>NW_027493008.1:0-524864 GCF_021521415.1 Bidens hawaiensis | reverse complement strand
CTGCGCGTGCATCTGTTATGTGCGCCCTACGCGAGCGCGCCATGTTAGCCAGCGCGTGCATCTGTTATGTGCGCCCTGCGCGAGCGCGCCATGTTAGTCAGCGCGTGCATTTGTTATGTGCAACCTGCGCGAGCGCACCATGTTAAGAACCAGCGTGAGCATATGTTATATGCGCCATGCGCGAATGTTTTGGCTTTATGTTTTCATGTAACTTAACGTTATGTTGTCTATGGGTTGACCATCCCGCATGATGCTAAGGCGGGTGCATCCTAAATCGTTTATGCGCGTGCGGAAGGGAACTAACCTCCCCGCATGGCTGGGAACATTGAGAGCTAGTTTGTCTGAAGCTCCAAGATGGAATTGACTTCAACATGACTGATCACTATGTTGAAATACCAAGACCACCTGGAGAATCTACAAATGAAACTCAATATCCCCAACTGCGAGAAGGTTACGCACCTACCCGCAGCAAAGAAATGTCCTTCACGCAGAAAGCTATGCGCACAAAGTGATGCGCACAGAACACTTAGTCTATTCTCCAGACATAAGGAGATTACTCCCGCCCAAAAGGAAACAGTAGCGTGTTTCAGAGATTTTCCACTTTTTACTGTACACTGACAAAAGTACCTGAAAAAGCACACTGTAACATGAAAAGTCAACTGTCAGCCACCCTATTCTCACCAACCCCAGACCTGCATGTCCTGTCCAAATCAAATCAAGATCTTTTGTCCACTCCTCCACTTTTAAATAAACAATAAACAATAATAATTTCCATACTTTATCATCATTACACCTAGATATGAAAAGATTTCAATCCCCTAAAGCAAGGGATTGTGTTCCCTTGAGTTTG
This sequence comes from Bidens hawaiensis, assembly GCF_021521415.1. Classification (NCBI taxonomy): domain Eukaryota; kingdom Viridiplantae; phylum Streptophyta; class Magnoliopsida; order Asterales; family Asteraceae; genus Bidens; species Bidens hawaiensis. The sequence goes on along the minus strand of NW_027493008.1, from coordinate 524,014 downwards.
CCTATAAATATGTAACCTAAATTATCACTCAAAACACACTCCAAAGAACTGCAAACTTGCACTAATCATCTCCCGAGCATCCGTTATTTTCGATTCCGTTCCAGTTACTAGGTAAGCCGAGGTTATAAACTTGAGATCTACTTTCCAAACCTTATATTCTCCTATTTCTTGATCTTAATATATATACTTCTTGTTATTTAATCGTATTCTAGACCTTCGATTCCGGGGCCAACACCAAGAAAACCCGAATCTCGATTAATCCCTTAACAAGAACCACAGGTGAGTCTCACAGCCCCTATTTTCACTGTTTTCACTATTTTTAAACTGTTTTCGGGGCGAGGGACACGTACTTAAATAATGTTTTATCATGGTATACTTACAAGCTATGCAAGCGATTATGTGTTTAAGTTATGTTTCATGATGAGTAATGCAAACGGTTATCTAAGGTTTTCGATGTATGTGCGCTAGAACTCGAGTAAGTGATCACTTTACCATTGGAACTCTAAGGGTAGGGACTGCTGGTTTGATCCACCCACTCGTAGGGGTCGCACCTCTTTGCATGGACGAGTGCCTAGTATGGTCATGGGGCAAGTACTATGGGTTTGAGCCCGCTCGTAGGGGTCGCGCCTCTTTGCATGGACGAGCGCCTTGTTTTCCGGCACAACGTCCGCGCGTAAACCGCGGGACGGAATTATTATTTTAGCTCGTAGTGGCAGCGCCACTTTGCATGGACGAGCACATGTTCCTGAAACGTTCGCGCGTAACCCGCGGGACGGTATTACTTATTTTAGCTCGTAGTGGCAGCGCCACTTTGCATAGACGAGCACAGTTCCCAGAAATGTTCGCGCGTAACCCGCGGAACGATTTTATCAGAATATCTTGATAGAACTATGTTTTACCAAGCATGTGTTTTAATGATGCTATCAGAATTATGTTTCAGAATGATTTGTATCAAGATTATGATGCAATACGATTTATCAAGTTACTAAGACTTGTGAACTCACTCAGTTTATACTGATTCAAATGTTTTTACGTGTCTTTCAGGAGATAACTAGGTAGCGCATGGAGTCACACTTAGAGCACCTCACGCTGAACATCTAAACTAGCTTTTGGAAGATTTTAGTTCTATCCCTTCGATGCGCGTGGTTGTTCCCGCCGCGCATGGGGATATGGCGTGGAAATCTTCAACAATTTTTATACTTGGATGTTTTTATGTAATTTTTAAACAATGTAATGTATTTGTATTAAACTTTTCATGCGCAATGAAAATCTTACTTTGAATGTTTGCAATGGCCCGTGCTTAAGTATCAATTCCCACTCGCGCGCGCCCGGCTGTTTCCGCCGCTCAGGGCCGGGTGTGACAGATTGGTATCAGAGCACTGGTTATAGCGAACTAGGAAAAGAAGTTTTAACCTAGACTATAACCGTTGGGGAATCGCATGAAATATTTTTCAAAGAAAATATTTTCAAAAGAAACTATACACACACTTAGGAACACGGGTCACACTGTCTAGTAAATAATGATAACATTATGTGCTCAGAGTACATGCGCTAAGTCTGATATATTTTCACTCTTTTAAAGCAAGAATGCCTCCAACTAAAGCCAAAGGAATTACCATGACACCCGAGGAACTCGCGGAAATAATCGCGCAAGCAATCGCAACACATGAGGCCAGCAAGGCCGAATCAAGTCAGGGTCGTCAGAATGAGACCCCAGAACCCGAATCAGGAGCCTTGGACAAAGGATGCTCCTATAAGACATTCATGGCCTGTAAGCCTTGGCCATTCAAGGGAACCGAAGGGGCCATTGGGCTCTACAACTGGATTGACAAGATGGAGACAGTTCTCTCCATTAGCGGATGTAGTGAGAACCAGAAGGTCCTTTACGCGACCTGCATGTTCCAAGAGGCAGCTTCGTCTTGGTGGAAGCTTCAAACGAAAACATTGGGGCGAGAAGTTGCTCTCCACAAGACCTGGGAGGAACTGAAGGAGATGATGATGAGAAAGTTCTGCTCTCGCGCAGAAATCCAGAGTCTACAACAGGAATTCTGGAACCACACCATGGTAGGAACGGATATCGACGCCTACAACAACCGGTTCAACGAACTTTGCCAGTTGGTGCCAGACATGGCAAACACGGAGGAAAAGAAGATCGAGAGGTATATTTTTGGGTTACCTCCTGTTGTTAGGGTTCCGCTCAACGCCGCAGCGCCTCCAACCTTTGATGAGGCGGTAGCGCGGGCCATCACCCTTACAAGGGATACGATCCGTGCGGGTATGTTGACTACGCGCGGAATCGAGCAGCGAACCTCTGATCCCAAGAGGAAATGGAACTCTCACCACCGAGGGTCCGACTCCAAGCAGCCACCGTTCAAGAAGCAGGAAAGCGCAAGGGTTTACGCGATTCAGGCCGCGGAGCCACCACGAAAAGGATACAGCGGGCCTCGCCCATGGTGCAGCAAATGCAAGTATCACCACGAGGGTGAATGCGCAAGAATCGAATGTGCCAAATGTGGCAGACCAGGGCACAAGACGATGAATTGCCGTGTCAGAGAAGCTGGAGCAAGCGACAACTGCTACGCATGCGGGAAGCCAGGGCATTTTAGTCGGGATTGCCCGCAAAAGGGGAACCAAGCTCGCGGGAGAGCTTTTGTGATCGGCGCAGGCGAAGCTAAAGAAGAGCCGAATGTGGTAACCGGTACGTTTTTGCTTAACGGACATTTTGCATCTGTCTTATTTGATACTGGCGCTGACCTAAGTTTTATATCCGCTGAGTTTAAAGACTCCCTAGGCCTAGCAACCAGTAGACTAGACACGCCTTATACTATAGAACTAGCCAATGGTAGGCAGTTATGCTGCGAACGAAAGAACTGAACAATGTGTTATAGTCATGGGAGGTCACGGGTTCAATATTAACTTGTTGCCAATAGACTTGGGAAGTTTTGACATTGTGGTAGGTATGGATTGGTTAGTCGAGAACCGCGCGGAAGTTATTTGCCATGAGAAGCAGGTTCGGATCCCACTGTTGAACGGAGAAACCTTGGTAATTCAAGGGGAAAGAAGGGGAGTTGCGACGAAACTGATTTCGTGCCTAAAGGCGCGAAAGTGCCTAAGGAAAGGGTGCTACGCCTTCCTGGCGCATGTCGTAGAAAAGAAAGGAGATGAGCGAAGAATTGAAGACTTACCAGTAGTGCGCGAATTTCCAGAAGTTTTTCCTGAAGATTTGCCCGGATTACCGCCGCCGCGACAAGTCGAGTTTCGTATTGATTTAGTCCCAGGAGCTGCGCCAGTAGCTCGAGCGCCTTATCGATTAGCTCCATCTGAGATGCAAGAGCTATCCAATCAGTTACAGGAACTATTGGATAAGGGTTTCATACGCCCAAGCTTTTCACCTTGGGGAGCTCCAGTACTGTTTGTTAAGAAGAAGGATGGTTCGTTCAGAATGTGTATTGACTACAGGGAGCTGAACAAGCTGACAGTCAAGAATCGGTACCCCTTACCGAGGATTGACGACTTATTTGACCAGTTGCAGGGATCCAGTTATTATTCGAAGATAGATCTACGGTCAGGATACCACCAACTTAGGGTCCATGAGGAAGATGTGCCGAAAACAGCCTTCCGAACTAGATACGGCCATCATGAGTTCTTAGTGATGCCTTTCGGGCTAACTAATGCGCCGGCTGTGTTCATGGATCTGATGAACCGCGTGTGCAAACCATACTTGGACAAGTTTGTGATTGTGTTTATAGATGATATTCTGATTTACTCACGGACCAAGGCCGAGCATGAGCAACACCTGAGATTGATTTTGGAATTGTTGAGGAAAGAAAAGTTGTATGCGAAGTTTTCCAAGTGCGAGTTTTGGCTTAGAGAAGTTCACTTTCTCGGTCACGTTGTAAACGAGAAAGGAATTCACGTTGATCCTTCCAAAGTCAAGGCCATCAAAAACTGGGAAGCGCCAAAAACCCCAACTGAGGTGAGGCAATTCCTAGGACTAGCTGGCTACTATCGACGCTTCATTGAGAACTTCTCCAAAATAGCTCTACCTCTGACCGCGCTAACTCAGAAAGACAAGAAGTTTGTTTGGGGCGAAAATCAGGAAACAGCATTTCAAATGTTGAAACAGAAGTTATGTAGTGCGCCAATTTTGTCTTTGCCCGAGGGGATGGATGACATTGTTGTTTACTGCGACGCTTCACATCAGGGACTTGGATGTGTCCTTATGCAGCGAGACAAAGTCATAGCGTATGCCTCACGCCAACTCAAGACCAATGAAAAGAACTACACAACGCATGATTTAGAACTTGGAGCGGTTGTCTTCGCGCTAAAGATTTGGCGCCATTACCTCTATGGTACAAAGTGTATAATCTTTACGGATCACAAGAGCCTTCAACATATATTTGATCAAAAGGATTTAAACATGAGGCAACGAAGATGGGTGGAGTTGTTGAACGATTATGATTGTGAAATTAAGTACCACCCTGGAAAGGCGAATGTGGTAGCAGACGCGCTAAGTAGGAAGGAGCGAATAAAAACGCTACGAGTCAAGGCTCTAAGGTTGACCATTCACGCAGATCTCTCTACCCGCATCCGAGACGCTCAGCAAGAAGCCTTGAAACCAGAGTTTGTTAAAAACGAATGCCTTGGGGGTATGGTTAAGAATTTGGAACTTAAAGAGAACGGCAATCTATATTTCGCTAACCGCATATGGGTCCCTCTCAAGGGAGGATTGCGCGAGCAGGTATTGAACGAAGCTCACAAGACGCGGTATTCCGTACATCCTGGCGCAGACAAGATGTACCAAGATGTTAAAACGCTGTATTGGTGGCCCAATCTTAAAGGCGCCATCGCGACGTATGTCAGTAAGTGCCTGACGTGTTCGAAGGTGAAGGCTGAATACCAGAAACCATCAGGGTTGCTTCAGCAGCCAGAAATTCCCATGTGGAAGTGGGAACAAATCTCTATGGACTTCATCACCAAACTGCCAAGGACACCTGGGGGTTATGACACAATATGGGTTATTGTGGATCGGCTAACTAAGTCAGCGCACTTCCTGCCGATCAAGGAAACCGATAAGATGGAAAAGTTAGCCCGACTGTATATTCGAGAAGTAGTTTCAAAACATGGAGTCCCAGTGTCCATCATTTCTGATAGAGATAGTCGGTTCACATCAAGGTTTTGGAGATCGTTACAAGGGGCTTTAGGTACTCGTCTTGACATGAGTACGGCATATCATCCTCAAACGGATGGGCAAAGCGAGCGAACAATCCAGACATTGGAAGATATGCTACGCGCGTGCGCAATCGATTTCGAAGGTAGCTGGGATACTCATCTCCCATTGGTTGAATTTTCTTACAACAACAGCTATCACACAAGCATTAAGGCTGCGCCGTTCGAAGCTTTGTATGGGCGCAAGTGTAGATCCCCACTGTGCTGGGCTGAAGTAGGTGACAAGCAAATGACTGGTCCAGAATTGATCCAAGAAACAACAGACAAGATTTTTCAGATAAGGGATCGCCTTAAGACAGCGCGCGACAGACAGAAGAGCTACGCAGATGTGCGAAGGAAACCATTGGAATTTCAAGTAGGGGATAAAGTACTTTTGAAAGTCTCTCCATGGAAAGGAGTCCCCCGTTTCGGCAAGCGAGGAAAGTTGAATCCGCGCTTCATTGGACCATTCGAGATCCTGGAAAGGATCGGTCCGGTTGCTTATAAACTCCGTTTACCCGCCGAACTCAGTGGAGTTCATGATACGTTTCATGTGTCCAACCTCAAAAAGTGCTTATCTGACGAAACGTTGATTTTGCCGATGGAAGAGATTCACATCGACAAACAGCTGCACTTCGTAGAAGAACCTATAGCAGTAACCGATTGGAAAGAACAAAAGTTACGCAGGAGCAAAATCAAGTTAGTAAAGGTTCAATGGAACTCGAGGCGTGGGCCTGAATTCACTTGGGAAAGAGAAGACCAAATACGCAAGAAATACCCACACCTCTTTCAGAGCATGGCTTCTGCCAGCAACGTCTCCTAAATTTCGGGACGAAATTCGTTTAACGAGGGGAGAATGTGACACCCGGTAAATTCCCAATCCCTTAAACTAAGTAATCAACCTAATAATTAGGTGATTGTAAATATTATGCGCGCCATGTTAGTCAGCGCGTGCATCTGTTATGTGCGCCCTATGCGAGCGCGCCATGTTAGCCAGCGCGTGCATCTGTTATGTGCGCCCTGCGCGAGCGCGCCATGTTAGTCAGCGCGTGCATTTGTTATGTGCAACCTGCGCGAGCGCACCATGTTAAGAACCAGCGTGAGCATATGTTATATGCGCCATGCGCGAATGTTTTGGCTTTATGTTTTCATGTAACTTAACGTTATGTTGTCTATGGGTTGACCATCCCGCATGATGCTAAGGCGGGTGCATCCTAAATCGTTTATGCGCGTGCGGAAGGGAACTAACCTCCCCGCATGGCGGGAACATTGAGAGCTAGTTTGTCTGAAGCTCCAAGATGGAATTGACTTCAACATGACTGATCACTATGTTGAAATACCAAGACCACCTGGAGAATCTACAAATGAAACTCAATATCCCCAACTGCGAGAAGGTTACGCACCTACCCGCAGCAAAGAAATGTCCTTCACGCAGAAAGCTATGCGCACAAAGTGATGCGCACAGAACACTTAGTCTATTCTCCAGACATAAGGAGATTACTCCCGCCCAAAAGGAAACAGTAGCGTGTTTCAGAGATTTTCCACTTTTTACTGTACACTGACAAAAGTACATGAAAAAGCACACTGTAACATGAAAAGTCAACTGTCAGCCACCCTATTCTCACCAACCCCAGACCTGCATGTCCTGTCCAAATCAAATCAAGATCTTTTGTCCACTCCTCCACTTTTAAATAAACAATAAACAATAATAATTTCCATACTTTATCATCATTACACCTAGATATGAAAAGATTTCAATCCCCTAAAGCAAGGGATTGTGTTCCCTTGAGTTTGCCTATAAATATGTAACCTAAATTATCACTCAAAACACACTCCAAAGAACTGCAAACTTGCACTAATCATCTCCCGAGCATCCGTTATTTTCGATTCCGTTCCAGTTACTAGGTAAGCCGAGGTTATAAACTTGAGATCTACTTTCCAAACCTTATATTCTCCTATTTCTTGATCTTAATATATATACTTCTTGTTATTTAATCGTATTCTAGACCTTCGATTCCGGGGCCAACACCAAGAAAACCCGAATCTCGATTAATCCCTTAACAAGAACCACAGGTGAGTCTCACAGCCCCTATTTTCACTGTTTTCACTATTTTTAAACTGTTTTCGGGGCGAGGGACACGTACTTAAATAATGTTTTATCATGGTATACTTACAAGCTATGCAAGCGATTATGTGTTTAAGTTATGTTTCATGATGAGTAATGCAAACGGTTATCTAAGGTTTTCGATGTATGTGCGCTAGAACTCGAGTAAGTGATCACTTTACCATTGGAACTCTAAGGGTAGGGACTGCTGGTTTGATCCACCCACTCGTAGGGGTCGCACCTCTTTGCATGGACGAGTGCCTAGTATGGTCATGGGGCAGTACTATGGGTTTGAGCCCGCTCGTAGGGGTCGCGCCTCTTTGCATGGACGAGCGCCTTGTTTTCCGGCACAACGTCCGCGCGTAAACCGCGGGACGGAATTATTATTTTAGCTCGTAGTGGCAGCGCCACTTTGCATGGACGAGCACATGTTCCTGAAACGTTCGCGCGTAACCCGCGGGACGGTATTACTTATTTTAGCTCGTAGTGGCAGCGCCACTTTGCATAGACGAGCACAGTTCCCAGAAATGTTCGCGCGTAACCCGCGGAACGATTTTATCAGAATATCTTGATAGAACTATGTTTTACCAAGCATGTGTTTTAATGATGCTATCAGAATTATGTTTCAGAATGATTTGTATCAAGATTATGATGCAATACGATTTATCAAGTTACTAAGACTTGTGAACTCACTCAGTTTATACTGATTCAAATGTTTTTACGTGTCTTTCAGGAGATAACTAGGTAGCGCATGGAGTCACACTTAGAGCACCTCACGCTGAACATCTAAACTAGCTTTTTGGAAGATTTTAGTTCTATCACTTCGATGCGCGTGGTTGTTCCCGCCGCGCATGGGGATATGGCGTGGAAATCTTCAACAATTTTTATACTTGGATGTTTTTATGTAATTTTTAAACAATGTAATGTATTTGTATTAAACTTTTCATGCGCAATGAAAATCTTACTTTGAATGTTTGCAATGGCCCGTGCTTAAGTATCAATTCCCACTCGCGCGCGCCCGGCTGTTTCCGCCGCTCAGGGCCGGGTGTGACAGAAATACCCGATTTAATTTGGGCTAAAAATGCCAATTCTAAAAGATAAAGGGCTGAAAATGAAAATTTTGATTTTCATGCATCTTCGCGTGACGCGAAGTTGCTGGCACACGATTCAAAGCTTATCCGACACGTGTCAGCCTGGGATTTGACCTGCAAAAATTGCGGCGCATAAGGCGGTTCGCGCTACGCGAAGCAGCTTCGTGCGAGGCGAAGATGCACTAGCCAAAGCTATAAATAGGCAGCTTCGGGTTTGAACCATTTCACATCCATTTCACCACCACTTTCACATAGTTAGCCTAGGGAAGTGTGCTAGGGTGTTCAAAGGTTCCGAGGGTCCTATTTCATGAAGAAATAAGGTGCTGAGGTGCTGTTAACGAGCTGTTGTTCCCGTAAGCAAAACACGAGCTGAACTGCTGCCGTTTTTCTTAGTTTTTTTACTTCCGACTAGCCGACTAAGGTAGGATTACGGTTAAGTTACTTTATTATATAGTTATTAAAACTTAGCTATGGTTATAGTCGTTTAACATAACTGATTTTCAAAGTGGTGTTTTATTTAATATAACGACATTACTTTCACAAGAAGTAATGTTATCAAAACTATTATTTTGACGGACACGTAGTAACTGGAAGGGGATATCATTAGTAGACTCTTCTTGCCTAAGGAAAGTAATTCGTACACATCCCAATCAACCGCGGGACTTGTTTACTTACCTTGAGAAGTTTGCCAACGTGATATCCTTTATTAGGCCAAAACGTGCTATTCCAAACATCATATGTAAATACAAAATATTTTCATAAAACGACTATAACTCTACTAAGCTTAGGTCAGACCTAAGAGTCTTCTCAGGGGCGAAGTTATGAAGGGACCGGGGGTGGCCCCAGTCATTGCCGTTTTGGTAAATTTCGTGATTTTTTTTTGAAAATTTTTATAGGTATTAAGCGCGGTAACCGCCAATTTATTTTTTCCAAAAAGCTACCAGTCACCACCAATTTTTTTTTAAAATATAATACCCTATCGTTTGATTTTTTTATGAAACCTCACGGTTTTTATAAACAAAAGTTATAAAAATTATAAAAAACTTAGTTTTTAATAGAATTCAAATTTGAAGGGGCTTGCTGTAAATTGTTACATAACATAAATTAGAAAAAAATGAAACGGGAATTTTTAAAAAACAATTGCCCTGTTGCTTGGCTGCTTCCCTTTTGCCTGCCTTCTGCCTTCTGAGTTCGCCACCGGCCCACCGCCCCACTGCTGTCCGCCGCTCATCCACCTCCGCCGCTCGTGGCTTGTCCACGGTCCCCAGTCCACCGCAAGGTAATAGTTTATTTGCTCTATCTTTGTGTTGTTAAACATAGTTCAAGGACTATAAAAGGTTTGTAATTGTGAATTGGGGATTTGAGGAAATTAGTCAATTAAGCTTGTAATTGGTATTTTAAAGGTTGCCGGGCTGCTTTGTAATTCTTATTCTAAGGTACTCACCCCTCTTCTGGACTCTCGTATTATTATGAATATTTTACGTCTAGATTTTTTAATTGTAAAAACAATCGTTTTTAATGAATGGAAAAAAATTTAGATATATAGATGTCATGTTGCTTGATCCGACCCGAACCGAACCATTGACCCGAATGAACCACCGACCCGAACCGAACCGAACCACCGACATGAACCAAATCGTTGACCCAAAAATTTTTGGGTCCGTGACTTCGGTCACCGCCATGGCAAAGCCCAAGCTTCACCACTGAGTCTGCTGATCAGACCTTGAGTCTGCTGAACTGAATCAGACCTAAGAGTCTGCTAATCAGACCTCGAGTCTGCTGAACTGAAACAGACTTAAAGTCTGCTGAGTATTACCAACTAGGTACTTATGCATACCTATTACAAATATAGGTCAATAGCATACTGAGGAGAAAAGTTCTAGTATCACCAACTGATAATACAAGGTGAACACGTTAACCTTTTATGGTCTGAACTGATTTAACTCTTGTAATAGACAGGTTGTTTATTGCAAAGAGTCTGATAAATTTTTGCATGAGATTATTGTCTCTAAAATCGTTATAATACAAAATAGATAATAAAAAGCAACTCATATCGAATACACATGTGTCTGGATCCAAACATAACTGATAATTGGCATACAAAACCAAGTCAGTCATAACCAGTTCTCCACCAGGGTCACATAGCCTAGGGGAAGGTTGTCTCCGAACAGGGGCTATGTACTCGGGGAACCTTTGAATTGTGTGTGTAGGGCAATGGTACAAATCCCGGGAATGACAGGCGTTCCTGCTGAGTTTGTGAAACAGAAAACTATGTTTGTATATTAACGACTGCTATAAACTGTTTTATCGAGTCAACGTTTCACCAGCATATAGCTGACGTGTTTTTCCCAACCATGCAGGTAATTAAATGACGATAGATGATGTACAAGGATTTGAGTCATTAGAAGATCGCTCGAGATGGCTCTATTTTGAATATTTATAAATCCTTGTAATAATAATATAACACTGTTTTGTAAACTAAACTCGGGTATTTAATTACCGAGTAATTTTGACAATGTAAATTAATATTTTAATATATAAGACTTCCGCTAAAATGAACCCACTACTCTGATATATTTACAAAATAAGTACCAACCCGGGACGTCACACCTAGGCCCTGAGTCAGGGTGTGACACCACTACCTTCCCACATCCCACACCATTTTTTCACACACTCTTTCTCATCTACATGAGCGTAATATCATAACATCCTACAGCCATCTCAATCCATCCTATAACCCATGGAATTATCCAAACTAGGCATGTAAACAAACCGAACGTTTAGTGAATTGTTCATGAACCGTCGACGGGAAGTTCATTTTAGGATGAGATCGGTAAGGTACCGTACCAGTACCGACCGTTCCGGTCCCGAAAATCGTAAATTTTTGGTACCGGTATCGGTACCGAAATCTTTTGGGTCAATACGGTACTGGGACGGTACCAGTTCAAAGGTAAAAAATTTGTAAAATACTGATACCGGCTCGGATACTGAAATTCAAAACTTTGGCACCGATTTGGTACCGACGGTACCAAATTTGTACCGATTTCGGTACCGGTACCGATACCAACCGGTACCGTACTGAATTTGCTCATCCCTAGTTCATTTATGTTCGTTTATTTAATAAATAAACGAATATGAACACATATTTCGTTCATTTATGTTCATGAACGCTCATTTATTTATGTCCATTTATGCATGTTTATTTATGTTCGTTTATATATTAATAAAAAATATTTGAATATTATCTGGATAAGTTATCTACTTAATAGTTTTATATTTGTTCATTTATGTTTGTTTTTGTTCATTTACATTTGTTCATATATGTGAATTTATGTTTGTTTATCTTTGTTCAACTATATTATTAATGCTCCTTCTTGTTTGTGAACTGTTCGCTTAGATTTTAAACAAACGAACATAAATGAACACCAACATGTTTATTTTTTAAATAAATGAACATGAACACAAAATGTGTGTTCGATCAAGTGTTTGTGTTCGTGCTCATTTAAAGTTAAATAAGCGAACACGAACATACCCTTGTTCTTGTTCGTTCGGTTCGTTTGTATGCCTATCCAAAACCATCTCACTCCATCTTTCAACTATTTTTTTTCATTTAATTTAACTAACTAAATTATTTATAATCTGAAAAACATAAATATAAATATAAATTAAAATAGCATACATTAAAAAATAAATTTAAAACTAAAAAACATTAAAATAATATTACAATACTAAATAAATAAAACATGAAATTAATCCTCGACTATGGATACGCTGGAATCAGAGTTATCTTAAGCGGGAGCGGGAGCAGGAGCCGAAGCAGCTTCCCACACAATTAGGAATGATTTTTTAAAACATCCCACGCCTCGAGGTTTAAAAACCCTTTGTGAGTGACAAAGCTTGGGTAATCACGATGCGCTTGTGCATATGCATCTTGTCCAGGCATCTCGTTAAGTGCTCGTAGGTAGAATCGATGGAATTGACCCCTTTCTTTTAAGATCCCACCACTTTGAGTTGAGTTGATGGACGACACGATCTCCGGTACCTCCAAATTGAACATACAACACTTTAATCACATGCCAAAATTGGGTTTCCAATCTCAACTAGGATAATAACCCATGTTACATACAGATGGAAAACATATTAAGAAACAATATAAAATGCAAAAAACATATTCAATCAAAACAAATATTTGACATAAGTTTTTTACCAGCAGATATTACAAAAGATGGTAAACTATGTCTATAACATAAAAAGAAAATACTTTATAAATAAATAATTCATTAAATAAGGAATAATATAACATAAATGAACCATTATACCTGAAAAAAATAAAAAAACACATTAATAACAGATTTTGTAATATTATTTGAAAACTAAGCTTACAAATGCATACCAAGTTTAAACTTATATTTTCACCCGTGTAGAGTTTTCGTTCAAAAAACTTTTGAAACAAAAAATGTCGGTTATAGATGAGGCGAAGAATCTGGTTACAAACGATGGGGAGCGTTATGAATTTTGATCGAAGCATGTGCCTTTTAAAGAATAAACGATGAACAATTTAAACCTAGTAAATTTAATAAGTTTTTTAATTCTAACAATAATTAGAATAATTAATATCATAATTACATTAATAAGTTACAAAAATATAAAAGCTAATATCATTGATTAAAATTTTATCGTGAATATGTGGAAATTAGATTTATGGAATGTTGATGACATGGAAGCCTATGTGGATAACCTATGTGAAGGACATGTGGACAAAATTATATTGCTTTAATATATTAGTTAAATTAGATGCTCGTTAAATCAATTACTATTGTTTGACTAATATTATACCAAATAAAGGAATGTGTTAAATATAATAAACTAATATTTTAATTATTATAACAGTTAGGTTCCTATTCATATATAATAAGATTTTCAAATTTTAAATTGATAGGTCATAAAAATAAATTAATATTAGTAAAACTTGGAAAAAGACGTATTAGGAACAAAAAATCACAATATATAAACATAATTTTTAGTAACAAACATATTAAAAATCATATCGATTAACCGATAAATTAAAAAAAATCATACCTTTAAACCCTAAATAGATTAAAACATAAATCGATTAATAGGAATAGAATAAATATCAAATCTATTAATCGTTAGTATGAAAATTCATGCAGTTAAACCCTAAATCCAATAACAGTGAATCAAGTTGATGTTGTTCTTCACAAAAATCGATTAAACACTAAAATATAAATCATACCTGATAATTGAAAATGATGAACATATTTGATGTTGTTTGGATTATGAAATCGACAAATCATGAAGAACCGGTTATGAATGAGGTGAATAATCTGGTTACAAATGATGGGGAGCGTTATGATTTTTGAACGAAGCATGTGTCTTTTAAAGAAGAAACGATGAACAATTTAAACCTAGTAAATTTAATAAGTTTTATAATTCTAACAATAATTAGAATAATTAATATCATAATTACATTAATAAGTTACAAAAATATAAAAGTCAATACCATTGATTAAAAATTTTATTGTGAATATGTGGAAAATAGATTTATGGAAGGTTGATGACATGAAAGCCTATGTGGACAATTTAGGTGAAGGACATGTGAATAAAATTGTGTTGCTTTAATATATTAGTTAGACTAGTGATTTACCTGCCGTGTTGAGGTAGGCAGCTAGTATAACCTCAGTATTCAGGGTCGTCTTCGAGAATTTATATGCCTCGACAGAGCCGAAATAAAAAGGAGAACCTAGCAAGTAACGAAAAAATATAAGCAAAAAAATTTTTAGGCCTTATTTAAATTGTTTTTTCTTTAGTTTAAATAATTAAATTTTTATATGAGTTTACCTGGTTAGGATTTAGGTTATGTAAAAACTTTTTGTATAAAAATAAGCTTAAATTTGTATTAAATAGAACCTACAACCTTTTGGTTGGGAGTCATGCCACTTTGCCATTAGACCAAACTAGTTATTATATAATTAGGGTAAAGCATTAAATACACATATTTTTTTTCATATATATATATATATATATATATATATATATATATATATATATATATATATATATATATATAAAATTTTGTGCCCCCGAAAATTAAGTGTCCCTGCCGGTCGCCCACGTTGCACAGTGTCCCAGCCGGCCTTGTCAGTATTGAAACTCGGGAGTTGGTAAAACCCGAGCATTATAGCGGTGAGTCAACGCGAATTTGGAGATTATCGGTTAGGTGTAGTTACACTATTGACACCATTGGTAAAACTTGAGTGTTAAAATCAAAAAAATAAGTTGGTCAAGTTAACCTATACAACTATTAACATAATAAAAAATAAAATATTCGACGTTTATTTGGTCGGTAAACCCGGGCAGTGACAAAAACCCACGGGTTGTCGGTCTCGGGCATTGAGGTGGTAACTCGGCACGAATTCGGTCGGCTTCCGTTAATTTCGTTACGGTACCGGAGCTAAAAAAACGGAAAACATATAAAAATTGAGGTGGACCATTGTGGTGGCGTCGTTCGGTAAACTCGGGCGTTGGTAAACCTGCGTGTTGTCAGTCCTATAAGTTAAGGCTACGAGTCCACGCGAAGTTAAAAATCGGGTTTTTGTCACGCTCGTTACCGTACCAAAATTAAAACAATAAAAAAAACAAAATTTACGTTCGTTCGGTTTTCCTTATTTTTGTTATTGTACCGAAAATAAAAAAAAACAAAATATAAAGACTAATAAGGTGTCACCAAGTGACCCAACTGACAGTGGCACCTAACTCTTTAATAATAATAAGTCTCATCATCTTTAATCCGTGAATTCGTGATTACTAACTTAGAAAACATGTCAAAGTTTACAAATGTGTTGAAAGCATTATATATTTATATTCCCGTAATCGTAACAGGGTCCTTTTTATTAAACAAACAAACCAAGTTTAATAAAGAAGTAAAATTAAAAAAAATGATAATACATAAGCTATCTCATAAATGAACGTGGTAGAAAATGAAAATATAAGGTAGAACTTATCGTTATATTCATGTACTAGATTTTATCCCCCGTATTACGGGGTTATTTTAAATTATTCGTTTTAATATTTATATATATATATTTGGATTTTAATTTTATTTATTATAAGAAAGTTAATAATTAATATACTTGAGATTTGATGATGAAATGGTTTCACAAATAAATGATATGTTATAATCCTGTTTAAAAGCTATTTGGGTTTGGTGATACCCATTACCGTTTATTTTCTTTATTATAAAATTGTTGCCTAATTATAAATAATATCTTTTTTTAAATAAAATAGGATATTAATTTTTAGTATATTCCTATTTTATAGGATATTCATCTCAAATATTTGATTAGATTATTTTTTAATATAATAGCTATCTAGGTTTAGTGAGACCTTTACCCGTGAATTCGGGTCAAATGCGTGAGAAGCCTTCATTTACAAATAAAACAATCTGATGGCTTGAGAGAATAGTTGTTTTATATTTTTTTATTTTTTTAATATTTATATTTTGGATTTTAATTTTCTTTATTGTAAGAAAGTTAATAATATACTTAGAATTTGATGATGAAAATGTTTCATAAATAAATGATATGTTATAACCCGTTTAAAAGCTATCTGGATTTGGTGATCCATGACCCGCTTATGTTTTGTACTATAAAATTGTTTATTAATTATAAATAATATCTTTTTTTTAATTGGATATTAAATTTTACTATATCCCTATTTTATAGGATTTTCATATCAAATAATTGGTAAGATTAATTTTTAATTTAATGAGATCTTATAACCCGTTTAAGAGCTATCTGGTTTTGGTAAGACCCATACCCATGAATTTGGGTTAAATCAATGAGAGACCTCCATTTAAAAATCAAGAAATCTGGTGGCTTCCATAAAGGGCAAAGCGACCACATCGCGACACATAGGATTTTAGGGTTTTCATTTATATATATTATAGATTTGGTAAAAAAATATCATTAGTTTTACGCAATAAATGTAAGCACTATTATGCATTAAGTTGTTTAATCAATACTAAATGATTTAGAAATAACCATTTACGTGAGTACAATATGACATCAAATAAATGGGTGACTAAATGATTTAGAAATACCCATTCACGTGAGTACAATATGACATCAAATAAATGGGTGATAAAGCTGTGTCGCAGCTATCATTTGAATATAATAAGTTTATTCTGTATAACCATGCTATTATCTAATTTGGTAATTATGTTGTTTTAGTAAATGTTATTTTCTAAAATGTAAGGAATATTATCTACGGAAATGATTTGTTTGTTTATTCATGTTGTCATAAGTATATAAATGATGATTAAAGAAAACTATGTTATCTTTTGTTCGTTTATTCATGTTGTCATAAGTATATATTTATTTATTTTTATTTGTCAAGTGAATGTGAGGATTGAAATGACTTAAAATAAAAAGTAAGATACTAAAAAGTATGTTTATTACCGATTGAAAACTCTCACTAGACCTTTATCATATTTTTTTATCTTTAAATTAGCGATGGTCGATGATCGTCCGTCAACAGAGTTTCCACAAAAGATGACCAAATTCATACTTACCTGGATTGGGTGTCGTTGTCGATGAACGTTTTAGTAAATGTTATTTTCTAAAATGTAAGGAATATTAGTAATTGTGTTAGTATTCGTCGGTGTTACCAACAAATACAAATATCACAAGTCAGTGAATTACTATAGGTTTCTTTAAATAACAAAACAATACTAGTGTTATTATTATGAGTATTAAATTAAATTAGAGTAACTAATAACTATTCTAAGAGCATTCCCATTCTACCTCCCAAATTTGTGTGAGTGAGTTTGTATATTATAGGGTGTGGTTTTGAGTAGCTGTGAGTGTAAATTATAAAGTAGAGAGAGAAAATATAGTGATTTTTTGTAAATTTAGGGAAAATGTAGTGATTTTTTGTAAATTATAGGGTGAATAGAGAAAACTGTAATGGTAAAAGTATCACAAAAATATTATTTAATTAAACAGAAGGGAGAAATGTAGTGTTTTTTAGTGTAATTATATAGATGAGACGGGGGATAGGTTGGGAATGCTCTGAATATTATATAATTCTACTAACCATTATATGTTGGAGTTAACATAATTACGCATACTTATACATCTTAATAAATAATTACGTATTCTTATAAGTATAAATAAAAGAGCGTAACCTATAAGATATATTATTAAAATCAAGCTAATTAAAATATATATACATAAGGAAACTTATTAAAAATTTACCCGGGGGAACACCCATGCAAACTCTGAAGCTAGCATGGACCCAGTTAATACGATATAGTCTAGTCAGATTAGGGCAACAGAGCTCTCTAAATTGAAGAGTATGATGGTAAACACAAAAAAAAAAAAGCCGGCATTCTAAAATAAAAGAATATTTCTTTTTATTATAAGAAAATCTAACTGTGGCGGACCGGTAGTCTCTATCTCTCTGATAGATGTACATCTATCAGAGAGACAAAGACTACCGGTCCACCACAGTTACCAGACTACCAAACAATGGGCCTAACCAAAGTCTTTATGTAACGGCCCAGGTTATGCTTTGTGGGCCATTTAACATGGAGTACATGTACTACCAAACAATTGTACACAACAAACGTGTTGAAAAATATTGAATCACGCAAAAGAGTGTATGGATGAACCAAACAATTGAACACAACAAACGTGTTGAAGATGTTGAATCACACAAGCGTATATGGATGGTACTATGGTAACACCATATTTCACTTCTGGTACCTCTTCGAAAAGTTACGTGTACATGATGTGTTGTTTAATTTTTCAGTCAGACGAAACATATTACGTACTTGAAACAAACGGACGCTAACAATGCATCATGCGTTTAAAGATTACCACCGGAGGGCAGAGGCATAAAGTCTGATTTGTTTTTTGCATTCAAAAGAATGATAAAGTAGTTGTAAATTTTAACAGAATAGCTTGCTAGTTTTCGTAACCCTCAACCAAATCTGAATAGCTTTTTTTTTTAATTATTTTATTTTCTGTTTTGTATCCATGAAGCATCTTTAAAATCAATTTTAGTGACATTTATGATTTACGGTGATTAAGCTTGTTTGCTTATCTCAGGTTCCATGCATTTTTTTAAGAGAAGTTGACCATGGAAAGAGGAGCTGTCGTAAGCGGCTTTCAGACCGCCATGAGTGTAGAAGAAAGCCTCTTGGTACGACTAGAGATGCTAACAATTCAGAAAGTGTATGCGTATGTGTGATCACGCTTTTATAAACTTGATTCGATTTCAATACTTTTTCATCAGTTCTTGACATCTTATGATCCATAACATTTTGAGATCCAGCAAATAGCAAGTTTAAGGTGTCTACAGGATCGAAGGCAACATCATCTTTTATTTGGCGAACAAAACTTGAAGATGAAACTATTAATGGTCTTCGGGCCATGAACAAACATTAAGCATGTTATGGTGAACCAGTTGGGTTCAGATTCAGAAAGAACGAATCACGATGAGTCGGGCTTGGTCTAATGATAAGTGAACCGTTGATATGAGTTGTGCTGAGTGGTATTAATGTTTGGTTCAGTATCATCATTGATTATCCTAAACATCTTCGAACTAAAAACAAAAATAAAATTCGCCGTTGCCGGGGATCGAACCCGGGTCACCCGCGTGACAGGCGGGAATACTTACCACTATACTACAAAGACACTTTTGATACACTGTATTGCTATTTTTTATTTAGCCTTGTTAAAAGTCCATGATAAATGGCAAGTCAGCAAAGAAAGAAAGACAAAACCTACAGGCCTGTTCTCATCTGAAACAAAATCCGTCGTCTAAAATCCGTGTATTCTTTTTAAAAGTGATGATTCTTCCAACTTTTAAAAATGAATATGCTCAAATTTGAATGATGATAAGCATTAGATTTTGGAATCATTTCACATGCCAAAATAGTGACGGATCTAAAACAAAATGTCAGAGATAATGTTTAATTTTTTTTACCACATAATATAAAGGGATTATTCTATATAATGGTAATAAAATTTGAAATTGTTCCAATCAAATCACTTATAAAATATTTTGTTTCAATCAGGTTACTAAAGTTTCATTTTTGTTCCAGTACTAGATATTTTTGTTCCTTTATTATATTAATCATATTAAATTAAATTTTTATATATATTAAACAAAATTATTCTAAAGTAAATAAAATTAATTATAAATTATATTTTGCCATCCCTAAATAATTACTCTTTCATATTTGTTGAACCATTAAAATTATTTTTATAATTCCGTTCATTCACTTTTTAATACATTAAAATAGTTTGTTTCAAATAAAATCCTACAGTTAAAAAAATCCATGTTCCATTAATAATAAAAATTCGCATATTAAATTAGTAATATAATAATATTAAATCGCTAAAATTGCCGCTAAAACTTAAAATAATATTATAATAGAAAGTGCCATATAATAATAAATGATACTTAAAATATTGCAAAACTCAGAAAACCGAGTTACTTAACCTTTATAATCCCATTAGTTTTTAACTTTGTATTTTTAATTATAGTTCGTGAGGTTCGATTGCATTGATTTCGTTAACGCGCTTTCGGTTTTTATTCAAGTTTATCTTCAATTGCAAGGTGAGTTTCTCACACCCCCTTTTTAACGCTTTTTATTACTTTTGGGGGTAGCATATGTATCTTACAACTTCAAAGTATTTACGATTTCATTTACAAACTACAATTCATTACATGAACTTGTGTGTGTACTTGATTACTTGCTCATGGTTGCCCCAATAAGTATGATCACACGCCCCCTTTTGCACTTAGGACCATTTGTTTTGAGTGGAAAATGGACCTCATTATCCGAGTACGTTGGTTGTCCCCAACTGGAAAGGACCTTCGTTTATTCTTTACACTCATGACCTTAAATCGAGTATAAAGAACCTTA
The DNA here is from genome assembly GCF_021521415.1 of Bidens hawaiensis. Taxonomy (NCBI): domain Eukaryota; kingdom Viridiplantae; phylum Streptophyta; class Magnoliopsida; order Asterales; family Asteraceae; genus Bidens; species Bidens hawaiensis. The sequence goes on along the minus strand of NW_027493008.1, from coordinate 503,655 downwards.
TTTGCGTTTTTCACAAGTTTCATGGAATTGTATGGTTTTTATGTATTTGTATAAAACTGTGTGAAGTCACCAACTATTCATATAGTTGACATTATTTTATACATATGCTAAAGGTACAAACGTTAGAGGATGATACTTACAGAAGACACTAGACTTAGGTTATACAAACAAACGGACAAACAGTGTAGTTGAATTATTGTAATTTTTGTTACAAACTTGCCTATATGATGTTTAAATCAATTAATGATAATATTGTCACTTAATAGTGTTGCATGTGTTTTGATCAATTTGTACGTCACACTCGGGCGTTTCCGCTTAAGCCGGGGTGTTATAGGATCACTGTGGACCCAGCTAAGATTGAAGCAATAATGAATTAGAAAACTCCGTAAAACCCAACTAAGATACACAGTTTCTTAGGGTTGGCTGGCTATTATAGGAGATTCATTCAAGACTTCTCTAAGGTAGCCGCACGGTTGACTGGTATGATCCGAAAGGCTATAGTATTCAATTGAGGTAAGTATCAGGAAGAAGATTTTGAAGAATTGAAGAAAAAACTCACACAAGCTCTCCAATCCTTGTTTTACCTGATGGTGATGAGGATTTGGTGGTTTGTACTAATGCTTCGATCAAGTTTTAGGTTGTGTGTTAATACAACGAGGTAAAGTGATAGCTTATGCATCCAGACAGTTAAAAGTTCACGAAAGTACGTACCCAACACATGACTTGGAGTTAGTAGCTGTAGTGCATGCTCTCAAGATATGGAGGCATTGCATGTACGGTACTAAGTGTACCATCTATACTGATCATAAGAGTGTATTTCTTCGAGTAGAAGGAATTGAATATGAGGCAGAGAAGGTGGTTAGAGCTGATAAAAACTATGATTGTGATATCAAGTACTATCCTGGTAAGGCGAATGTGGTCGCTGATGCACTAAGACGTAAGAATAAGGAAGTCATTGCAAGGGAAAGTCATATAAGCTAATCATTAACTCAGATTTCTTTGGAGATAACAGCAAGGCTCGGTCAGAAGTTCTCAAGGATGAAAGATTAATGAAGAAAGAAAGAATTATTGGGCAGCAAAATGAGTTGATGGATAACACTCATGGTGCAAATACAAGATTTGACCAAATGTGGATTCCACGTCATGGAGATCTTTGAGGCCAAATCCTAGATGAAGCTCATAGGTCGAGACACTCGATTCATCCAGGATCCACCAAGATGTATCAGGACTTGAAGAGAGACTACTGGTGGCCGGATATGAAGAATGAAGTGGTAGAATATGTCCAAGTTTTTAACTTGTTTTCAAGTAAAGACAGAACATTAGAAGCCGTATGGGAAGATGCAACCTTTAGATACCATAATGGAAATAGGAATACATCACCACAGATTTAGTGACTAAGCTATCGCATATAACTAAGAATCATGATACCATCTGGGTGATTGTAGATCGTTTAACAAAAAGTGCTCACTTTCTGCCTATGCGAGAAGCTATCTCATCATAAATGTTAGCAAAAGTGTTCATAAGTGAGGTTGTGGTAAAGCATGGAGTACCGTTGTCGATTGTGTCTGATAAAGATACTCGTTTTACTTCGAGATTCTGGAAGAAGTTCCATGAAGTAATGGGAACAATACTAAACATCAGTACCGTGTATCATCCTCAGGTAGATGGGAAGTCTGAAAGGACTATCCAAACCCTTGAGAATATGATACATGATTGTGTGTTAGACTTTGGAGGAAGTTGAGATAATCACTTACACCTGGCAGAATTTTCTTACAATAATAGCTACCATTCGAGTATTGGGTTTGTTTTGGGCTTGTAATCATCATGGATCAATCCATTGACGCATCCATTAACTCAGCACTTCACCAGGAGCTAGACTCCATTATGGGTACTGCTTCCCGTGTGCCCCGTCTGCTGAAGCATGAAGGCTTCTATGAATGGAAATTCAGGTTCGAAAAGTATGTCAAGATGAAAGATGCTAAGGTGTGGAGGAGCATAGTTAGAGGTCCTCAACCGATCACATATGAAACAGCCGAAGGAGAGATTGCTGTCAAGCCTATCGAGTTGTATGTTGATGCTGACTATGGCCCTGTCACCTGAGATTGCTCAAGGACTCCCGAGTTGCAATCAGCAAAGGCTTTATGGTAGTCACTGATAGAGGTCTATGAGGGAAACGAAGACATGAAGCGCAGTCGTCAGGACTTGCTGCACCAAAAGTTTAATATGTTCAATCATGTTCTGGGTGAGTCCTTGGAAAGTCAGTTGCAAAGATTCCTCACACTTGTAACCGAGATGAGATCAGCCAACATACACTTAACTCTCATTGAAACCAACAACAAGTTGATTAAATCTCTGCCACAAGGATGGGATATGAACGTTGCTGTTATCAAGAAGACAAAGGATCTTTCTAGACTAACCCTATCTGAGGTGATCGCTATCATCAAGTCATGTGATATGGATGACAAACAGCGAGCAATCAACCATGCAAATTCGTATATGCTGCTGGATACGCCGCGTCATCATACAACACACTTATATCACAAGACAACTTCTCCATGTTCAAGTCCTCTCAGGGTGTGTACTCGCAGCCGCAACAGCCAAATGGAAGTTTTTTCCATGTTCAGATCAACTCAAAGCCAATTCACTCCACCTACACCTCAACCACAGCCGCCTGCTTCCATATTCTTTCCACAGCCATCTCCACAGTCTCAACCCCAACCTAGTGTTGCTTCTTCCAGCAAGTCTCCTGCCCAAGGACCTGCCATCTCAAAAGAAATTCAAGAGAATATTGCTCTCATGGCAGGCTTCATGAACTGCTATAATGCTTTTTATGCTGGAGACCTTGTTCAACCAGTCGGTTCTATTGAACTGGATCAGATCCATCCTGATGACGTTGAAGAGATGGACATCTCCTGGCAAATTGCCATGGATGTATTCAGAGCGAAGAAGTTCACCAAAAGGACTGGCAGGAACAATTGGAACTTACCTGCAAACAAAAAGGTGGGTTTCAACACGGAGAACCTCAGGTGCTACAACTGTCATGAACCAGGACACTTTGCTAGAGAATGCACAAATCCAGCAAAGGAGGGAAATACTGAAAGGGCTCTGGATCCTGTGAATGGTGCAAGGGGAGATAATGCTGTTGCTGGAAGAAATGAGCAAGGATTAGTTGCACAACAGTTTGATTGAATTGATCAGATGGAGGAACTCACTATTCTGGGTCAGACTGCAAACCTCGCTCAAGTTGATGATGTTGAAGAAGGAAATGAGACCGAAGATCAGGTGAAGAGTCTCAAGTTTGCTTTCATGGCTTCTACTCCTGCTGGTTCATCTGAGGTAAACTCTAATTTATGTTCTCAAGCATGTATTAGAAAGGTAGAGCTATTTCGTGTGCATAATAGTAATCTTGTTAGGGAAATGGAAAATATAAAACACGAAAACTATACATTTAAGAAACTTGAGAAGGGTCTTAAAGAAAAACTAGAAGCATCAAACAAAGACATTTCAAAACTGCAAAGTGATTTCAGTGTCAAGCGTTGTCACATCTTAGATGCCAATAAGAAAATTGCTGATCTAACCGCCAAACTTGAAGCATCTATTTTGGAAAACGCTAAATTAACGAATAAATTTGAAAACGCTAGGTTCCATTTTAAAAAGTTTGATGTTTCTAGTGCGATCGCTGAGTCTATGATTGAAAAGCAATTAAGATGGAAAGAAAAGAAGGGTGAGGGAATTGGGTATAATGAGATTCCACCTCCATACAATGATAATTATACTCCCTCTCCTTTTGTTATTGAGGAAGATAAAGAGACATCTTTGAAATATGGCAAACCTGAAAATAATGAAAGGATAATACCCGGGTTTGTCAAACCAGCTCAATCAGTTGTGAAAGTGAATGATACTAATGTTTCTACTTCGCGTGCAGATGAAGTAATCATTGAGGATTGGGTGGACGATGAGGAAGATTTACTTGTTTTGCCTAATAAAGACAATTTTAATAATGCTTGCTTTGAATTGTGTGATTTATTTTATGTTAAGACTAATGGTTGTGTGGGCTCTGTTTTTAAGAGCATAAACAATTGTGTGGTTGAATGTTTTAGTAGTATTAATAAGTGTGATGTATCTTTAAATACTGATGTTAAACAGGAAAATGCTAGTAAATACACACCACCAATACATGTTAAAGAAGTAAACATAGGCACGAAAAGTGCAAGTAAATCAACCACTAAGGTCGATGCGAGACAGCAAAATTTGCAAAGTAGATCGAGACCAGGAATTGGCCACCCAGATTTACATGTGAAGCGATAAACTTGCTTCAACTGTGGCATTCCTATCACATTGCTAGAAACTGCCCGCATCATCTTTATGTCCCATATTATGGACACCGTTAGAGGAGCGTGCCTCGGAATACTTTCAACAAATCACATTCAAATAAATCAAAGTATTTCAAGGCAAGTCCTTCTGATGGAAATTGGATTCGAGACAAGGCCGATCGTGCCAAAGTTAGACAAGCAACTCTTGCCATGTCTCGAAAACACGTCGGAAAACTGAGTTTGGTTTCGAGACCTTCACACATTTCGGGATCGAAATTAAAAAACAAATCAAATCTTTCATGGTCTTCTGATCGTAAACCTGAGACAAAGCAAATCATTTGTGTGAGGCACAAAATTTTAAAACCGAAATACAAATGGTTACCTAAGTCTCCGGTTTCCAAACCTAAGAACTCCTCATGTACAATTCTAGATAATAGGGAAGACATGTCTTGGTTACCCGTATCTAAAATTGATAAACTTGGTGTGCCAAGAGTGACTATGGACTGGGTACCTAAGACTAACTAATCTCGCACATCGTGCAGGAACAACTATAGAGGAATATCATCAGACCGTGGTATATTGATAGTAGCTGTTCCAGACACTTGATAGGAGGCATCTCTCAGTTGGAAGACATTCAAATTTGTAATGGAGGGTATGTTTCCTTTGCGGGATGAGAGAAGGGAAAGATTACACATAATGGTGTAAGAGACTGCTATTCTCAGGTTATCTAGATGCAACATCAACTGCTGGATTACGGTTTGTAATTTCTTGACACTCCTATTTTTTGTGATAATGATGCTGCCATTGCCATTGTTAAAAACCAGGTTCAACATGCTAAAACCAAGCACATCGATATCAAAATTCATTTTATTCGTGACTGTTACGACCGGAAGTTAATTCATCTTGAACAGGTCCACACTGATAATAATGTGGCGGACCTATTTACGAAACCGAACACTGATAATAATGTGGCGGACCTATTTACGAAACCGGTCAAAACAGCTAGATTCAATGTGCTTGTAGGGTTTCTTAAGATGCTACGTTTTGATGAATGAGTATTTTTTGAGGTTTAAATTATGTACATAAATTTTTTTTTGGTCATAATTTCTGTACAAATTTAGGGGGAGAAAAAGAAAAATACAAAAAGAGTGTGTGTGTAAAAATACAAAAAGAGTGTGTGTGCTTAAAAAAAATAAAAAATAACTAAAAAAATTTAAACATTTTGTTCTGTTGCTTAAAATCATGCCGGTTACTCAAGTTCAACGGACATATTTTATATGTTTGGTCCCGTCATCAATTTTTGACTCACGGAATAGCCATTAACCTTAGGACAAAGCAACTGGGGCGACTGAACTTACATAAAAAAAAATTCTTTTCTTGATTTAACTATTGGTTTAAGTTCTCTCACTGAAAATTATGTCGGCCACCTAAAATTTGAGGGACACATTTTACTATGTGTTTGGTCCTATCGTCTACCTGTAGACACATAGGATAGCCATTCACCTGAAAACTGAAGGTAACTGGGGTGATTGGATTTAAAATTGTCTTCGGGATTATCATCTGGGAAATGATATTAATATTCAGCTAAAGCTTATTAAAAGCTTAAAAATTTTCAAATGAAAATTGATCCAACCTTTGAAAAATGATAGATAAATTGATTCTGCGTGCTTAACGTGTGAAGTTATTAAGCTAAAAGGGCTTTTGATAAGTCATTGATGTGTATGGTAGCTTTCCATGATAAGTAAAAGTTTGAAGTGATATAAGTTATTGTGGAAGGTCATTTTGAAGATGTTTGGATGTCTCTAGATACATCTCTCCGAATGATAGGCAGAAAAGCAATTACCCAGTCATACACGGGCTCGTTAGTGTCTTGATCACCAAAAATATTACATTTCATTTGAAGCTTAAAAAAAAACTGTAAATATATATGAAAATTATTGTCATTCAAATTTGTTTTCCAAAAGCTTAAAGGGGTCCCAGGGAACTAAAGGGGTGGGGCATTCAAGTAAGTCCTAAACACTCTGAATGTAAGGCTTGTAAGTCCGGATGGCATGTAAGTCCAACGCTCAACCTTAAAGCTTAAAATTTTTTTGTATAAAGAAAATTCTTTGATCAAACACTAGGGGGTTGGAGTCAAATTAGGGTGATCTGGGGAAAGTCAAATACGCTTTGAGAAGAGATAAGGGGCATCATAGGTCCATAAGTGATGTCCATATAAGCTTTATGCCTAATTGAATCTAAGCATATCACTGGCGCAATGAAAATCATGCTAAGTTTCTAATTATCTGCTATCAACCTTTTCACTATGTCACAATAATGCTGAAAATGAATCATTGTGAAAGTATCCTAATCAATATGATTTCATGTTCGGATCTTTTCTTAAAAGGGTTGCTGGTTTTAAGACAGCTGAAATTTGATCCCGAAATATGTTAAATCTACTGAAGGCCAGATGGTTAATCATTTTTGTTTTAGTTTAGTTTTTATTCTAATTTTATTTTATTTTTAACTTTTAATTTTTACCTCATGACTGCTCGTGTCGAAACAAATGTCTTTAAGAAATCGTTTTTATCATGAATCGGGATTGTTTTTTAGATCATGAAATTTGACAGTTGCTAGTCTTGATCCTTGGGCCATTATGTTTGACCCAATGTGTCCATAATATTTGTGTTATTGGCCCAGTCATCTTTGGCCCAAGTTGTTTGTGTTTAATGGTGTTCTCGGCCCAGAAGTTCAAAAGGTTTTGTTTACAGATTTGATTAAGTTTGGAAGGGAGTCAAAGTGGCTTATCGAGGTCTTCATCCGTTGGTTAAGTTTGGAAGATTTGCTGAGATCAAGGCAGATGTTGTTGCTGTAGGTGAAGCTGTAGCTGAGGAACATGTGGTTCCTGCTCAAAGACATGTTACCGCCTTTGAGACATTGTCCAATGATAATGAGCCGGATAGTTCTCCATCACAACCTATGGAGAATGAACACCAGGTACAACAGTCAGTACTGCTGAACAAGTTAAAGAGTTCGAAGCGTTCAAGAAAAGGCTCTAGTTGACTGCATTGAAGCCTCCTCAATTAGTCACTGTGACACATGTTGAAGATGATATTGACGAAGAGCCAGCCATCGATCTTATTCCATGCAAACAACGAAAGAAATATCGGAGACTGGCTGTGCTGGCTAGTGATGTGATACCAACTTGTTGGTGCATGATGTCAGTAGTTCAGTGTCGAGTGTCTGTAATCGTGTTAGTTAGATTTGAGTTTTGTATGTAAGCGAAGTTGCTAACAAGTTCGCTTATATGGGCGAACTTGTTAGACAAGCGAAGTTAGGGACAACTTCGCCTGAACATGCCAGGCGAAGTTGTCGTGTCTATATAAGCTATCTTGTATACGGCTTATTCATTAATCAGAGTTTATTCGTGTATTCGAGTCAGAGAGTTTTGTATTCAGTGATCATAGTATCACGTGTTTACGGTTGGAATACAACGTGTGTTTGGTTATCGTATCGTGTGTTAGCTCGTATTGTTTTCTATACTCGTAACGTCTTACGTAGGGATTCCGCACCTACGTAGAACGCGATATCTCGTGTAGATCCGGCTGGGAACCTACAATTGGTATCAGAGCTTTTGCTCGATTGTGTGGTTCGGGATTATCACGCGGGTATAGAAATCGTTCCGTTCGACTATTCGCGGGACGAGTTTTCTGAGTTTTTGTGCTATACTCTCCTCCTACAATCATAAACAACCCATAACACCTTCACAAACCTCGAAAAAAACCAGAAATCTAATCTGCAGAAAGTTCGTGTTCATCAGGCGAAGTTGCCGTCACTGTTAGTAGGGTTTCGGCGAAGATATAAGGTTAAGCGAAGTTATCTACAACTTCGCCTACCTCTTCAAGTTCGCTTACCTCAAGCAAAGTTACCCACAACTTCGCCTACCTCCCAAGTTCGCTCAACTTAAGCGAAGTTATTCTCAAGTTCGCTAATCCGGCGAATTTAAGAAAGTGAGCGAAGTTACAAATTCACGCGAAGTTAAGTTTTAAGCGAAGTTATCCACAACTTCGCCTACAGTGCTGTTTGAAAATAAAATTTTTGATTTTCGGATTTCTTTGAGTTTTTGTGAAAGATGTCTTCGATAAACATTACCGAACTGGTAAAGATGGAAGTAGAAGCGGGTTCGGCTACAAAGGCACCTAAGATGCTTAAGAAAACTGATTATGTAGCGTGGAAAGATCATTTTGAACAATATGTCAAGTATCAAGATGCCATACAAGATGGTTACATTCCACCTACTGCTGAGTATGAGGGTCGTGATCAGATCAAGAAATACAAAGAGATGGAAGAAGAGGAGAAGAAAATGTATGAGGCCGAAAGCAAAGCTCATGCAGCAATTACAATGGCTCTTCCACAAGAGATACTTCACACCTTCCGAAAGTATAAAACTGCTAGAGAGCTTTGGGAAGCACTTGAGAACCGGTTTGAGGGCAATGTGGGAATTCGTGCCTCGAAAATTAAACTTCTAAAAACCCAATTCTAGGTTTTCAAGTATCTGAAGAACGAATCACTTGATGATATCATCACTAGATATTATCATCTGATGACTGAACTCAGCAACTATTCAATTGTTTACAAAGAAGATGAGATTGTTGAAAAGCTTCTTGATGCTCTCCCACCGAAATGGGAGATGTATACTGTGTTGATGAGAGAAGACAAAGACTTTGCTGACTATGACCTGGAGACAGCAGTTAACAAGCTAAGAACGTTTGAACTGAACATGGTACGAAAGGAGACACCTACCGATCAGGTTCAAGATCCGGGTATGTATGGTGCAAAGGTTAACTCTGGATCAAGTTCGAAAACTGAATCATCTGCTTATTACTCTAAGGGAGAGTCAGGCGCTAACTCAACACACGAAGGACATGTATCTCTCAACATGAACGGTGATGTGTGCTTTGTAGCTGGAGGATCAAATGCTTCTCAACCTCAAGCGACCAAGAGTAGTTTTTCCCCAAGTGTGTCAAACAACAACTACTCGAAGATGCCCATGAGTGTTAAATCTGCTGAACAGCAGTTTGCTCTCTATGCATCTTTTATTGCTTCGTATGAGAACTATATTCAGGGTAAGATTGTTGATCCTGCAATTTTGGATGAAGACTATGATCAGATCGATGCTGATGATCTGGAGGAGATGGATCTGCAGTGGTAGATGGCTATGATTGTCAGAAGAGTTAAGAGGTTCATGAAGAAGACTGGCAGGAAGTTTGTCGGAGAGAGGCCAGGGTTTGATAAGTCGAAGGTACGCTGTTACAACTGTCAGCAGAATGGTCACTTTGCAAAAGAGTGCAAAAATGAACGTGTAGAACGCAGTCAAAACAGATCTACACAGCAGAGTGGTAGTGGTAATGACTATAGAGCCATGATTTCCAGACAGAACGAGGAGTACAACTGGAATCTGCATGTTGAAGAAGTATTTGAACAGGCCAATTTGGCAAAAATCGAAACTGCAGATAGTGAGAAGGGAACTGGCGAAAATGAAGCTTACATGGCAGATGTGGCAGACCAGCTCTCCGAGGTAAGTACCGAACTCCCTTGTACTAAGTGTGAACATCTGTCTGAACAACTGACAACTATAACTGATCAGTTTGTTAGTTTGGATGCGCAATTTAAAACTTTAAAAGAAGATCATCATTTCACTAACGCTAGAGAAAATAGTTACAAAGTAAAAATTAAAGCTAGTGAGAAGGATATTAAAAGTCTTAAAGCAAAGCTTGCTGAAAAAATTCAAGTGATTGATCTTAGCTATGAGGTTCTAGAAGAGAAAACCAAACTAATAGCTGAAAGGGAAAAACAGATAGCTGATCACCAGTTAAAGTGGTGGAACTTAACAGGAAACTTGAGCAATTCAGAAATTCCTCCGCTATACTTGATCACCTCGTTAGTGATCAAGGTTCCCCAAAAAGGGTAGGAATTGGTTATCATGAAGTTCCACCACCTTTCAATCATAATTACACTTATGACCCTAGTAATCAGAAATCTGTTGATGTTGACTATGGTCAGACAGTTCCAGTTCAAGTTACTACTAAAGAACCAGAAGTTAGTAAGCCTGTTGCAAGTGTTAAGATTTCTGCTCCGAGTCCTGTCTCATCTAACTCAGACAAGTCCTCTGAGTCGTGTGAGACAAAACAAGAGGAAGTGTTACCGAAAAGTGGAGAGAAAAATAAAACACCTGAAAAGAAGTCTCCACTAAACCCGTATGTCCCACAATATGTGAGACAAACGGGCAGTAATACAGCCTCAACATCTAAGACAACTTTTGATAAGAAAGTTGGACACAGGAGTTGTTTTAGATGTAATCAATTAGGACACCTTGTTGCTGATTGCCCTCTGAAGCAGAAATTCAGAGGTGTGAGGACTTCAAAATCTGAGAAAAGAACTAACGGTAATCAATATAATGGTAAAAATGAAAACCCATCAAATTTCAGAAAATGGACTAATCCAGGTTTTCAAAGAAATAGATCTCAGTTTTTCACTGCTAACAACCAAATCTTAAGTAATAATTCTTTTAATTCACGAAGGTTTGGATGGCCTCATAGTCAATCCACAAGAAGGTATCCTGTTAGGACTCACAGAAATTATTATGATACTAACTTTGGACAGCCAAGGTACGGAATGTATCGACCCAAGACCAATCGGTCTTGGGTCCCCAGATTTTAATCATCTGCTTTAATCGTGCAGGAACAGTTGAACAGGGCTGCCAACAATCAATGGGTTGTGGATAGCGGCTGTTCCCGGCACATGACGGGTAACAAGAAATTGTTACACGACTTGAAACCTGTTCAAGGAGGAAGAGTGAGTTTCGCAGGAGAGAGCGGTGGAAGGATTACAGGAATAGGGACGGTGTCGAATGGAAAGATGACTTTGGAGAAAGTAAATTTTGTTGAAGAACTGAAGCACATTCTGCTGAGTGTTTCGCAGATTTGTGATAAAGACTACACCGTACATTTTACAAAGAATGAAGCGATTGTGTTGTATCCTGGTTTTAAGATACCAGAGGATTGGATTGTTATGAAGGCTCCAAGAGTGAAGAATACGTATATCATGGATATGAGTTCGACTGAGATGGCCACAGAAGAATCATGTCTTCTGTCAAAAGCAACTGAATCGGAGTCCGAGTTGTGGCATAGGAGAATGGGGCACATTCATCTTCGGAAAATGAACTACCTTGTCAAAAATGGGCTTGTGCTGGGTGTTCCCTTGAAGAAATTTAACTTTGAAGACAAATGTTTATCATGCAAAAAGGGAAAGCAACACAAGAAATCCCATCACACCAAGAAGGTCAATTCAATTTTCAGTACCCTAGAATTACTTCACATGGATCTCTTCGGTCCCGTGAATGTAAGAAGTCTAGGAGGAACATCGTATTGCTTGGTGATCACTGATGATTTCTCTCGATATTCCTGGGTATATTTCCTGAAGTCAAAGGATGAAACAGTGCAGATGGTAAAGAATTTGATTACCAAGGTTGAGAATATCATGGGGAAACGGGTTAAATTCATCAGGAGTGACAATGGAACTGAGTTCAAGAACTATGAGATGGAGATCTTCTACTTACAGAAGGGGATAGAACACCAATACAGCGCACCGTATACACCGCAACAAAATGGAGTGGCTGAGAGGAAGAACAGAACCTTAATTGAAGGAGCCAGAACCATGCTGGCTGATTCGAAACTTCCCGTGGTGTTTTGGGCTGAAGCTGTTGCAACAGCCTGTTATATCCTTAATAGAGTGTTAACTGTTAAAAGATTAAATAAAACCTGTTATGAACTTATGCATGGGAGAAAGCCCAACTTGAGTGGTCTTGAACCATTCGGGTCCCCATGTTCGATATTAAAGACCAATTCTAAATTTGGTGAAGTAACCGACGAAGGAATCTTAGTCGGATACGTTGTTGGGACTCCCAACAGACGGGTCTTTAATACATCGAACAGCAAGGTTGAGGTGGTGTGTAACACTGATATCACAAGTTACAAATCACCAAAACCAAGCTCGGGACCCGCTGGGGTTTTCGACTATGATAGACTTTTTAAATCTTTTAACATACCTTATCTGGATTTTGCAGAAGTTGAGGAAAGAATTGCTACGAAGATGATATGCGATGAGGAAGACACTTTGGTGCAACGACCACAGTATGATGAATGTCAGCCTTCCTCGTCAAATGCTGTCAATACCCCTGCTGCCTCTACTGAAGAGGAATTCATCAATCCGTTTCACTCTCAACATTAATCACCCATTGATGAGCTATCTTCGAACTTGGAAGATAATCTGAATGTCAGTTCAGTTCCGACTACGAGAATTCACAAAGATCATCCTTTGGAGAATGTGATAGGTGATCTGTCAGCCGGTGTATAAACAAGACAAAGCTTGAATGAGCACACCTGTGTTTACACAAGCATTAAAGAATCAGGCATAATCAACGAGTGCTTGTACACCTGCTTTATCAGCCAGATTGAACCAAAGAACTATCAAATGGCTCTTAAGGACAGCTCGTGGGTCGAAGCCATGCAAGAAGAGTTAGCTCAGTTTAAGAAAATGGAAGTATGGAACTTGGTTGCAAAACCAAGAAATGTGCATGCGATTGGCACGAAATGGGTCTTCAAATGTAAGAGAGATGAGAAAGGGATTGTTATCAGGAACAAGGCGAGGCTGGTTGTTGAAGGCTTTAATCAGCAAGAGGGGATTGATTACAATGAGGTGTTTGCTCCTGTGGCAAGATTGGAAGCCATTCGGCTGTTTTTAGCATTTGCTGCTCATAAGGAGATGAAGGTTTTTCAGTTGGATGTGAAGAGTGCGTTCCTAAACGGTAAAGTCGACGAGGTTATGTATGTTGAGCAACCTCTGGGTTTTCCTGACCCTGACTTTCCCGATCACGTGTACAAGCTAAGTAAAGCGCTGTATGGACTACATCAGGCACCTCGTGCCTGGTATTCAACCTTATCAGATTACTTGCTTGAGAATGAGTTTGAAAGAGGTAAAATTGATAGCACATTGTTCTTCAAGAGAAAAGGTAGCGACTTTCTGCTGGTGCAAGTCTACGTGGACGACATTATCTTTGCTGCATCAAAGGTCGCCATGTGTCAAGAGTTTGAGGCCGTCATGAAGAAGAGATTTGAAATGAGTGCTATGGGTGAACTAACCTTCTTTTTAGGATTGCAGGTTGATCAGAAGAAAGACGGGATGTTCATTCATCAGACGAAGTATGTCCATGATGTTCTCAAACGCTTCAAGATGAAGGACAGCACTCCATATGATACTCCAGTCTGCGTCAATCACATATTGGGTGCTGATTCAGACAACGATGCAGACGTGGACCCAACCCAATATCGGGCAATTATAGGTTCTTTAATGTACTTAACTGCTTCTAGGCCTGATATAATGTTTGCTGTTTGTCTTTGTGCACGCTTTCAGGCAAACCCAAAAGAATCTCATTTGAAGGGTGCGAAGAGGATACTGCGGTATCTCAAAGGCAAGCCGAAGATGGGGTTGTGGTACTCGAGAGGAGGAGACTTGGAGCTAGTCGCTTACACAGATTCTGATTATGGAGGGTGCAATCAGAGTCGGAAGTCTACAACTGGTGGATGTCAGTTTCTTGGTGGCAGACTAGTGTCGTGGCAATGCAAGAAGCAGACCTCAGTCGTAATTTCAACATGTGAAGCAGAATACATGGCAGCATCCAACTGCTGCTCCCAGGTTCTTTGGATTCAACAACAGTTGCGCGATTATGGTCTGAATTTCTCACTTACTCCTATTTGCATTGATAACACAGCTGCTATCTCAGTAACTAACAATCCCGTGAAGCACAGTAAAACTAAACATATTGACATACGTCATCATTTTATACGGGATTGTGCTGAGAAGAAACTGATTGAGCTCGAAAAGGTTGACACGTTAGATAATTTCGCTGACTTGTTCACGAAAGCGTTTGACAAAACTAGATTTCAAAACCTTGTTGAGCTGAATGGGATGATCAATCCCGAGTAACCATGCTTTATGTTTTTTGGTTAAAAAAAAAAAAAAAAAAAACGTCACTATCGCTTCGAATTATGTCGGTTGCCTCAGTTTGAAGGACATGTCTTCGGATATGTTTGGTCCACATTTCTACTTGTAGAATATGAGGATAGCCATTAACCAGATGACTGAAAGTGACCGGGGTGGTTTATGATGTGTTTTCATTCTTTCGCTGAAAATTAGTCGATCATACTTAGTTAGAAGGACACATACTAGTATGTGGTCGGTCCAGCTGATCCATTGGATCTTCGGGATAGCCGTTCACCTGAAGACTTTGATTTGGTCGGGGCGATTGATGTTAAAATTTTTCTTTATGGGAGATGAAATTATTTTTCAAGTCTACTACTTCGTAAGAAGTTACTTTACTATGATTAACAGAAAATTGATCCAACCTTGGAAAGTGATAGATATACTGATTCTGTGTGCTTAACTAGTGAAGTTATTAGGCCTAAAAGACTTTAGAACAGTCATTGTATGTCATGGTAGCTTTTTATGGTGCGTAAAAGTAGAAGTGATACTAACTAAATCTACTCGATTTTACGTGGAAACTCCTAAAGAGTTGTGCATGTCTTCATACATATCTTTCCGAATGATAGGCAGAAAAGCGATTACCCAGTCATACACGAGCCCGTGAGTGTTCTGATTCCCGTGAAGATAGCGTGTCAAGACGCTGCAGTGATCCAGATTCGGGACTTGCAGTTATTTTCTACTTGAAGTTGAGTATATACACGTTAAATAAAAAAAAAAAAAAATTCTAGAGTTCATAATGTTAATGATTATCAATCAAGACGCAAGAAGGTGAACGGGAAGCAGAGTCTAAGATCGAAGAGTAATTACTACTTAATCAGACACTACGGGTCGAGATCAATTCGGGGTGACTTGGGGAAAGCCAAATACGCCTTGAGAATAGATAGGAGGCATCATAATCTCTGAGTTGTTGCCCACTTAAGTTTTGAGCTTAATTGAACCTAACTCGTATCACAGAAACGATGAAAACCATTTTAAGTATATTTCCTGCTTACAACCTGTTTCTTTATGTCATAATACAGCTGAACACGGATCTGTGTGACAGTCACGTAATTAGTTAGATTCCTGTTCGGATCTTTTCTAAAACATGGTAGTTCCTGTCGAGACTGAAATTTGATCCCTTGTACTTTAATTTTTCAAATTTTTGTTACTTATGTAGTGGTATGATTTTATACGTGGTTACTTGGCCTTGATCGTATCATTTAACGCTTTAAAGGATGATTTAAAACTTAATTGCAAATTGTTCAAATTATGGGGTTTGTTTTGAAAATTTTCATATATAGGCGAACTTATCCATAACTTCGCCTGCAATAGGCGAAGTTATCTACAACTTCGTCTGTCTAATCTCTGACCCTATATAAAGAGGTTTTTAAGTTAAACAGTTTCATTATTTCGAAAACCAGCGAACTTACTGTCAATCTTAGCGAACTTATCGATCTAAAGCGTCTGTGTTCTTATTTCGATTCTAATCCTCGATTCAAGGTGTGTAGGGTTCGATTATCATATTATCAATGTCTTTTGAGGTTAATCATCGGTCGTTCCGACCCGATTCACGACCTCGTTCTTTCGAACCTTAAACACCCGATTTCAAACTTGTTATTACGTGATAGTAAACTACTTGAACGTATAAAACTTCATAAAATCATGTATTTCGGAGTCCTCGATCTCCGAAATCATCATCTACACGTCGTTCGTAAATCCTAACTGTTGCCGATTCGAATTCGGCGAAGTTACAGTTTAGGCGAAGTTATCCATAACTTCGCCTGAGGTTTAACTTCGCCTGATTATAGATTTTGAAACAGTTTATGAGGCGATGTTGTGATTAGGCGAAGTTATCATTAACTTCGCCTGGACCATTTTACTTAACTGTTATCAGACGAAGTTCAAGTTGAAGCGAAGTTGTTTCCCAACTTCGCCCCACCTTTAACTTCGCCTATACAGAATTGATCACAACTTCGCTCATGGTAACAGGCGAACTTGTGATTCGCTTTGACGTTTATCTAACTTAGCCTGTTTGTTGCAGATATGGCTGCTGTAGCTGGAGCAGGTGGTGCAGGCGGTGATGACGGAGGTGATCACCAGAGACAGTTCTTCCCGGGTCACAACATGTACATAACATTAGACCCGGAGGCGAGCGGAGTTGATGATTTCCGCGAAATCATCACATTTCTTTTACGCTCGAGGATATTCCACGCGATTATAACAACTCTGCCAATATCCTTGCCCAATATTGAGGATTTTTGGCAGACCGTGGAATACGATTGTAGGGTCGAGCCCCCGGTGATGCGCGCAACAGTCAACAATCAGATTGTTCAGTTCTCTTCTGAACAAATCCGGGCGGCTTTACGATTTGGGAATGAGACAAGGGATGACCCGACAGAGTTTGTAGCTCCTTTCCGTGATGGAGCGTTTTTGAGGATGGGATACTCTGGTCCCTTGGGGGCTACGCATAGGAGGAAAGGCTTTTTACTTGACCAGTGGCGCTTTCTCATGCATGTTATGATCGTTTGCATGTCAGGGAGAAAGGCGGGCACTGATGGCATGGGCGCGACCATGCAGTCAGCGATGACTGCTCTGACTTACAACAAGCGATTCAGATTTAGTCATATGGTCTTTTATGAGATTGATCGTCAAAGAAGAGCGATGGCGCGTGAGCGATTTATCATGTATCCAAGATTTCTTCAAATGATCTTGAATCATGTTGCTCCAACGCTTCCTCGGCGCCGTTCGATCCGATACGTTGAGAGTGTGAACAAACGGATCTTCGCCCAATGTAGATCCTCCAGTGCGAGGAGCAAACCTGAGCTCCGTCCTCGGCATACTCCACTCTTTGGGTACTTGATCAACCCGGGGTATGTGCCTGCTCGTGGGGACGAGTTTAGGGACCCGGCACCACAACAGGCTGGAGCACCTCAAGTTATACCTGCTGCACCTGTTGTGTCACCGGAGGAGAACGTGGACCTTGATGCAGAATTTGGTGGTCAAGGCTTCTTTAATATGGATCGGGTGGATCCAGAGGAGAACGTACAGGTCTCGGTTGAACGTGCTTCGACTGTGAATGTTACTAGGACAGCTGCTACGGTGGCTGGTTCTGATTCTGATGATGAAGTGGCAGAGGCAAGAAGGATTATGGTAACTCGAGAAAGACTACATGGGAAAAGAAAGAGAACAGATGATGACAGCGAGTCTGATTATGAGGAAGAGGTACAACGGTTGATCCGGAGGTCAAGAAGGGAACGGATAGGTGCAGGATCGGGAGCCGGTGAGAGCTCTAGGGTGGTACGTTTCACTCCACCAGCACTATCCGGTATGACAATGGTTCCCTCATCACTACAGGTTACAAGGCCAAGCGCTACGGTTGTTCCCGTGGTGGCTACCTCATCTACATTTGGCCTCCCACCCACTACTTTCCAACTTTCGACTCCTGAGATCGTTTCATTGCCGCCTCCGACTGTTACTCCATCGGAGGTCGTGGCACAATTTATAGAGTCGACTGTTGTGGCCACTGCAGGGCTATCGGTGACGATACCACCTGCGGTTACGTCTATTTCTACTTCTGAGGTCCCGGTGACATCGGAAATCCCTCCTCAGTACACTCAAGATATATCACATATGAGGTTCAATTTCGATGCAACCCTATCAGACTCTGAACGAATAGCAGCACTGGAACGGGTCGTGGCAGAGCAGTCAAGGATTAATCTTATCCAGACCCAGGCTATTCAACGCCTAGTTGCAGAGAATCAGATGCAGTCGTCCCTGCTGGTACAACATGGAAAAATCATAGATGCTTTCAAGGAGTTCTTGGCATCTCAGGGGGAGACGAGCTGTAAAGGCGACGAGTTGAGGACCAAGAGACGAAATGATAGAGACGATGATCCCAATGCATCGAAAGATGCAGGTGGTGAGTTGCCAAGAACTGGTCAAGCTCTTGGAACTTCCACAACTCAGGGGGAGTCGACAACTGCAGCTGGTGGTGATGATGTGGTGGTAGTGGACGTAGAGGAGATGGATGATGGTTTGGTTGGTGGTGATGATGATGTACTACCGAGTGATGTGATAGAGAAGATTGGTGAAGAGATTGTGATTGATACAGAGATAGAAGAGGGAGAGATAGTTGAGGAAAATATTGAGCATGACATTCCAGATGTTGAGAAAGCAGATATGAGTAAAGAGATGGCAAGTGATGAGTCTGAATGGGAAGAGCAGCCTAGATGGAAGGAAGGCTATGCTCAGTGGTTCGTCAAAACGAAGAAACCAGCGGTTCCTACAATGTTTAAGAAGAGTTACAACATTAAAGGCTATGCTGAAGCGAAGAAAGGGATTATTTGCTGGATATATGATGAGCAGTTGAGGCTCTTCGTGATTAAAAGGTATGACGGTGTTCAGTACTTTAGAAGGATGTTAAGATCGTTGAATACATTGCCAGAATGTGAAGTGAAAGACTTAGCCAGATTGGGATTGATAAACAGAAGTGACGATAATATGGCTAGAGTCATTGGGAAGATTGTGTGGAAAGAGAGTATAAAAGAGAAGAAATTTGAGCTGTTGAAGCCACAAAAGGGAAAACTTGTTGAAGACAAGGATAGAGGTTTGAGAGCAGACGGAAAGGCTTGGATGATTATGAAGTATAAACCGATCCGGTGTTTGAAAGAAGTACTGATGAAGCTAATGCCCAAGGATGTGATTAAAGACCTGAAGTGGTGGTTTGTAGATTGTGAGACAGCTGAGGCAGTGATGGAAGACGAAGATGAACAAGAGCTGCTTAGAGTGTACGATCCGATGCACTTGGTAAACTTATCGCAAGCTGATTTGCAGGTGTTGAATGACAAGAAGATATTTTATATTCCTGCTTGGAAAGACGAAGCGAGGAAATATCAAAGAGTTGTCTCGGTTTGTGTTCGAGAAGGAGTACATGCTTGAAGATAGAAGATTGAAGATTACTAGACACGTGTTTGAAGCTAAAGAGATGAAGCTACTGCCAAGGGGGAGTCTGTTGGTGCATGATGTCAGTAGTTCAGTGTCGAGTGTCTGTAATCGTGTTAGTTAGATTTGAGTTTTGTATGTAAGCGAAGTTGCTAACAAGTTCGCTTATATGGGCGAACTTGTTAGACAAGCGAAGTTAGGGACAACTTCGCCTGAACATGCCAGGCGAAGTTGTCGTGTCTATATAAGCTATCTTGTATACGGCTTATTCATTAATCAGAGTTTATTCGTGTATTCGAGTCAGGGAGTTTTGTATTCAGTGATCATAGTATCACGTGTTTACGGTTGGAATACAACGTGTGTTTGGTTATCGTATCGTGTGTTAGCTCGTATTGTTTTCTATACTCGTAACGTCTTACGTAGGGATTCCGCACCTACGTAGAACGCGATATCTCGTGTAGATCCGGCTGGGAACCTACACAACTACTCAACCAACTGTTGTTGAGCCCATTACTGTTGAAGCTCAGACAGCTCAAGGCCCATCTAATGCTACTCAACAAACTCAAGAACATATTTTTGAAGATATTCTCGAGCATGACTAAAATCAAGCAATAAACCAAGGGGGATATTGTTGGGCTATATTTATGGTTTATGCTTTATTTTTGGGCTTAGTTGGGCATTTATATGTAAACCGAAATATACTAATTTCGGTGGGCTTCTTTTGTAAACCGAAAAGGGTTTTCGGTGGGCTTGTGATTGTGTTGGGCTTAGGTATGGTATATGTCTATAAATACCATGCATTTCACCTTGTAAAGGGTTGGTCATTTGTTAATATTGAAGTCGTGACATTGTGTAAGTTGTTAAGGGCTTAAGCACCCGACGTATAATATACATGTGTTTTGAAGCCTTTCTTGTGTGTTCTTATTGCTATTATCATTCACGTATTGAATCAACAAGTTTTTATTTTCCGCATTTCATCGTGTATTTGGTATCACATTGCAAGATCCTCCGACACGGGACTTACAGTTCGATTGTAGAAAATTATGAATTTTATAGAAATCTGAATACGCTATCATATGATGCTTGGGTAGGTTTAAACGTTAAAGTATACCGTGTAGCCAGTGATATAAACTTAAAAACTTGCACTTCTAGTTTTAGTGGTTAACACTTCATAGGCGTATGGTTTTATAGCCTTAAATCCTGTATTGATGGGTGCCTCGGGTTCGGAAACCACGGGTCTTTTTACGGTTGTTCATCTGGGTATCTTCGGATATTTAATCAAATAAAAAGCTTTTAAGCATAAACCCGTAGTTTACTGTAATTATTACACTCACTTACATCCATTACAGTGAAGTAAAATCTTGATGATCCAATGATCATCCCACTGTTAGTCATACGTGGTCCTCTTACTTGCGTCCCTTACCATTAAGAACAGGATCAACTAGAGACACGACGTATGTAAACCGACAGATGGAAACTTGTAAAATCATGTGTGGTAATAGGTCCGGGGTATTGCTTGATAACGGGGGTATGTCATGTAGTGAGGAACACTTGCTAGTCAGTTGACTAAATTGAAACTTAATCATATCTAATGGTTGCTTGGTATACTCTGATGTTTAAATTTAGGATGATAAACAATATCCTTGATCGTCTTAGCTATTTATGAAAAATGTGCAACAATGTTTTAATCTGCTATTATGAGGTTAAAGTCAAGTTGGGGTGGTTTGATCCGATAAAATCTAAAATAAAGCGGGTCTTGACTGTCGGTTCCACTAGATTATATAATAATAATAATAATAATAATAATAATAACAATAATAATAATAATAGTTGGATCTTACTTGTCCCGGTAAAGACAAAGGAATGGGTTTAAATGGAAAACAATATCGGTGATCGCAGTTTTTGCGTTGTTTCTAAAATATTTTAAGATAATCTATATGTTTGTTAGACTGTATTTCTCCGATTCTGATCCCGTTGCAATGAGACTTTTTCACGGATGAAAAAAGTTTGAGTGTGGGGATATTTGATATAACGTTTATTATTCATTAAATCCCGTGTATATTTTATCTATTATTTTATTAGTTTTGGTCGGTTTCTCGTAAGATTTGTATACTACTAACATATTGTTATGTCTTAGGTTTCGAGATTTAATATTGGTGAAAAGAGGGCGAAAAAGGAGCAAAAACAAGCCGAACCGGAGAACCGACGTGTCAGGAAACGAACCAGACCGAACCGTGAAGTGAACCGGACCAGGCACCCCCCCCCCCCGGGCCGGTGCGCCACGCGACGGGGGATGGGAAGCCCGCCGCGCGGCGTGGTGAGGCGGTGCCCAGATTTCCAGAATGTTCTTTTGTAGGCCCACTTAACCTATTTTTGGAACCATGTTGCCTATATAAAGACTCCTAAACTCACCATTAATCAGACCTTAATCTTCCATCTGAATTTGGTGAGTTCCGAGGCGACCGAGACGAGTTTCCGGCAGCTTTGGAGTCGAAGAATCAGCTGGTGTTGCGCATATTGGTTGAAGGCGAAGAACACGGGTTCTATCTGTTATTTCTTTCACTTTCATTATTTTATCACCATGAATTCTTACTTGTCTGTTTCGTTTAATTTTAAGATGCTAGGCTAAACGTTATAGACTGCCTAGGATTATGATGAACTTATCTTGACGTTTTGATTTGATTTGGGATTATTTACGTTATGGTTTTTATGATTTAGTAAAAGATTTGCTTATAATTAATTGATGCGCATGGATGCTTAGGATTGTTTGATGAGTTTTGTTCCATAGTTTTCCTTGATTATTGTTTGTCATATGATAGGATTTCTATTAGGTCAATTACTTTGTGTTCTTGATTATTTTATGATTTGATTTCGCGATAAGATCATAGGAATAATATTGTTAAATAAACCTAAGTGTGCTGCTAATCTAAAATCTGTAAAGTGCTAGATTATTGATAGGTCTTTACTATTTAATCTTGCTAGATTTAGTTATTCGTAAGTAGTCCGTCTAGGGTTGATTATTTATTATTATTTATCAAATCAATTAAGTATAGTAAATTGCCTTTGATTTCCGCGCTGTAAGGTAGGATTTCGTATAAAGGAAATAAATTAAAAACAATTGGGTGACCGTAAACGAACTTGATTTTTAATACTGGTGTGCATTAAAACTAGTTAGAAATCCATAGGTTTTCTCTTGAGAAGGGTCAGGGGTCCTATTTGGGTTTTCTTTTAAGTGTCTATTTTACGATCCCAGTCCATAACTAAATATTTTCCCGAGTAAATTCATTGCTAAAATTTAAAGGAGTCTAGCCTAGGTAGTCTTCTCATCATCATCGTATTTTAATAACAAACTTTGTTTTCGTTTAAATTACTTGTTTTCTTAATTAGTTTTTAATTATAGTATTAAATTAGTATTTTAAATAAAAATCCCCCAAACAAATATAAATAATAAGTCGTGTCTTGTAGTCGAGTCTAATTAGCTAATAAACGTAATTTAAAGAGTCTCGTGGGTTCGATATCCGGACTTACTTAGCTTTACTAGAGTCGATCGGTTCACTTGTCGGTTAGTACTTTAGTCGAGTTTTAGAGAGTCTAGAGTATTACTTAGTGTTTATTTTTAGTTAATTTAGTTAATAAATATTAAACTACTTCAAGCACATCAGTAAACATCGTTTGTATCTTTAAAACTTCAACGATTTCATAGTCTCGCTTATCCTTGACCTCAAGAATTTATTTATATATTTTGTTAATTTCTATAGTTCATTGTTCTTGATTTCCATGTTTTCATATAAAAATTTATTGTATTTATTGTTCATATCTCAAAACCTACACAATGGGACGGATTATGTGGACCATCTGACGATAAAGGTAATTATGGTTCGACACGTAATTATCCAAGTCCTCGCATGAAAGACATAATAAGTACGTTGTGTGTAATAACTAGAAACCTAGAATGACTTTGAAAGGCGGGACAAATGCAGTATTATATGGGCATGGTGGATACACCGTTGGTACATCCTATATATAAGTATCCTTGCCATATTCCCATTTGTGACGTCTTTCGGGCCATTCAAAGATCGACGTTATTGTTTTTATCTAACACTGTATATAGAAAATTGTTAAAACTTTTAACAACTCATTGTACTGGTTGTTTTCTTTTAAAATTTTATTTTTATTTTAATTTCGGGACAAAATTCCCAAAAGTTGTGAATCCTGTGACATTCATTAATTTTCAAACCTGAAAACCCGACTCATTTCGAATTTTCGAATTTTTGTTTTCAAGATGTATTATTAAATTCCCAAGATTTGTTTGACGTTCAATGTTTTCCGACTCGGTTTATCGTTCAATGTATTTTTGTTCATCATTTACAATTAATAAAGTTTTCCCGACGTTTTTATGTTCAACGTCCGTTCATTTATTTCTATGTTAAATTTGTTTATCTCGAGTCCAATCGTTAATCGAGCTAAATGCGAAAGAAATCAAAATCATAATTATTTAACATAAGATCTAACATCCTCAAGGTTTGAGGGACAAACTGTAAATATAATTATTAAACGTATTTTAATAACACTTAATAATTCAAAGACTAGTCATGTAATGTGGATTTAGGGACTAAAATGGAAAATATTCAAAATATTTTATTTCACCCAGCCCCACCCCCTTTACCCCGTGTTTCCGGCCCCTAGGATTCCGGCCGCCGGAACCCCGTAACTTTCCGTTGACCCTTTTTTTATATCAACGACCATAACCGTCAACTGTAACTCGTAATTGATATATTAATCACATCATAACGTCCGGTAATCTCTGGGAAATCCGTAACCATCGCCGGATAACAAGCTCAATCAAAATTAATAAAATTGACGCATAATCAATCCAATTGCTAGCATAAATAGGACTCTAAAACATCTTCGAAACTCGCTACAATCATCCTGTTAATCAAACACGCTCTATTCATCTCGGATTAACCCTTCAAAACTCGTTTTCCGGTGAACCACGATTAGCCATCAAACGGCAACGTTATGAGGTAATATTTATATGCTTGTGAATCGTTTTAAACCAGCAATCCAAACCCCTAACTTTAATTTAACGAACATGGGATGAATTAACTGATTGGAATCTAGGGTTTTTCGTTGAATATGATGAACATAAAGTACTGGTTATGTATTTTTGTATCTGTAACTAAAACAAATTACATGTTAGTTTAGTTGGTTAAATCATGTGTAGGCGTCCAGAAGGACCCGGGTTCGAACCCGGGTCAAGCCGTTTTCTCTTTATTATTTTTGTTTCATTTTCTTTTTAGTGAATTAAACAAATTAAATTATCATAAATCAAATATAATTATCGTAAATTAAATAAAATCATTATAAACTAAATTTTTATCAATTCTTACCTAACAACCAAATTTTCCTATTCCATCAAGTTCTCGAAACCCGTTAATATTATAATATAATTTTGTTTTTATTTACTTATTTTTTTATTAATTTATTTTTGTTAAACAGTATAAAACGCTAAAACTATAAATTCGTATCGTTAAAATCCGGGCTTCGTAAATAGGATGAAATTCTCATATTAATAATAGATTGTTAGTTGAAATGATATTTAAAATAATAATAATAATAATAATAATAATAATAAATAAAAATAATTCGTTAAACCATCAAAAATAACTTTATGATTTGATTCGTTAACCATTATAATTCATTATCATAATCAATTTTTTTTTAGTTAAAACTTCATTAAAATCCAATATTCGTAAACATTATATTTCATGTATTTATGTTAAATTATTGATCGAAAATAGTTAAAATAATATAAATCGTTAAACCCCGTTAAAGCCTAAAAATATTATTATAATATAAAGATGCCATAAAATAAAAAAAGATACATTAAATAATGCTTAACTCCGTTAACAAAATATTTATAACATTTTCAATCCCGATAGTTAGACTTTGCTTTTGTTTTAATTATAGTTCGAGAAGTTCAATCGTATCGGATTTCTTTAATGCACTTTAGGTTGCTTCGGTTTCGTTATCATGATTTCGGTTTCATTGCAATGTTTATCTTCAAATTCAAGGCGAGTTTCTCACAACCCCTTTTGAAACATTTTCATATTTTGGGGTAGCATATGTATCTACTACAAATTCAAGTATTACGATTTCGATTACAAACTACAATTCACTATATGGACTTGTGTGTTACTTGATTACTTGCTCAAATTTACTTGCACGTGGTAGCCTCAATAAGTATGATCATACGCCCTGTAACATCATGAAAATTTTGATCCAAATTTGACAAATTAATAAAACTTAAGTACTAAAAATATTCATGGTATAAGGAATAGATAACATAAGACAAAGAATGGAAATAACTTATATTAAGGGAATGAAGTAAGGAGACTTCATCCCACATCGGAGGAAGAAGGAAATATAAAGTACTATATAAGGAGAGAACATTCCATGGAAATGTTCTTATGTGGCCAACCACTCTCCCTAGTCCTAGCGGAGGGTGCGAAGCACCCGACGCGCATGCGCACGGGCTCGGGCACGGGTGAAGGGCGATGGGCGCAATGTGGCGCTTTGATGGCGCACTTCGCACGCTCACATCGCCGCGAAAAAGCCGCCTTTGTATTTTTGGATGATGAGACAAAATCAAGATATGGCAAATTACCAAAAGATCAAGGACCAAAAATGAACAGAATTGAAGTTTTGCATCTTCGCGATACGCGAAGAATCTAAGTTGCATCTTCACGATACGCGAAGATGCAGGACACGTGGCAAGCCTCCGCGGCAACTCAGCGAAGCTTGTGCAGCTTCGCGATACGCGAAGTTGCAAGAAAATTTCTATAAATAGGTCAACGTGCCACGATAAGCGTGCCACGACCCCGATATGGCGATATCCCGACAAGTCTCACCTCGAAATGTGTGCCATAACCCTACCTAAATACTCTCTCGACCTTCTTCCAAGTAGAAGTGCGGTCCAAGTAGAAGTACGGTCCAAGTAAAGCATAAGCATTTCGAGTAATAAGCCATTCAAGGTAGGGGTTCTGCCGGTTATTATATTATGGCTTAGACCCTAGTCGGGGATATAGCCCGTACCCTGATTTTATAAAGTAAAAATAAGATTTCATAAAGTCGAGATTATAGATAAAATAATACTTCTTTATTATATATAAAGAATTTATTAAATATTTCTTAAATGATAAAAGAAATGTGAAAAGTACGTTTCTTCTCGAAAAAGAAACATAATTTATAAAAATGATTAACAAAAGTAAGGACTAGAGGTCCTTATATTTATAAAGAGATAAAATGTCAAGGTAAAGGTTATGCAATTGGACTAAAGGTCTGAAGCTAGATCGTTGATCTAGTACTTATAAAATGTTATTCTCGTACTATAGGTCCAAGGTAACGAGACAAATTGGTGAGAAACACCAACCAAGAAGAAAGGTGAATACGTCCAACTTTTTATAAAACAAGTCTGTGAATGTTTGCATGGGATTATATCCCTAAAACTTTATAAACAAAAATAATGATGGCCCTCAGGCTATTTTATACGTTTTTTTGGATCCTTACATATGTGGATAGATGGTGGGCACACCGCAACACACTTGCTAATGCCTCCGCCACGGTGGGCCGGACCTAAGTAATGTTCGAGAGGGGATTATCTCGTGTATATTGATAGTTGCTAAGACTTCGATGTTGCGGTATCGCTGAGAGGTTTCAAGTATAAATGGAGGTTTATAATAGTAAATTTAACTTGGTTGTTTCCTAAGCCACGATGGGCCGGGTCATAAGATACCCGAGGGGATAACTAAGTAACTTAAATGTTTTATGTCAGCGTATTCACCCGCATGTGTTGCTGACGTATTTTTATAACTGTTTTTCAGGTAATGAAGAATAGGTGTTTGGAGAAGAAGGGTAGCCGTTAGACGATCTGATGGCTTAATGGATATTTTATAAATAAAATAATGTGAAACATGGCTTTGTAATCCAAACACTTATGTACAAATTAACTGGTGTTTTAAAATCCCGTCTTTTAAATATAATAATATTTTATTAAAGTCTTCCGCTTTACAACCTTAAACTCTGATATATTTACAAAACAGGTACCAACGTTGGGTCATACGCCCAGGCCCTGAGCCGGGGTGTGACAAGTGTTGGTATCAGAGCCATCGATCTTAGCGAATTAGGTATATAAGTATACCTAAGCTTTGATCAGAGATAAGTTTCAATATTTATTATATTATTATATAAGGATAAGATAGGTTGGTATTTTTTTCTATCCCTTATCATTCTAATCTTTTATATACCTTATCATTCTTATCCTCATAGATGTCGATATTCAAGAAGATGATTGAATCCTTCTACGAAGAAATGAGATAAGCAGGCCATCCAGAACCCATCGTTCCTCCTGATGGTCAAAGTGATTAATACTATGCCAACTTCTTTGACCAGGACAGACTCCTCACACCAGTGGTCCCATATGGGAATTAACCCATTCACTTCCCAGGCACAGAGCAAATGCCAATCAACATTCCAAGTGATCCGCCAACCCTAAGGAATCATCATTCCAATAACATGGAGGCTGACGAACCAGCTAAGTCTAATCCCAAGGAGGGTACCCCAAGTTGGATGCAGATTTACTCTGACCCAAGAACCCCAGTTTACAACCCCACAGATTCTCCTCATTCTGTTTCGGGTCCATCAAGGAGACCCAATATGAGAGTGATACAACCGGAGACCATTCGGATTGAGGTGAATCAAAGTAAAGTGGAAGTTGAACCAGAAAAAGACCCCGAGGAGGAAGTTGAAGAGGAGTCGGAAGAAGAACCAGAAGAAGAATCGGAAGAAGAACCAGAGGAAGAGGTTTCAAAGGAGATGAGCATTGATGAGAGGAACCCTGAGGTGCAAAACCACCCAGGATGTGACTGTCCACCGAGTACGGGCTGCCAGCAACCATTGTTTCACCTATACCCTCATTATGATCCACAAGACCCATATGTCCAAGCACTCACAGGTAGTTTTCCACCCTTCACAGGTGTCGTTCCAACCATCTCGGAACAAGCAGAGGAAATCAGGCAGCGAGAAGACTAGAAGAGGCTGCAGAAGTTTTTCATAACGTGCCAGTTAAATCCAGTCCACCACCGCCGTATCCAAGAAACCATTATGACATAGTCATGATTGGATACCGTGATCCACCGCCCCAGTACGGATATCCAAGTCTCATCCCTCAGTCCCAAGAAGAGCATTTGGATCGGGAACTTCATGAGACCGATGAATTGCGGAAAAAGTTGGCTATGGAGAGTAGCAAGAAGAAAAAGGTGGAGTAGAAATTACTACACAAGTGTAGTAAGTTGAAGAAGATAATCAAGAAATACATGAAGGATTGAAGATCTCGTTTTGTTGTGACCATACCGTTTGTTCCCTGTTCTGTTGTGGTTCTATCGTTTGTTCCTTGTTCTGTTGTTGTAGTATCGGTGGTTTCTAGAATAAGTCCATAGTATTTGTGATGGTATCGTTGTTCCTAGAGTTTATGGTAATAGGAGTTGTCATAATGTACTCCTGTTTGTGAGATAAATAAAAACTTTTAAGTAATGAGTCAATTTCTTTATAATTTCAGAATGTCGAAACAAGGTAATCCATCCCAAAATAAGGAAGCTTCGAATGCTAAAAGCGACCAATCGAAACTGAGCCTCCTCAAGGAAACCATGATCAGTTGATAACCAAAATGCAAGAAATGATCAATACCATGAATACCTTATTACCCGCTATCAAAGAAAAATCTGTCCATCAAAGTGAAAACCGACAACCCAGTAAGTCTGTCAAATCCAAATCCCGTCCTAATCCTACCCCTCAAGATGAAGGAAGTGATCAGGGATCAACCAATGGTGAAAACATCCACCAAACCTTTAAGAAAAAGTTACAAATTGAAGGTTGTTTGTTTAAAGATTTAAAGAACTGTGGATCAAAAGAGTTTTATGGCGACAAAGGTGCCATAGCCGCCATAAGATGGCTCGAAGAAATGGAATCAATTGTCATAATAAGCAAATTTACTGAGGAGGAAAAGATTCAATACACGGCACAGATGTTTATAGGGGAAGCCTTAGAGTGGTGGAACACTCTGTTGATGACAAGAGGAAGAAGAACCATGTATCAGTTGACGTGGGTAGAGTTCAAATATCTGGTTATGCAGAAGTATTGTCCAATGCATGAAACTGACTTAGTTCAAACCTAGT
This sequence comes from Bidens hawaiensis, assembly GCF_021521415.1. Lineage (NCBI taxonomy): Eukaryota > Viridiplantae > Streptophyta > Magnoliopsida > Asterales > Asteraceae > Bidens > Bidens hawaiensis. Next base: position 474,110 of record NW_027493008.1, on the reverse strand, counting down.
TTCTCAATCACAAGGTAGTAGGGACCAATCTGAGAGAATATAATACCAAATTCCAGGAATATTGTAGACTTGTCCCACAGTTGGTAACACCCGAATCAAGTAAGGTAACCCGCTACATATGGGGTTTACCGAGAGAGATAAGAGACATGGTAAGGTCTCATCCGCCGCAGAAAGCCGAATCCGCCATGGAACTAGCTGGTTATTTGATGAATGGTCTGATCCGCAACAAAGAAGAGGACAAGAAGGAATATTCCATGAATGACAAGAAAGGAAAGGGAAATAATCGTTACAAGGGAAAAGATGTGGATAGGAGGAGGGGTGGTTTCAATTCCAACTACCCATTGTGCAAGATTTGTAAGAGACATCATCAGGGTCGATGCCGGTTTGCAATGTCTTCATCTACCATTTGTGATACGTGGATGCCGGTTTGCAATGTCTTCATCTGCCATTTGTGATACGTGTAAAAAGCCAGGGCATGTTACTCCTGATTGTTGGAAGAACAAGATGACTTGCTTTAACTGCAAGGAGATGGGACATCTTAGCTTCGAATGTCCTAAAAAGAATGTTGCGGGGAGTGGAGGTTCTAGAGGAAGCGGCATCAAGAATGAAGGAAAGAAGGGGAATGCTCGAGTCTTTGTACTCGACACCAAGAAGGCCGCAGACATACCAGAAACCATCACCAGTACGTTCTTAGTCAAAAACATTTACGCAAGAGTTTTATGTGATTCTGGTGCAAATCAAAGTTTTATAGATTATAAATTTTGTAGTCTATTAAATGAACCTTTAAAGAATTTAAATGAAACCATAAACGTTGAGACGGCTAGTGGTGAGATAGTTAAAATTTCTAAAAACCTTAGAAAATGGAAAGATCTTGTTGGCAGGCTACGTCATCTCTGTACAATTACTTCCCATGACGTTAGCAGGTTTTGATATAGTTCTAGGTATGGACTGGTCATCCGATAAACATGCCCGTATCATCTGTAATAAGAAAACCATAGAACTTCAAGCCCCTGACAAGCGAACAATTCAAATAGCGGGCGAAAAATACGCTGGTCATGTTAGCAGAATCTCCATGATAAAAGCTAACAAATGCTTAAATCAAGGATGTTTAGAATTTATGGCTTATGTGAAGGAAGAATCAAAACCGAAGGAAATCAAAGATGTGCCCATAGTATCCGAATTTTCTGACGTCTTTCCAGATGAACTTCCAGGAATCCCACCCAATCGAGAAGTCGAATTCAGAATAGACTTAATGCCGGGAACAACTCCAATAGCCAAATCCCTCTATCGTTTGGCTCCGACGGAAATGAAGGAATTAAAGAAACAACTGGATGAGTTGTTAGAAAAAGGGTTTATTCGTCCAAGTTCATCACCTTGGGGAGCTCCGATTTTATTCGTCAAGAAGAAAGATGGTTCCATGAGAATGTGTATCGATTAGAGAGCCTTGAACAAAGTAACTATTAAGAATCTATATCCGCTACCTAGAATTGACGACCTATTCGATCAATTGCAAGGAGAAAGTTTCTTTTCGAAAAGAGACTTATGTTCTGGATACCATCAGTTGAAAGTTCAAGAAGAAGATATTCCGAAAACGGCGTTTCGAACAAGGTACGGACATTATGAGTTCACTGTAATGCCATTTGGACTCACTAATGCCCCAGCCGCTTTTATGGACTTGATGAACAGAGTTTGCAAGCCTTATTTAGATAAATATGTAATAGTATTCATCGACGATATACTTATTTACTCTAAATCGGAAGAAGATCACAAAGTTCATCTTAGGATCTTACTTGAGATACTCCGAAACGAGAAGTTGTATGCAAAATTCTCCAAGTGCGAGTTCTGGTTGCATGAAGTACAATTTCTTGGTCACATCATCAATGTAAATGGAATTCAAGTGGACCCCGCAAAGATTGAAGCAATAGCTAAATGGGAGATTCCTAGATCGCCAACCGAGGTCCAAAGTTTCCTAGCTTTGGCTGGATATTATAGAAGATTCATCGAAAACTTCTTCCGTATAGCAGTTCCCTTAGCTTCACTAACCCGGAAGAATGTTAAGTATGAATGGGGAACCAAGCAACAAGAAGCATTTGATTTACTTAAGCAAAAGCTCACAAACGCACCTATACTGGCCTTGCCAGAAGGTACAGAGGATTTCGTTGTATTTAGTGACGCATCTCATTTAGGTTTGGGTTGCGTACTAATGCAAAGAAAGAAAGTAATAGCTTATGGTTATCGTCAATTGAAAGTACACGAAAAGAATTATACGACTCACGATCTAGAGTTGGGTGCCATAATCTTTGCCTTAAAGTTATGGAGACCCTATCTTTATGGAGTCAAGTTTATCGTGTACACTGATCATAAGAGCTTAAAGCATATATTTGATCAGAAGGAACTTAACATGCATCAAAGAAGATGGATGGAAACTTTAAATGATTACGACTGTGAAATCATCTATCACGAAGGAAAAGCAAATGTTGTAGCTGACGCATTGAGCCGAAAGGAACATGAGAAAACCAAAAGGGTTCGAGCTTTGAGATTAGAACTACAAATAGATCTAATCAAACAAATCAATAAAGCTCAGAAACAAGCAATTGAAGAAAACCAAATCTCCGAAGAAAAGCGTAACGGCACCATTGATTCTTTAGTAAAAGGAGACGACGACATACTCAGACTTGGGAACCGAATCTAGGTACCAATTGTTGGTACTTTGCGTGAAAGGATCATGAGTGAAGCTCATAAATCAAAGTACATGATGCATCCCGGTAGTGATAAAATGTATCAAAATCTTAAACCAAACTACTGGTGGAATGAGATATTGCTTTGTACATTGCTAAATGCTTAACATGTTTACAAGTCAAGGCAGAACATCAAAAGCCTTCAGGTTTGCTTCAACAAACTGAACTTCCTCTATGGAATGGGAGATGATAACAATGGATTTCATTACGAAACTCCCTAAGACTACCCTACAGCACAATACTATTTGGGTAATCGTTGATAGGTTAACTAAATCCGCTCATTTCTTACCTATCAATGAATCTTATTCCATGGATAGATTGGCACGGATTTACGTAAACAACATCATAGCATTACATGGTGTGCCATTATCTATCATATCTGATCGTGACAGTAGATTTACGTCTCATTTCTGGAATAGTTTCCAACAAGCGTTAGGAACACGGTTGAATCTTACCACTGCTTATCATCCTCAAACTGATGGGCAGAGCGAAAGAACAATTCAAAAACTTGAGGACATGCTTCGAACTTGTGTGATCGATTTAGGCGGATGTTGGGATGATCACCTGCCTCTGATGTAATTCTCGTATAATAATAGTTACCACACAAGTATTCAAGCTGCACCGTTTGAAGCTTTGTATGGGCGGAAATGTAGAACACCTGTATGTTGGTCCGAAACAGGAGATAATCAAATTTCTGGACTCGAAATAATCCAAGAAACAACGGATAAAGTGTTACAAATCCGTGAACGACTTAAGGCGGCAAGAGATCGACAAAAGAACTATGCAGACATTCGCCGTAAGCCGTTGGAATTTCAGGTAGGCGATAAGGTCTTATTAAAAGTATCACTCTGGAAAGGAGTCGTACGATTTGGAAAGAAAGGAATGTTGAGTCCCCGTTTCGTAGGGCCATTTGAAGTATTGGAACGAATCGGTACTGTTGCTTATCGCTTACGATTGCCAGAAGAGATGAAAGGAATACACAATGTATTTCACGTCTCTAACATACATAAATGTCTGGCTGACGAAACTTTAGCCATGCCATTAAAAGATGTTGAAGTAAACGAAAATCTAAAATTTGTAGAACAACCCCTACAAGTTGAAGATTTTCAAGTCAAGCAACTTAAACTCGAAGGCTAAAGTTAGTCAAGATACGATGGAATTCTCGAAGAGGACCCTAGTTTACTTGGGAGTTAGAGTTAGAGATGAGAAGGAAATACCTGCATCTGTTCTAAGCGAATCTCGAGGACGAGATTCATTCTAAGGTGGGGAGGATGTAACATCATGAAAATTCTGATCCAAATTTGACAAATTAATAAAACTTAAGGACTAAAAATATTCATGGTATAAAGAATAGGTAACATAAGACAAAGAATGGAAATAACTTATGTTAAGGGAATGAAGTTAGGAGACTTCATCCCACATCGGAGGAAGAAGGAAATATAAAGCACTTTATAAGGAGAGAACATTCCATGGAAATGTTCTTATGTGGCCAACCACTCTCCCTAGTCCTAGCGGAGGGTGCGAAGCACCCGACGCGCATGCGCACGGGCTCGGGTGAAGGACGATGGGGGCTTTGATGGCGCACGCTCGCATCGCCGCGAGCCGCTTAAGAGCCGCCTTTGTATTTTTGGATGATGAGACAAAATCAAGATATGGCAAATTACTAAAAGATCAAGGACCAAAAATGAACAGAATTGAAGTTTTGCATCTTCGCGATACGCGAAGATGCAGGACACGTGGTGATACCGTAGCGACACGTGGCGACACATGGAAAGCCTCTGCGGCGACTCAGCGAAGCTAGTGCAGCTTCGCGATACACGAAGTTGCAAGAAAATTTCTATAAATAGGTCGGCCATGGGATGTTCCTCATTCATCCAACTCACACTCCCAATCACACATTACCTCGATAAGCGTGCCACGACCCCGATATGGCGATATCCCGACAAGTCTCACCTCGAAATGTGTGCCATAACCCTACCTAAATACTCTCTCGACCTTCTTCCAAGTAGAAGTGCGGTCCAAGTAGAGCATAAGCATTTCGAGTAATAAGCCATTCAAGGTAGGGGTTCTGCCGGTTATTATATTATGGCTTAGACCATAGTCGGGGATATAGCCCGTACCTTGATTTTATAAAGTAAAAATAAGATTTCATAAAGTTGAGATTATAGATAAAATAATACTTCTTTATTATATATAAAGAATTTATTAAATATTTCTTAAATGATAAAAGAAATGTGAAAAGTATGTTTCTTCTCGAAGAAGAAACATAATTTATAAAAATGATTAACAAAAGTAAGGACTAGAGGTCCTTATATTTATAAAGAGATAAAATGTCAAGGTAAAGGTTTTGCAATCAGACTAAAGGTCTGAAGCTAGATCGTTGATCTAGTACTTATAAAATGTTATTCTCGTACTATAGGTCCAAGGTAACGAGACAAATTGGTGAGAAACACCAACCAAGAAGAAAGGTGAATATGTCCAATTTTTTATAAAACAAGTTTGTGAATGTTTGCATGGGATTATAGCCCTAAAACTTTATAAACAAAAGTAATGCTGGCCCTCAGGCTATTGTATACGTTTGTTTGGATCCTTACATATGTGGATAGACGGTGGGCACACCGCACCACACTTGCTAATGCCTCCGCCACGTTGGGCCGGACTTAAGTAATGTTCGAGAGAGGATTATCTCATGTATATTGATTGTTGCTAAGACCTCGATGTTGCGGTATCGCTGAGAGGTTTCAAGTATAACTGGAGGTTTATAATAGTAAATTTAACTTGGTTGTTTCCTAAGCCACGATGGGCCGGGTCATAAGATACCCGAGGGGATAACTAAGTAACTTAAATGTTTTGTGTAAGCGTATTCACCAGCATGTGTTGCTTACGTATTTTTATAACTGTTTTTCAGGTAATGAAGAATAGGTGTTTGGAGAAGAAGGGTAGCCGTTAGACGATCTGATGGCTTAATGGATATTTTATAAATAAAATAATGTGAAACATGGTTTTGTAATCCAAACACTTATGTACAAATGAACGGGTGTTTTAAAATCCCGTCTTTTAAATATAATAATATTTTATTAAAGTCTTCCGCTTTACAACCTTAAACTCTGATATATTTACAAAACAGGTACCAACGTTGGGTCATACGCCCAGGCCCTGAGCCGGGGTGTGACACGCCCCCCCCCCCCCCCCCTTTGCAGTCAGGTCCATTTGTATCGAGTGGAAAAGGGCCTCATTATCCAAGTACGTTGGTTGTTACCAACTGGAAAGGACCTTACTTGCGCGATTACCCGAGTACGTTGGTTGATACCAACTGGAAAGGACTTTACTTGATCGTTTATCACTTGTCCATGAACTGCATGATTTTTATGTATTATATCAAACTGAGGGAATCTCAGCAGCTATGTTCATAGCTGACTTTATTTTATACATATGTTGCAGGTGTAAAGATACGAGGATGAAAGTTAGAAGACACATAGCATGCCTATAGGATATTCAAAGAACAACTTATCATTTGTTTATTTATTTGTTACAACTTGTATTATTTGATAAACTTGTGTTACATGAAGATTTAAATGAAGTTATGTTATTATGGTCACCTAATAGTGTCACGTGTGTTTGAGCAATCTGTACGTTACACTCAGGCGTTTCCGCTTTAGTCGGGGTGCTACAGATGAGATTACGGTTGGCTCATGGATGCAATTGCGATTGGTTCATGGATGCAATTGGATCTTGGACCCATGCGTTTGCGACTAGGGGATTTAATGCGTTTGCGATTAAGACAAACAGTAACCCCCTTTAACTAGTTAGCTAACTTAGATTGAATTGTTTAAATAGGGAAGTAGCTAATGGACACTTATACTCTTTAAACCGTTAGTCATGCCCAGTTGAAGAAAGGTGTTGCCATTTGCTACAATCGAAACAGGATCAGATGAGTTTCTAGCCCCTTTTTCCTTTAACTGTTTTCAGGGCTTTGTGCATACTTTATGTGATAAGTTAATATACTTACTTTAAGTAGTAAGTGTTTGGTATGTGAATGTTGTAAGTATATTGAAAGATTATGAATGTATGATAATGTATGTATGTATGTGTGTATGTATGTATGTACGTATGTATGTACGTATGTGTGTGTATGTATGTATGTATGTATGTATATATGTATGTATGTATAGGAATGCAAGGATGGTTGTATGATTGTATGCTTGTGCGTTAAAGGGTTGCATACCTTAATAATATATGCGAAGGATAAAGGGTTGCAGACCCTAATTAATATCTGCGAAGGCTAAAGGGTTGCATATCCTAATAATATCTTCGAAGGTTATAGGGAAAAAGGCTCTTTAAAACATAAAAATAATTATACATGTATGTATGTATGTATGTATGTATGAAAGTAAGTTAAACAGGTTAAGTATGTAATGTATCTCTGGATAGGTATGTGTAAGTATGTGAATGTATGGTAAGTTGCCTATTAAACTAAAACTCACTCAGTGTAGTTGACTTTTAGTATGCATGCAGGCAAATATGATGAATCAGCTGTCTTGAGGAAGACACATGGCACTGGACTAAAGAGGCTGGCATCTAGAGAAGAAATGTCATGATGTTTTAATTTATGATGTTTATGTTAAGACAATTTGAATGTTTAAGACAAGGATTAATGTTTTGTAATATATGGTTGAATGTTAAGTCTTCCGCGAAAAGTTTTTATTCATTCTGATATTTATAACTATGTTTATAAATAAATCCAAAATCCAAATAAGATTGCCGGTTCTAGGGCCTTACAACATCCATATCCACATCTCGCATTCCAGTAACATTTTCATAACACTTAAAATAAAATACTTCTACATTGGTCTCTCATTGATGGCTTGAGATCCTTATTTTTTTTTAAATTACAAGTTGGCATTTAAAAATAAATATGATTAAATACTTAGACCAAGAGTAGTGAGGTGACCAAAAAGCAATTGTCAAGTGATGGATCTAAACCAAAATTTCAGAGGTAACGTTTAATTTTTTTTACCGTATTTCATGCAATGTAAATGTTCTGTATTTCATAAAATAACCAAAGTTTTTTCTTACCATTTCATACAATAACCGAAATTTTTTCTTACCGTATTTCATATAATATATTTTTGTTAACTTGGTGTTGAACCGATATCATCATTTTCTTAAAATATTCTTTTAAATATATTGCTAATAAGACTTTGCTATTTCATCTTCCAAATTCCCTAATTTAGAATAAACAAATTTTAAACCATAAACCGATACTTAATCCCAATTTATACATAAACCCAAAATTCCTAATCAATTCCAATTTCTAATTTACATTATCCAAATATCCAATAAACATAATCAATCATTCGAATATTCAATTGTCCATAAACAATTCCAAATTAGCAATTCATATAAACAAATTAACAATTTAGTTTTGAAGTAGAAGAACACCTGAATTGAACAAGTTGAAGTTGAACCGTAGAAGAGGGATCGAGGGTTACTCCGCTGTAGGGTGGAGGTCCGGTGACTAGAGGAGGGTAGCAGGGGGTTGGGGAAGCGTAGGGTGGAAACAGCGGCTGAATGGAACTTTATTTTGTTGAATGTTGATGTCCGGCCTAAACCAAACGTGTTGTAAGCATCATGGAACAACGAACAATGGTTTTATTTGGTTTGGACTTTAATTTGGTTGGGCTTTAATGTGGTTGGGCTTTGAACTTTAGTTGGGCTTTAATTGGTTTTAGCCTTTAATTTGGCTGAACTTTATACAAATAGGGGTAACGTAACTAACGTTATATTTTTTAGGGGTAATGAAATTCGAAAACCGGTCAAAAATAAATTAATTTGCACTATCTACGAAAAGTTAAGGGGTCTACCCCTAGTTACAAACTAGGTCCATCCCTGCAGTTGTTCCAATGGTATATGTTGGTAAAGGTTGAGAGTTAAATCCCACAATAGGCGCGGGTTAAGTAAATTTTGAAGTAAATATTGCTTGTTTAAAAGAAAAATAAAATGTAATGAGGTGATGTTCAAAGCCACCAAACCGTACAAACCTACGCCAAACCATTTCAGGGGGCGTTAAGAGGGGCTTCAGCCCTTTGGAAGCTATGGGCAAGGGGCTCATGGGTGTGCAGCCACAATCAAATTCAACTTACTCAAATTTTTATAAAAATAAAATACTCATGGTAAGTGTGTTATTAGTTAAACCATTGCGTTCTTTTGAGTGTAAAGTTGGTGAGAGCCCCATGCCTATATAACAATGATTTGGCGTGACGTTTTTTGCTTTCTAGTTAAAAAACTACACATAGTTTTTACATAGTTTTAGATGAAAAAAAATTATAACAAATCATATCAATTATGTTGAAATGTGTGCAATATACATTTGTTTATCAATGCAACTAATTTTTAAACAAACAATTATGAAGCAAATGTATTTTTGAAAAGATAGTTTATTTTTAGCGTGTTTGTTTTGTCGGGTGAACTGGGCTTGGATGAGCCGCGTTAATGTTGCTGGCAAATAAAGTTTTGGCATTGGTGTTTCTGTTTCATATTAGTTTTCAGATTATCACGAAGGTAAACAAATAACTCAAAACATATTCCGATTTTCAAAATAAATTTTATATATATTGTGATAATAGAAAAAAGATAGCATGCTTCTTCATCGGGCGGTGGGTTTTCCCCGAAACTGGAGATAACTCGGAAGCGATTAAGGGCTTCGTACGGCTGGGTTGGGGCCAGCTGGCGGTGGCCTTTTGCCATTGGGTCACCCCGTATGAAATACCTAGACACTCTATGTTTGTTGGCCTTTAAAAAAAATGGATGTAAAAAGCAAAACCATATTATAGCCATAAAAAGTGAGAAAACAAAGATTTTAACACAACATAATTTTATATAAAGAATTGCACATCCACACAAACATTTATATTTGTTGCTTTTATAAATGATACACGATTTAGTTTTTTGTGATTCACTATTTCACAAAATGTTGAACTCCTTAGGTAGCGTTGTAGCAATGAACTAACGAAGGAATCAAATAACGAATATGCTGGATGTTAGTTTCTTATCAAGTTTCTTATTTAATTAGGATTTAAGAGGGTTGTTAATTTATTACTTGTTTCTTGAATCCGTCCTTAATCATTGTCATCCTCAAATTAATGCATTATTATATTTTTTTAGGAAAAACCTTTTGAAGTTGTTAGGGCCCACAAAGTGACGACATAGCGTACCGCACACGAACAAAAGATCAAGTAATTCATCGTAAGACATGAAGTGAAAAATGGTGGTGCTTAATTGTTTTAGACCCTTAAAACACATATAATCTATTGCATTTACCGGGTAGCGTTTGGTGATGGTTGGTGGTTTTGAGGGATGATGAAAACTTGTATTTGTAAAGAACATTTTACGTTGTAAATTTGAAAGAAAAAAAATAATACATGAAATTCGCAAAATATAGAAAAGAAAATAAACATATATAATTAAAATCGAGAAAATGTATTGAAAAAAAAAATACTTGATATGTGGCCATGTGGGTTAAATTTTGAAATTCATAGAATCATCATAGTGAACAAGCCTGTATATTAGTAATTATATGGCTAGATGCCTTTATGAGCCCATATGTACAAAATTCGACTCTTAGGACCGGTACAAGCCCATATAAAAATGAACAAAATTTTTACTCAAAGGCTGAATGCACCGCTTCGAGCCCATATCAAAATGAAAATTTCTAGTTTTAGAACCGATATATTGAAGTGAACTGAATTTTATTCACTGCACTTTCCAAGCCCGTATTGAAGCGGATTAAATAATATCTTTTAAATATAAATTAAATATATTTCATTAAAAAGTAGCGTTTACATTGATACATAAGGCAAACGGTCAACAAGTTGTGCCGCTAGCCCTTTTTGCGTGACAAAACTAAGTCATTTATAAATAATATTCATAGATCGTGGAGTCATAATATTACTATTCATGACCCGTTGGACACAACTAAGTTGCCCTAAAGCCTCAGGCGGTAGGAAACCAAAAATATCAAACGTGAAGCGTATAAATACGCGTTGGTTATCACACTTTTGACATTATTCATTTATTCATAGGGCTCGTAAAAGCCCATATAGAAATAGACAAAAGTCACAAAACTGTTGCTCTTAATTTATTCAGAGAATCGATAGAAGCCCATATTGAAATTTTACAAAGCCATATCTAACTGAGTAACTGGGCTGATTTTATTCACTGCATTGTTCAGAGCCCATATCAAAATGAACAAAATAATTACCGTAACGTTTTGTAGAATACCAGACGCTGGTTTTAATACAAGTGGTATGCTTTCCGGTTTCCACTCTCAAAATGAGCAAGGTCACACATTCTACCCAATTTTGCAAATTTGTCATCTTCCTTTTAAGTGTGATAAAAGGTCGTACGATCACCCGAAATGCACCATCTTTCTTCATTACTAAAACATTTAGATACATTTCCGAAAATGCCACTATCTTGGATATGTTAAACATGGAAAACGAATCTCATAGATTTAAACCAAAAATATTTTCTAACAAACTAGTTAAGACCTCACCGAATCTATTTCCAAGTTATTGAATTTGCATATCCAAAACCGAATTAAAAGCTTTATTGAGCTTGTTTCTGTTTGATGTTTCTCGTTCAAACGAAAGAAAAAAAAAGGTTATTGGTTTCTATTTGCTTTAGGCATTTTGTTTGGGCTTTATTCGATTTGAACTTTTAAAAAATGATGATTCTGTTGAGCCTGTTTCTGTTTAATGTTTCTTGTTCAAACGGAAGAAAAAAAGGTTAACGGCTTTTATTTGCTTTGGGCTATGAACTTTGTTTGAGCTTTATTTTATTTGAACTTTTAAATTGGTTGGGCTTTAAACAAATAGGGGTTGCGTAATATTTTTTCAGGTGTAGCGAAATACGAAAACCAGCCCATAATGAAAAAAATTTACACTGACGACGAAAAGTTGAGGGGCCTGATTATGAAGTAGATCCGCCCCTACCAGATATAACTAGAAACTCTAATTGCAAATGTTGTAATTAACTTCAAAGGGTGGTGTAGTAGTAAGCGACTAAGCGTTTTGATAAAGTCTCATGTTTACACCGGCAGCGAAGTATGGAAGAATAAAGCTAATGCTAGTAGGATCTTGTAATTGTAAGCCTGTACAAAATCTTAAAACATAATGTTTATTATTGTTTTTCTTTTTTCTATTCATGATCATAATTTGTTATCAGTTTAATGTGTTCGCGTTTGACGACTTTTTTCTATTCATGATCATAATTTGCTTTATTGCATAATATTTCATTGTATTTGACGACTTTTGACCCTCTATGCATTACAGAGGACAACCCATTGGTAAAACCTTAGGCTATACGTTAATTAAACAATTTGCCCTTCAGTCTTCAACCTATCATTCAACCTATGTTATACATCATGCTTCACCATACCATTTATTTATATTATTTAAAACAAGAAAGAGATGAAAATTAAAAAAAAAAAAACATACTGATTAGGTGTAGATTTGAATGGTGTGCGTGGATTGACTCACGGAGACCACACCACTAGCGGCCTTTGGGGTAGACGCGGTATTTCAGTGATACCATTTGTGCCTCCTCAACATCACTAGTGGTACTTCATGAGGTTAGTATATCAAACTAGAATTCATTATTTGGACCCTTTTGGCAACGTTCTTTTGTTGACCAAAGTTGTGAATTTTTTTAATGTTTTAGCACCTTAAATACCTAACTATAAAGTGGTCAATAGAACAAAATCTTAGGATCATAGAACATTACAATACGTTTCTAGCTAGGAAGTGGATGCAAAATACATTGTGCTTATAGGCATAACACTTTTATTAGATTAACTATACCCTCATTATATGCCCTTTCATACTTTTTCTTTAAACCAATCATAGCACTCACATTTGTTTTTCGGTGAATCGATTCTTATATACTATTTTATGAATCTAACATCACTAACGAAAATTTGGTCACGTACACAGAATCAAATCAAAGGTGGCATAACTAACAGTTTGCATGAATATTATCTTCATTAATTTAGTCACATAAAATCAAAGATCTCGAAATTTTCTTCTTTTTCTTTACTAGAGATTTATTTAACTAAATTAAACCGAATCGGGACCAGAATTCCAGAAAGAAAAGGAAAAATTGCACGCAGAAAGCTTAGAACTAATCCTGGATATTGTGAACATGTCTAGCACTTGTACGTGTATATATTGCATATTGTATGCATGCAGGTTGTAAAGAAGCAACCTTTTTTAGACCGGCAAATGCTCACAAGCTTGAACAACAAGCAACTAGTGATTGATTATGTTATAATTGTTCATATTCTCTGCAAAAAGGGAACAAGAATCTGGCATACGTATAGGCTTACATCCTCATGGTGTCATCTTTTTTCATCCTGTTTATTTTAATAAAGGTTAGTATTGTACTATTGTCATAAAAACATCCACCTATAAAAAGCATGGTACGTAAGGATGTGCTCATTGGGCCCAAATCGTTCCAACATATTAGATCGATTAAGAAACCTAGCTTATGAGTGTCACTTGTGGAGGGTATGCGAAGGTGAGCGTATAGAGACCAAGACGCGTGCGTTAAAAGAAATAAAATACTTACTTCGGTGATATAAAAGTTATATTCAAGCATACATGTGGTTGAGAGTCACAAACCCTAATAATCTATTACCTTCCGCTACGGGTATTATATGGGCGGATAAAGTCTTGCACCACTCCCGTGCATTATAGGGGCATGAAGGGGTATGACCGTTTCTACAATAATATCATACATGGCTTGAAGTAGTAACAATTGAAGGGCCATTGCCCATTAACCATTATGTACATATATATTTAGCTAAAAAGAGTGATAATGATGTGATGAAAAATGCCTCTTAAAGGATGCTAACCATTAATTGCGTATGATCTAAGTAACTAAATCTTATGTAAAGCAAAGCAATGATGATTATATGCATATAATGGATCTAAATCAAGCTTTTGAATTTACGTACTAAAAAATAAGAACAAGTGTCACAAGCATCATTAGCAAATTAGTGACCACTTTGATTCCATGCATATGCTAGTAGTAATCACAATCAATTTGGTAGAGGGTTACTCTCGTCTCATTGGGTATAATGATTGGCTTATTTATGATTGGATGAGACTTAGTAATGATTCACGCATGATATTTCATAATCTTACTTAAAGATAATCCTAATCAAAAGGTTAGATACTTTTGCAGGAATAGTTTCTATTAACTCTAAAGATCTACTCTAATTTAAGAGCATTTATTTATTTTTTTTAACAGCGTTTGAATCTACCCCAAATGCTCGAGTAAGTATTCTTGAAACAAGATTTCAACTGTTTATACTGATTTTGACGCTCTATACACGATAACACAAAACATGTATATGTTTACTAACATGATCCCTGTAAATATACGTACATCTCGTTTTTGTTTTTAAGTAAAATCCACTAAATCACTTAGTTTTATATATTTTTTTTATAGGTAAAGGTAATAAAACTATCACACAAATTCTATGTCACACTTTAACAATGCGCCACTTAAGGTGAGTGGAGGGTTTGAAATTATTCTAATGCGAAAAACTAAACTACTTTGTGATTTGGCTTTTAGTTTAAATTAGTAAGCTCTTTAGCACGATGCAAATGACACGACATGAATTTTGTAGTTACAATACAGAAATTAAAAGAAAGTAGTAAATTATTGGTTGAATTACTACTTGAAGATGGACAAAAGAAAAACTAAAAGATTTTTCAAAGTGTTTGTTTGTATTATGTGAATATCCATGTATCATTAACAAAGGAGCGTCACCGCCTTATATTTATCAGAAGCAGACTACGAAGGTCGGTTCTTACCTAGACGCAATGTGATAGAAGCCAATAGCACAACAGTAGGAGTGTTAATTATGTTGGGCTGGTGAGTTGCTGCGTTTACAACTTTCGGGATAATGGATTGACGTGTTGAAATTCTTAAACAAATAAGCCAATAAGCATTTTTCAAACTCAATCCCAAGCATGCTCTAAGTGTTCGACAAGAAATATCAATTTCACTTTTAGATTTACTAGTTAAAAGAAAAAGAAGGAAAAATTAAAAAAACAAGATATTAATTTTATTTATTAACAATTTTCATCCATAAGTTTAATATTAACATTAAAAAAACCCCAATAAACGGGTTGGTAGGTTAACCCACATTTAAACGGGTCATCTTCGGGTTAACTCGTTTATTTAGCAGGCCTAGACATGTTGTGTTGTGTTTGAATCATGTCAGGAATTGCCACCCTTACTTAACAATAGTATGGCAGTCCGGTAGTGACCAAGACACTCTTTGGTTTATATCTCAGCTGAGGGAGTGGAGTTCATTAGTGACCTTTACCTCAATAGCCAACCGAGTTGTTGAGGATCCAGAGAGGTACCAAGCTCGCATCAGCCTTCAAAAATACAAAGGCAATATTCAAGTGGCTCACCGCTTATGAGATTTAAATATGGGAAAATCTCCAAAATGGTTCATCTACAAGATAAGATTCTAAATTTGTCCCTTCAAATTCAAGTTTCCAGTTTTGTCCCATAGTTAGCTCACAGCATATGAGATTTAAATATGGGAAAATCTCCAAAATGGTCCATCTTCAAAATAAGATTCTAAATTTGTCCCTTCAAATTCAAGTTTCCAGTTTTGTCCCATAGTTATCTCGTCGTCGTCGACATGTTGGCGGGGAAGAGGAAAAGGCATGACGCGTTAATAAAAAACATGTAACGCACGACAAGTTATGCGTAACGCATCGTCGACCCTACGTTAGCACCGGAAACGTATCGTCGACCCTACGTTAGCACCGGAAACGCATCTCCAACGCTATGTTTTGTCAACAAGTCGCCGGCCATGAGATCCGGTAAGCTGTCGCTGGCGATGTGAACACAGGCGTCAGGTATGGCATCCCGGCGTTGACGTCGTGAACAAGAACATATATAACAAATCGTCTGCGATGAAATGGCCTCAATAATACATCGTAGTCGACCTATTCCGGCCAGATTCCGGCCACGTGTTCTCCGGTTCGTTTAGTAACTCGTTGTCGATATTCCCTAACATGTCGACGACGACGAGATAACTATGGGACAAATTTGGAATCTTGAATTTGGAGAGAAAAATTTGGAATCTTATTTTGTAGATGGGCTATTTTAGAGATTTTCCCTTTAAATTGTGCCATCAAAGGACCATATCACTCGTCGTCAGCGCCACTCTCAAGCGGCTTTGTGAGTGCGACTTTAATTTGCACCATTTAAGGTGTCCCTAGTTTGCCTTAAAGGAAAAAATTTATCTTTAAAGTTCTCCCACTTATAAAACACTCCAAGGTTTTCTTCCATTTATTTGGGACAAGTTCCCACTCATTCCCTTCCAATTTTCACAACTTTTACAATTCAAACACTCAATTTCAATTATCAATATCTCATTCACCATGGCTCCGGACTTCAATTTAGAGGTGATTTGGCTACGAAGCTCTCACTTAAAAGAAGACGAACCCAACAAATAATTCTTATATTTATAGCAATGAGTTAAGTTTCATTTTCATACCTGTGTCATTGAACAAATCACATGTATGAAATAGCACTTAACTCTAATAGGAATATTATGTAATTATTTGTGTTCAAAGTTGGTGAATAATACATTTGGACACTTCATAAAACTCCTCTTTCACTAATTTTTTCGACCAATCCCCAACATTAATATAGATCAACTCATAGTTTCATCAATCAAGATTTAAATTCAGCGGTTGACTATTATTGTAGGATAGGTGGGTGTTACCTTTAAACCACATTTGTAAAGTATTCTTTGTCTCGTAGTGGTTAGTAGACATGATGTCCTAGAACAAACCATCATTTACTTAGATATCATCACATCATTACACTTAACATTCTTTTTAGTTTGTCAACCACTCATTATTGTGTCAATTATGATCCTATAACGCAAGCTTCGCTCTACAAGAGCTGTAAGATTTGCGCGCCTCACAATTCCATTTGAAACTACCCCACTTCATTCTCAGACAGTTGATTTTTCACAGATCATTAAAAGTTATATGCTTAACCGACACTGACTTATAATAGGAATGAACTAAGAATTATACAAAGCTTCACCCACAATACAAAGTTGGTTCGTGGGGTGGTTTGTGATTTTGGACCGGTGCAACATATGAATGTTGTGGATGCCCTAAGACCCTAATCATTGAGATTGTACGCTTTCTGTTATGTTATTCATCTTCGAAGAAAATAATTTAAAGTATAATCCTAAATTCAAAGATCGATGGCGATAAACATTTTTAACAAAATACGTACTTTGAAGAAAAAAAATTAAAAGAGAAAGGTATAATATCCCTATATATATTGTAAAATTTATTGTTTTATATAACATTTTTACACCATACCCTTGATTTTAAAACCCTAATGAAAATCAAAACAAAAATCCGTTATAATTGACATTTTGGATCCAAGTATAATACAAAAAATGAAAACTGATGAGATATGGTACGGATTTAAGGCAAACCCAAATTCGAACCAAGTAGAAAAGGAGAAAACAGACAAAAGGGGAACACTCTAGCTATGTGCATCCCTAGATGAATACGTCCAAAATAGTGTGTGCCTGAAGGTACAGGGCAGGACACCTACGAATGCCAGGGTTGTGCATAGAAAGGCACCAACAGGGTGGTGACACCTATAATTCGGCATGCGTAGAACCACCAATGTAAATCCACGTATGGAATAATAGTACAAAGAGGTGGGACCCGTGCAAAACGGCACCCACGATCTCCATTATGAGAACCACAAAGGGGACCACTCAATCTGACCTCGACACCTGGTCAAATGGTAGGTCTCCATCAGCAGGTACATCTGGCTATAAATAGGAGGTCTCATCCAAACGGTAAAGGATCTCCCTCGGACTCTTAAACAATACACTCTTCGTGCTTACACCCTATGCACGGAAAGATCTTGATGAATGCGATGATGAATCTTCGAGACCCACTTCAAACGGTTATCTATTTTAACCCTTCACCCACATTCGATTCTATTATCTATTTGCAGTTATCCATTCTCACATCCAACACGCAAAGGTTCAAGACTCCGGTGGCCAACTCCTGTGAAATTAATCATTCTAGACCCACGTCGAACTCGTGTTTCTTCAAATACCTAATTCGAATGTAGACACAATTTTCATGGTTGGAACCAAAAATTGGTCTAATTTGTCTATTGGAATTGTTTATACAAAGAAAAATCACTTTGGCCTCATGTCCAGAGACGGATCTATGTTCAAGGATGCTAGTTCACGGGAACCCACTGAGTTTTGGATTTTATATAGAACGTCTATATAAAATATAATAGTGAACCCATATGTAAATTGTGAGTGAACCCATAACTGAAATGAAACCATAGTCTGGTGGTAAATTCTTTGTTTTTCAATCTTGGGAACCTAAGTTCAATTCTCCCACTAACCGAGATTTTTTATTCTTTTTTTCTAGTTGTATAATAACATCTGCCCTAACTCCCCGGTCACAGCACTAGAAACATGTGGTACACATAATGAAACACAAACTACAAAATACAAAAAGTATTAGAGTGTATCACAAATAAAAGCTTATTTTTGATGATCTGGAGGGTATGTTCATCAATTGGTTATAGACATTTTTTATGTATTCATTGATTGCTTTTGTTCACATTCTTCTTTTTCATTCTTGAAAATCTATGATGGAATGAAAAAACCAAGCTTCGAACAAACTTTTCGAAGCCAAAAAAAATATTTACATCAATATTTACAAGTCACATTTTATGAGGTATGTGTTTATGTATTTGCATTATTATCTTTCTTTTCTTTCTTACTCTACTATTAATAGTATATAAAAAAGTGACAAAAAATTTAAAATTTTTACATAATATTATAGGGAGAGGTATCTTTAAGTAAATATACTCTAAAAATTGTTGTCCTGTTTTATGGGATAGAAATTCATTCAATATTTCAATACGTTGTAAACAAAAACATCTATATTTTATAAAAGGCTTAGGCTTTTTGTTCGTTTTAGGCCTTAGAATGAATGAGCCACCCCTGCTGACTCGAACTGAAACGAAATTTTTTTATCTCCGGTTCTATGAAACTTGAACATGTAAAATACAGTGAACCCATTGGAAAAAATTACTAAATCCGCCACTGCTCATGCTAAAAGAAATAATTATGTCATGAATAAAAAATATCCTCTAAAAAGTGTCTAGTAGTCCGGATGGATTAATTAGTAGATCGTTAAGCTGTTAAAACCCTCGCAACGACAGATGAGCCGATCACATTGAAACGTAATATTTAATTTTATTTAACAAATCACAAGTTGAGCATGAGAGAAAAAGAGACTATTGGGATTTTCATAAAAAAGAATTATTTTTTCTTATCATGTAAAGATTATAACATATATATCTAGGTTACTTAGAACATTTATAAAGTAAGACATTTAGCAATTATATCTACTATGTGTGTTATATTCCACTGATAACTACAAATGACTTTGTTTTATAACTTCAATATGATTACTTTGTTTAATCTGTTCCACACAACGAAGTCGGGTGACGCTTACCACATAGCACGAACATTGATGTTTCATGTGCAAAAAAGATCAAATTCATTAACCTCACAAATTTACACTCACGATAAATATACAACAAAGTGGGCATCCATATTCCATCTTAATATGCCCTCAAAACAAGATTGGAAATGTACATGAAGTGCACGTAGATCAGTACGGGGTCGATAAATATATATATTGTTACAAGAATTTGGCATAATATGGAAAAGTAAAGATAATGGGAATATAATCATATATATTGAGTGCCTGAATGGCAAGTTGTGATGTTACTCGTGTTACATGTTTGGATAATAAAATCCCAAATGCTATAATGCTATCTTTATGTACATAGATAAGAGAAAAGGAAGTGCCCTTTAAATAGGGCCAAAAGGGTTTTTCTATGTCACTATATGACCTTAGGGTCTTATGTTCTTATTCTTCAATCATCTAGGGTTTTTATGCAACTTTAAATATGAAAAAAAAAATCTATCTTGGCCGTTGATTTGTTCATTAGGATCTAATATAGAGACATGAGAAACCCATAGCATACAATACTAGATTAGAACTTAATTTATTATAAAATTAGGGTTGAGTTCAAATAAGAAGTTTGAATATCCTAAAAAGGCCAGGAAGGAGGGCATTTTTGTCCACATCAAATTTAGTACCCTGCCCATAAAAAACAGTCACCTCCACCAACTTCAGCAACACATCTGCACCCTCTCTACCACCCAACCTTCATCACCGTCACCTCCTCTACCAACGGTACACCACCGCCACCAACATCATCCCCAGCTCTTCTCCGTCACCATCACCGACACCGCCACCTCTACAACCTCCTTTAACCCCTCCACCACCGCATCTTCTAATTTCGTGATACCTTCGAGATTTCTTTTTTTTTTTCTGGTTAAACGGATTTCCGGCGAAAGGTTTCCAACGAACTTAACGGTGGTACAGCGGCGGATAAGGGAGGTTGTGGTGGTAAACATCACCATTATGCTTTTCACCCATAGTGTTTTTCCTTTTGGATTGAGCCCCTAGCTATGTATACTGTTTTGCCTTTTGGATTAAAGTTAGGTCTTGAGGTGGTTTGTGCCTTTCTGGTGGTAACGATGGACAGGGAATGTTCATTTTGATTTGAGGGCTAGAGTGTATTGAATCTATGGTGACCCAACTTAAAACACAATGATGTAAGCTTACAATAATAAGATTATAAAACACAATAATAATGGAATGAAAATAAACACAATAAGATTAATAACACAATAAAACTAACTATACAGATAGCACAATCATTAAAAACACAATAAGATTAATAACACAATAAAAATAACTAAAAACACAATTATGTTTATGTTTTCACCTTAATCAAAAAACACAATAAACACAATGAAAATCACTATATTAATAAAAAAAACATAATAAAAAACATCATTTTAATATTGATAAAAACAATATTGTTAAAATACAATAGTAAAAAAAAACACCATGCTAAAACATAATTGGATAAAACACAACGAAGAAAAAACACAATGCCTATAACCTATAACACAATGTATAAAAACCCACTAATTTTTCTTTTATTTTTTTATAACAATATGGTACTCATATTAAAGATAAAAAAACGGTCGTTATTAAGGTGATTTTTTTTAAAAAAAAGATGTCGTATAATAAAGTTATGGACGTTTTAAAACGATGAAGAAATTGACATGTGTCTTGCATGTGGAGAGAGAAAGTCAACAATTACGTGTTCTTCCTTTTTTGCCCTCTCCCTTGTTTTGTACTTAAGTTTTTCCCAAACTAATCTCAGCCATTCAAATTCAAAATTAATGGTTTACATTACTTCTTATCCTTTCTACAAAAATCATACTTCTCATTTTAACTTGACCCTATAAAACTATATAAAGAATTTTATTTTTTAGTTTTACAAGTAGTAAATTTATATATAACAAAAAATGAATCATGAAAAATAAGAGAAGCAACAAAATGTTGGTTGGGGTCACAAAATTGTGACACATCACACATGTCAATGAATAGTTAGTTAGTTATTTATTAGACATAGATCGTTTTAATACATAACGAACTCTAAATATATATATAAATGTCATATGTAAGTGCAGCGTTTTTTATATAGTTAAAAATAAAAATATTAATGTAACAAACTATAATAAGAAATAAAATAATCAAAGTAAGAAAAGAGAAGAATGGAAAATATAAAGGAGAATTCCATCCCACGTTGATAGAGGAAAGAAAATAAAAGGCTTTCACTATGGTATAAATAGGATTTCTAACTCTTGTCCCATATCGCTAGATTACAAAACTTGTAAGCTTTTTATAAGGAAGAGAGTTTACATGTTAATATTCTTATGTGCCAAATCACACCCAGTAGTCCTGGCGAAGAGTGCGAAGCACCCGATGCGCACGGGGAAGAGCGAAGTGCGATGGGCGCAATATGGCGCTTTGATGGCGCACTTTGCACTCGCGAAGATGCTCAAATTCAAGTATAAATAGGGCAGAAATCTGGACTTCACAACTCGTTCAAAAATTTTCTCTCTTCTTAAAAACTGGTATTATACCCGAGTAATTGTAACGGTACCTCTCCGATCGAAAGGAACTTATATCACGAATCCAAAAGCTCTACCTTAACAAGGTATGACATTGTGCTATCGTGTAAAGTTTCATGTCTCGTGATTATCGTTATAATTATGGGTTTATACTAATATAGATATACTACATTGTGCTTAATCTAGGTGCTTAACATCAGAAGACTTGTTAAATATAAACTTCCAATGTGAGACATTCGAGTTTTTGCACAACTCACATTTGCGTGAGACAACTGATTTTCCAATGCTGTCATGATACTTTTCTAAATCCATTAAACTCATGACAGATAGTCCAAATATTTTCAAATGATTTTAAATACATTACAGTGATTAAGTCTCTATAGACTTACGGGATGGTTACTACTGGTATTGTGGGGTTTTGTATACAAGGTTTGCCTACTGGGCTATTACACGTTACTTATTAGACAAGTGTTAGCCAATAAGTAATATGACCACAGTCACAGACACGGTTGAGTGACAAGTACCTATCAGTAATTTGTAAGCAGACAGATGTAAAACATCTTAATGCTATAGCTATAAAATGTGTCATTTATAAATGAATGTACTCACCAGTAATTCCTGCTGATTAAATATTTTTAAATATGTTTCAGGTGACTTGTTAAAGACAAAGGAATGATGTCTGCAGGCTTCCAACTTAAATAAGTGCCTTGTCACCAGAATAAATAAATGTGTTTTGTAAATTAGATCAAAAACTTATGTTTGTATAAAAAATGGGTTTTTATCCCAGTTTATGAAATAAGAATTACGGTGTTTTTATAACTCTGATTAATTTTCCTAACTACAGTTCTGATGAAATATTCCGCTGCAAATCATTTTAATAAACACCAATACCGTCATTCAACGTTCGCGGCTCCCCTCCCGGGGTATAGGGGTCGGGGGCTGTGACAATTAACGCTTACATTATATGGCAATTTAAATTATAAGGTACCTAGGTATGATCAACAATACTTAGAGTTAACGTTTAGGTCATGGAGTATATATTCACGTTCCTTAACTTCAAATAAGTGGCACATCACTAACTTTATCTTTTTTACTTCGTCTTGCCTAAAGAAAATGATTTATTCCCGCTTGTGACACCCGGTAAATTCCCAACCCCTTAACTAAGTAATCAACCTAATAATTAGGTGATTGTAAATTTTATGCGCGCCATGTTAGTCAGCGCGTGCATTTGTTATGTGCGCCCTGCGCGAGCGCGCTATGTTAAGAATCAGCGCGGGCACATTATGTGCGCCCGGCGCGAGCATATGTTAGAATCAGCGCGGGCATTTATGTTTGCCCTGCGCGAGCGCGCCATGTTAGTCAGCGCGTGCATGTGTTATGTGCGCCCTGCGCGAGCGCACCATGTTAAGAACCAGCGTGAGCATATGTTATATGCGCCATGCGTGAATGATTTGGCTTTATGTTTTCATGTAAAAACGTTATGTTGTCTATGGGTTGACCATCCCGCATGATGCTAAGGCGGGTGCATCCTACATCGTTTATGCGCGTGCGGAAGGGAACTAACCTACCCGCATGGCGGGAACGTTGAGAGCTAGTTTGTCTGAAGCTCCAGGATGGAATTGACTTCAACATGACTGATCACTATGTTGAAATACCAAGACCACCTGGAGAATCTACAAATGAAACTCAAATGTCCCTAACTGCGAGAAGGTTACGCACCTACCCGCAGCAAAGAAATGTTCTACACGCAGAAAGCTATGCGCACCAAGTTATACGCGCAGAACACTTAGTCAAAATGATCAGATTTAAGGAAATTGTCCCCGCCCAAAAGAGGGCGGTTGCGTGTTTCAGAAAACTTCTACTTTTTACTGTACACTGTCTAAAGCACTGAAAAAGCAAACTGTAAAAGTCAACTGCCAGCCACCCACTCTCACCAGCCACAGCCCTGCATGTCCTGTCCATATCAAATCAGAATCTTTAATCTACTTTTCTACTCTTTTTAATAAATAATAATAATTTCCATACTTTATCATCATTTCAAAAGATTACAATTCCCTAAAGCAAGGGATTGTGTTCCCTTAAGTTTGCCTATAAATTTGTAGCCTAAATTACCACTCAAAACACACTTCAAAGAACTACAAACTTGCACTAATCTTTTCCCAAGCATCCATTGTTTCCAGCTCCGATCCTGTTACTAGGTAAGCCGAGATTATAACCTTGAGATCTACTTTCCAACCCTTATATCTTGATCTTAATATATATATTTGTTATTTAATCGTATTCTAGACCTTCGATTCCGAGGCCAACACCAAGAAAACCCGAATCTCGATTAATCCCTTAACAAGAACCACAGGTGAGTCTCACAGCCCCATTTTCACTGTTTTCACTATTTCAAACTGTTTTCGGGGCGAGGGACACGTACTTAAATAATGTATTATCATGGTATACTTACAAGCTAAGCAAACGATTACGTGTTTAAGTTATGTTTCATGATGAGCAATGCGAACAGTTATCTATGGTTTTTCGATGATAGTTGTGACATCTGCCCTGATCCGACCCGACCCAGGTACCCGTTTCTCTGACCCGATCTCTTTCTTTTATAATTTAATATTTATTTATACTTATATTTTACTTTTAATAATAATATATATTTTCCTTCCCGCCTCTCTCTCTTTCTTTCCGCCGTCCCGTCCCTCTTCCTTCTCTCTTTCCGCCTTCTTTTCCCTCTTGTCGCCGTCCCACCCTTAAGCCTTGTTTCCCTCAACTCTTTGCTTGTCCTTTGGTTCTTTCCGCCTAAGGATGTCTGCAGCTCCACGCGCCAGACTCCTTACATGGAAGCCTGCGTGAAGACATCTTGTTCCTGCGATGCGTGAAGAGAACTCTTCTCGCAGCGCGCTAAGAATGCATGTTCTTCCCGCGATGCGCTAAGAATGTATGTTCTTCCCGCGATGCGCTTAGAATTCTAGTTCACACAGCACGCTAAGGATGTGATTCTTCCCGCAGTGCGCTAAGGATTGTTGTGCCAGCCTTCGCGCTCGCGCACTCAGCCTTCCCGCGCTTAACCCTTGTATCTTCTGTTTAAATCTAGCCGTTTGCTTTTGTGTTGTCTTATCTTTTGAGCCGTTGACCTAACCCATCTAATGTCTGAATAGTTACTTTCGGCGCAGCATGCGTACCAACCCCCATTGGTTGGTAGAAAAAGTGACTGACATTATCTTTTGAGATCTGCTTTTGCCATGCTTGACCAGTACCTTTATCTGACCCGCCCATGCCTGTTACTGTTTCCCTGACAGCTTTATCTTGCCCCCTGCAGCTGCCA
Organism: Bidens hawaiensis; assembly: GCF_021521415.1. Lineage (NCBI taxonomy): Eukaryota > Viridiplantae > Streptophyta > Magnoliopsida > Asterales > Asteraceae > Bidens > Bidens hawaiensis. The sequence continues at coordinate 448,882 of NW_027493008.1, read as the reverse complement.
TATCTTTTGATATCTTTACTTTTCAGAACTTTTTACCGTTGATATCTTTTCTTTTACTTTTTGAGATCTTTTCCCCTTTTTCTAGGGTTTATGTCTCCTAGGGTTTTCCTATATATAATAATAATATTTTCCTAACACATCACACACAAACACTTAATCTCTCCTGTTCTCTTGCTCCTTGCTCTCTCTGCCGTCTTCCTCTCTGCCTCCGTCTTCCTCCCTGTTCTGCCCTGCTTTTCCGGTAATATATATATATTATATATAATAATTTACTTATTTAATTATGCTAACTTATTATCTAGACCTAAAACCGATCGTTGAAACATAATCTTTAAATATAGGTTAACTTTGCTTGTTTTGAGTTGGTTCTTGCATATCTTTCACCGCATCGTTTATCAAGTGAGTTATCTCGTATCTAATCCCTTTTTATTTTAAATGCTTTGGGATGTTCATGTGTTCATACAAAACTTGAGTCTTAAACTGTTTATGAACTTTAGTCGCGCAGTATCCCATGTGTTGAGGACGTAGACTTGGCTGTTTATTTGTATGTGTGGATCATTAACCGTATTGACGGTCTATTCCGCAGTTTTCATGGTACCATTAGATGAACACGGGAGAACTATCGTTTATGATTTTCTCTTTTGTATACACTTGCACAGTTAGTCTTGTTTGTGAGCTCAATTGTGAGCACTGGCAGTCTTGTCTCTTAGAGTTGGTCCCGATCAGATTACACCCTTGTTGAAAACCAGACATACACATGTTGCGCGCAGATTTATTGTTATCTATGTATTGTATTAAACTTGATTTCTCACCAACACGCAAGTGTTTGACGTTTATTTTAACACATGTTCAGGTTTGCAGTAGCTGTTTTGGAGCTTGTGGACACATAGGACGTTTTTACTTTTGGACCTAGATTAAAATGTATCAAGACAAGTTAATGTTGTTTGAATGTTATAATTTAAAATATATTGATTTATGTTTGATTTATGTATTTTATTTTCCCCGCTGCGCGTGTGCGATAAAATGTGTATTAATAAATATTGACACCAATAGTGTCGCGAGTAATGAAGCAATATGTGGCGCCCCGATGTATAATCCGCCTTTGGTCGGGGTGTTACAGATTGGTATCAGAGCTCGTTGACTTTAGGATAGGTGGTTAGACGTAACGGCCTAGAATACCTAAGAGTCCCTTCTCGCGCATGAGAGAAATCTCATGTTTGCGCGCTTATTGTTAATTACTCGTTATTTATGAATATGCTCGCGCTTGCGCAGTATATGGTTTTATGTTTTATTCCGCGATATTTCGATTTTTGTGAATTTCGATTTTTATTGATTTTACTTACATATTCGTTTGTTGGGATTGAAAATCCGAAAAGTCATGGTGATACATGAATAGTTGATTTTCAATTTCCATTTACGATTATGTTCTGAGGTTGGAGACTTGAAAAGTCATGGTGATACATGAATTGTCAACCTCCAATACTCATTTTCTTGTATATTTTATATTGAAGATTGGAAAGTCATGGTGATACATGAATCGTCAATCTCCAATACTCGTTTACTCGTATATTTTAAATTGGGAATTCGGAAAGTCATGGTGATACATGAATTGTCGATTTCTGATTCGAATTTGTTACCTTTATTAAGTCTGCATTTAGGGTCATTTAATCTACTTTAACTTTTGATAGCATCTAACTCCGTGAAACCAAGCTTTATAAGATTAAAACCTTGCGATAAAAACCAAGATATTAACTAAAATTAAAATTTCTATAGAATGCCTCCGCTATCTCGCCGATTTCAGAGAAGAGAAGCCTCGCGCATGCGTAGACAGCAACGTTCCCAGGAAATGGCCGCCGCAATAGCCCAAGCTTTGAGCCAAAACAATACCAACACCTCGAGTTATAACATTAAGTCCTTTAATGCGGGTAACCCTCCGAAGTTCACAGGTCTTGAAGGAGCCACCGTGATGCTCCAATGGCTCGAAAAGATTGAAAACACTTTCCTCCACACCCAATGCCCCTCAGACAGACGAACCCTATATGCTTCCAGTGTCCTGGAATCCAGAGCGCTTACATGGTGGAATGGAGTAACTCATGCGCGTGGCGCAGAGGCTGCTTCTAGCATGACATGGGAGGAATTCAAGGAAATTCTTACGCGAGAATTCTGCCCTCCCAACGAAGTTAAGCGCCTGGAGGAAGAATTCTGGAACTTGAAGCAATACAGCGGCGAAGCGCGCGAGTACGCGACGCGCTTCCATGAACTAAGCCTGCTGGTCCCTCACCTTGTTACCCCTTCACGCCGAGCAATCGAGAAATTCCTTGGGGGTCTCCCCATGGAAATTCAAGATTCTGTATGGGCCAGAAACCCAGTTACCCTCTCTGACGCCATCGAGTTGGCCGCTGTGCTTAGCGACAACCATGTCAGAGCAGGAACCCTGTTCCTGCGGGGAACTGAGAAGACCAAAACCACCAAAACTGTCCCTGAACCCGCAGAAACCAAACCAGAACCCTCAAACCGTAACAACCTCAAGCGCAGGCGCAAGGCCTATGCGCTTACCAACCCGCCCATTGTCCAGCAACCCATTTATCAACCCCCAGTTTACGCGCCTAACCCACTGTCAACCTACCCAGCACCTCCTGCAGTCCATAACTATGCCTTAACCAATCCAGCACTCCCTGCCCCGCCAACTAAGAAACCTTACACAGGAAACCATCCCTTTTGCCCAACCTGTAGATTTCACCACCCAACCCAAACCCCGTGTCGACTTTGTAACCGGTGTGGCCGTACTGGTCACACTGCTGAAAACTGTAGAGTCCTTCCCGCCAATCCAATTGCGCCAACACCACCAGTCTACCCGCAAAACCCTCAATCAATCTACCAAAACCCACGACCCAGATCGTGCTTTAACTGCGGTGATCCCAGTCATTTCCGGAACGCGTGCCCAAGACTACAAGTTCAGATTACGCAAGCGAATCCGGTGAACCAGATTTCAAACCAAGTAACGCGTGGACGAGCTTTTAACATAACCGCGCACCAAGCGCAAGCGAATAATGACGTAGTTAATGGTACATTTTTACTTAACGGATTTTATGCTTCTGTACTTTTTGATACTGGCGCCGATCGAAGCTTTATCTCTCGCGCCTTCGAGCAGAAGCTTGCGCGACCGCGCAACGATTTAAAAGAAGATTTTTCAGTTGAATTGGCTAATGGTGAAATTATTTTAATTAACTCAGTGATTAAAGATTGTACGCTTAATCTTAACGAAAACGATTTTCTGATCGACCTCATCCCTATGCCTCTTGGAAGCTTTGATGTTATCATTGGTATGGACTGGCTCTCGCATAATCGCGCTGAAGTTATTTGCGCCAAGAAATTGATTCGCATACCTCGAGAAAATGGTGATCTTTACATTTACGGCGAAAAACCCTCCAGTGGTCTTAAACTTATGTCTTGCGCCGAAGCCCAAAGACTCATGCGGAAGAAGTGTATTGCATTTCTAGCCCATGTGGTTAAACCCGATGAAGGAAAGAAGCTTCGCGATATCCCTGTTGTGCGTGATTTTCCTGAAGTTTTTCCTGATGATCTTCCTGGTATCCCTCCCGCTCGTGAAGTCGAGTTCCGTATTGATCTTGTCCCTGGTGCTTCCCCCGTAGCTAAATCTCCTTACCGTCTTGCGCCCGCTGAGATGCAAGAATTGGCAAGCCAACTTCAAGAGTTGACTGCTAAAGGATTCATTCGCCCTAGCTCTTCGCCCTGGGGTGCTCCGGTGTTGTTCGTTAAAAAGAAAGATGGATCGTTTCGCATGTGTATTGATTACCGCGAGTTGAACAAACTAACCATTAAAAACCGGTATCCCTTACCGCGTATTGACGACCTCTTTGATCAACTCCAAGGTGCCTCCTGTTTCTCGAAGATTGATCTCCGCTCTGGCTATCACCAGTTGCGCATCCGCGATGAAGATGTTCCGAAGACTGCTTTTCGAACTCGTTATGGCCATTTTGAATTCTTGGTCATGTCTTTCGGTCTAACCAACGCACCCGCCGTTTTCATGGATCTAATGAATCGGGTGTGTAGGCCTTTCTTGGATAAATTCGTGATCGTGTTTATCGATGATGTTCTGGTGTATTCTAAGACCAAGGCCGAGCATGAGCAACATCTTCGGTTGGTGTTGCAGAAGCTTCGAACCGAGCAGCTCTATGCTAAGCTTTCCAAGTGTGAATTCTGGTCTGATGAAGTACAGTTTCTTGGTCATGTTGTAAATAAGATGGGTATTCATGTCGACCCATCCAAAATTGAAGCAATCAAGAACTGGATTACGCCATCCTCTCCTTCTGAGATCCGTTCCTTTCTGGGCTTAGCTGGTTATTACCGGCGTTTCATTTCAAACTTCTCAAAGATCGCTTTGCCTTTAACAGCTCTTACGCACAAAGGTAAACCATATATTTGGGGCTCGAAGCAAGAAGAAGCCTTTCTGACGCTCAAGCGTTTGTTGTGTGAAGCTCCTGTTCTAGCGCTACCTGAGGGAAGTGATGATTTTGTTGTGTATTGTGATGCCTCCAACCAAGGTCTCGGTTGTGTTCTTATGCAACGAGGCAAGGTTATCGCTTACGCATCAAGGCAACTTAAGGTTCATGAAAAGAATTATACAACTCACGATCTCGAACTTGGTGCAGTTGTTTTTGCCTTGAAGATCTGGAGACACTACCTTTATGGTACTAAGTGTATCCTCTACACTGACCATAAAAGCCTTCAGCATATCTTTGATCAAAAGGAACTTAACATGAGGCAACGCCGATGGAACGAACTCATCAGCGATTACGATTGTGAGATCCGGTATCATCCTGGTAAGGCTAATGTGGTAGCCGATGCGCTCAGCCGAAAACCCTGCCAACTTAACTGTATCTTGCCGCGCACCCAGCTTCACTTCGCGCCGATTCAAAGCAACCTTGAATCGCGTATTCGTGACGCGCAGCGCGCATCCATCAGTAATGGTAACCTTCGCGCCGAGTTAGCGTGTGGCGCGGAAGCACTCTTTGTCCCTAATCTGAGTGGAATTCTCTGCTATCTCAATCGCATCTGGATCCCTTGTGATGAGAATCTTCGCGCAGATATCCTGAGTGAAGCGCACAAATCTCGGTATTCTATTCATCCCGGCGCTGATAAGATGTACAAGGATTTGCGCATAACTTATTGGTGGCCCGGTATGAAAAAGGATATTGCTGTGTTCGTAGCTAAGTGCCTGACTTGTTCTAAAGTGAAAGCTGAACACCAACGCCCATCTGGTTTGCTCGAACAACCTGAAATTCCTACGTGGAAATGGGAATGTGTAGCGATGGACTTTATTACCAAGTTACCTTTGACAGCAAGCAAACATGATAGCATCTGGGTAATAGTGGATCGATTGACTAAATCTGCTCACTTTCTGCCCATTCGTGAAAACTACCGTGTTGAGCATCTCGCGCAGCTTTATGTCAAGGAAATTGTCTGCCGCCATGGTACTCCTTTGAGCATCATATCCGATCGCGATGGCCGTTTTATATCTCGCTTTTGGAAATCTCTCCAATCTGCTCTAGGAACTCGCTTGGACATGAGTACGGCATATCATCCTCAGACTGACGGTCAGTCTGAGCGAACTATCCAAACTCTTGAGGATATGCTCCGATCTTGTGTTCTTGATTTTGGAGGTAATTGGGATTCGCACCTGCCTTTGATTGAGTTCTCTTATAATAACAGCTATCATTCCAGTATCGGTATGGCCCCATTTGAAGCACTTTACGGTCGTAAATGCCGCTCCCCGATCTGTTGGAGCGATGTGGGTGAAACTCAAATCACAGGACCCGAACTTGTTCAAGAGACAACCGATAAAATCGCCAAGATCCGTGATCATCTGCTGACTGCCAGAAGCCGACAGAAGAGTTACGCAGATCGTAGGCGGAAGCCTCTCGAATTTCAAGTTGGTGATCTTGTTCTCCTCAAAGTGTCGCCTTGGAAAGGTGTTGTCCGCTTTGGGAAGAAGGGTAAGCTTGCTCCTCGTTATGTTGGTCCATTCAAGATTCTCGCGCGTGTGGGAAAAGTTGCCTATAGACTTGACCTGCCGCCCGCGCTCAGTAATGTGCATCCAACGTTCCATGTATCCAATCTCAAGAAGTGTTTAGCTGACGAGAACCTTCACATTCCACTTGATGAAGTTCAAGTTGATGAAACTATGCATTTCGTTGAGAAGCCTGTTGAGATTATGGATCGCGAGGTAAAGCAAACCAAGCGCAGTCGTATCCCTATCGTGAAAGTTCGCTGGGAGTCCAAGCGCGGAGCCGAGTTTACATGGGAAAGGGAAGATCAAATGAAGATCAAGTACCCGCACCTGTTCTCTGCGCAACCTACTTCGAGATAAATTTCGGGACGAAATTTCTTAAAGTAGGGGAGACTGTGACATCTGCCCTGATCCGACCCGACCCAGGTACCCGTTTCTCTGACCCGATCTCTTTCTTTTATAATTTAATATTTATTTATACTTATATTTTACTTTTAATAATAATATATATTTTCCTTCCCGCCTCTCTCTCTTTCTTTCCGCCGTCCCGTCCCTCTTCCTTCTCTCTTTCCGCCTTCTTTTCCCTCTTGTCGCCGTCCCACCCTTAAGCCTTGTTTCCCTCAACTCTTTGCTTGTCCTTTGGTTCTTTCCGCCTAAGGATGTCTGCAGCTCCACGCGCCAGACTCCTTACATGGAAGCCTGCGTGAAGACATCTTGTTCCTGCGATGCGTGAAGAGAACTCTTCTCGCAGCGCGCTAAGAATGCATGTTCTTCCCGCGATGCGCTAAGAATGTATGTTCTTCCCGCGATGCGCTTAGAATTCTAGTTCACACAGCACGCTAAGGATGTGATTCTTCCCGCAGTGCGCTAAGGATTGTTGTGCCAGCCTTCGCGCTCGCGCACTCAGCCTTCCCGCGCTTAACCCTTGTATCTTCTGTTTAAATCTAGCCGTTTGCTTTTGTGTTGTCTTATCTTTTGAGCCGTTGACCTAACCCATCTAATGTCTGAATAGTTACTTTCGGCGCAGCATGCGTACCAACCCCCATTGGTTGGTAGAAAAAGTGATTGACATTATCTTTTGAGATCTGCTTTTGCCATGCTTGACCAGTACCTTTATCTGACCCGCCCATGCCTGTTACTGTTTCCCTGACAGCTTTATCTTGCCCCCTGCAGCTGCCATATCTTTTGATATCTTTACTTTTCAGAACTTTTTACCGTTGATATCTTTTCTTTTACTTTTTGAGATCTTTTCCCCTTTTTCTAGGGTTTATGTCTCCTAGGGTTTTCCTATATATAATAATAATATTTTCCTAACACATCACACACAAACACTTAATCTCTCCTGTTCTCTTGCTCCTTGCTCTCTCTGCCGTCTTCCTCTCTGCCTCCGTCTTCCTCCCTGTTCTGCCCTGCTTTTCCGGTAATATATATATATTATATATAATAATTTACTTATTTAATTATGCTAACTTATTATCTAGACCTAAAACCGATCGTTGAAACATAATCTTTAAATATAGGTTAACTTTGCTTGTTTTGAGTTGGTTCTTGCATATCTTTCACCGCATCGTTTATCAAGTGAGTTATCTCGTATCTAATCCCTTTTTATTTTAAATGCTTTGGGATGTTCATGTGTTCATACAAAACTTGAGTCTTAAACTGTTTATGAACTTTAGTCGCGCAGTATCCCATGTGTTGAGGACGTAGACTTGGCTGTTTATTTGTATGTGTGGATCATTAACCGTATTGACGGTCTATTCCGCAGTTTTCATGGTACCATTAGATGAACACGGGAGAACTATCGTTTATGATTTTCTCTTTTGTATACACTTGCACAGTTAGTCTTGTTTGTGAGCTCAATTGTGAGCACTGGCAGTCTTGTCTCTTAGAGTTGGTCCCGATCAGATTACACCCTTGTTGAAAACCAGACATACACATGTTGCGCGCAGATTTATTGTTATCTATGTATTGTATTAAACTTGATTTCTCACCAACACGCAAGTGTTTGACGTTTATTTTAACACATGTTCAGGTTTGCAGTAGCTGTTTTGGAGCTTGTGGACACATAGGACGTTTTTACTTTTGGACCTAGATTAAAATGTATCAAGACAAGTTAATGTTGTTTGAATGTTATAATTTAAAATATATTGATTTATGTTTGATTTATGTATTTTATTTTCCCCGCTGCGCGTGTGCGATAAAATGTGTATTAATAAATATTGACACCAATAGTGTCGCGAGTAATGAAGCAATATGTGGCGCCCCGATGTATAATCCGCCTTTGGTCGGGGTGTTACAATAGTGCACCAGATTCGAGTAAGTGATCACTTTACCATTGGAACTCTAAGGGTAGGGACTGCTGGTTTGATCCGCCCACTCGTAGGGGTCGCACCTCTTACACAGACGAGTGCCTAGCATGTCACGGGGCAGTACTATGGGATTAAGCCCGCTCGTAGAGGTCGCTCCTCTTACGCAGACGAGCGCCTTGTTTTCCGGCACAACGTCCGCGCGTAACCCGCGGGACGGTATTACAGCATATAATCGCTCGTAGTGGCAGCGCCACTTACACAGACGAGCACAGTTTTCCAGAAGTGTCCGCGCGTAACCCGCGGGACGGTATTACGTTATTTTAGCTCGTAGTGGCAGCGCCACTTACACAGACGAGCACAGTTCCCAGAAATGTTCGCGCGTAACCCGCGGAACGATTTTATCAGAATATGTTGACAGAACTATGTTTTACCAAGCATGTGTTTTAATGATGCTAACAGAATTATGTTTCAGAATGATTATGATGCAATACGATTTAGCAAGTTACTAAAACTTGTGAACTCACTCAGTTTATACTGATTCAAATGTTTTTACGTGTCTTTCAGGAGATAACTAGGTAGCGCATGGAGTCACACTTAGAGCACCACACGCTGAACATCTAAAGCTTTTTGGAAGATTTTGGTTTTATCCCCTCGATGCGCACGGTTACCCGCCGCGCAAGGGGATATGGCGAGAAAATCTTCAGTTTTTGTACTTGGATGTTTTTTATGTAATACTTAAACAATGTAATGTATTTGTATTAAACTTCTCATGCGCAATAAAAATCTTTGAATGTTTTGCAATGGCCCGTGCTTAAGTATCAATCCCCACTCGCGCGCGCCCGGCTGTTTCCGCCGCTCAGGGCCGGGTGTGACAGATTGGTATCAGAGCACTGGTTATAGCGAACTAGGAAAAGAAGTTTTTAACCTAGACTATAACCTTTGGGGAATCGCATGAAATATTTTTCAAAGAATATTTTCAAAAGAAAAATCACACACGCACTTAGGAACACGGGTCACAGTGTCTAGAGATAAGAACATTATGTGCTCTGAGTACATGCGCTAAGTTTGTTGTATTTTCTTTTTATGAAAAGAATGCCTCCAACCAGAGCCAAGGGAATTACCATGACACCCGAGGAGCTCGCAGAAATAATCGCGCAGGCGATTGCAACACATGAGGCCAGCAAGGCCGAATCTAGTCAGGGTCGCCAAGAGAACGAGACCCCAGAACCCGAATCAGGAGCCTTGGACAAAGGTTGCTCCTATAAAACATTCATGGCCTGTAGGCCTTGGCCGTTCAAAGGCACCGAATGAGCCATTGGGCTCTACAATTGGGTTGACAAGATGGAGACAGTTCTCTCCATCAGCGGATGTAGTGAAAACCAGAAGGTCCTTTACGCGACCTGCATGTTCCAAGAAGCAGCTTCGTCTTGGTGGAAGCTCCAAGTAAAGACTTTGGGGCGAGAAGTTGCTCTTCACAAGACCTGGGAAGAATTGAAAGAAATGATGATGAGGAAGTTCTGCTCTCGCGCAGAAATTCAGAGCTTGCAACAAGAATTCTGGAACCACACCATGGTAGGAACGGATATCGATGCCTACACCAATCGTTTCAACGAGCTTTGCCAGCTGGTGCCAGACATGGCAAACACAGAAGAAAAGAAAATCGAGAGGTACATCTTTGGGTTACCTCCTGTCGTTAGAGTCCCGCTCAACGCCGCCGCACCTCCGACCTTTGACGAGGCGGGTTGCGCGAGCCATCACCCTTACAAGGGATACGGTTCGTGCGGGTATGTTGACTGCTCGCTTGAACGAGCAGCGAACCTCTGACTCCAAGAGAAAATGGAACTCCTACCGAGGATCAGACTTCAAGCAGCCACCGCCCAAGAAGCAGGAAAGCACAAGGGTTTACGCGATTCAAGCCGCGGAACCAGCAAGGAAAGGATACAGCGGGCCTTACCCATGGTGCAACAAATGCAAGTATCACCACGAGGGTGAATGCGCGAACGTCACGTGCGCCAAATGTGGCAGACCAGGGCACAAGACGATGAATTGCCGTGTCAGAGAAGCTGGAGCAAGCGACAACTGCTACGCATGCGGGAAGCCTGGACACTTCAGTCGGGATTGCCCACAGAAAGGAAACCAAGCTCGCGGGAGAGCTTTTGTGATCGGCGCGGGTGAAGCAAAGGAAGAGCCGAATGTGGTAACCGGTACGTTTTTGCTTAACGGTCATTATGCATCTATCTTATTTGATACTGGCGCTGACCTAAGTTTTATATCCCATGAGTTTAAAAACTCCCTGGGCTTAGCGACCAGTAGGCTAGACAAACCTTATACTATAGAACTAGCCAATGGTAGGCAGTTATGCGCGAATGAAAGGACTGAGCAATGTGTATTAGTCATGGGAGGTCATGAGTTCAATATAAACATGTTGTCAATAGATTTGGGAAGTTTCGATATTGTGGTAGGTATGGATTGGTTGGTCGAAAAATCTCGCGGAGATTGTTTGTCATGAGAAGCAGGTTCGGATTCCACTGTTGAACGGAGAAACTTTGATGATTCAAGGGGAAAGAAGGGGAGTTGCGACGAAACTGATTTCGTGCCTAAAGGCGCGTAAGTGCCTAAGGAAAGGGTGCTACGCCTTCCTGGCGCATGTAGTAGAGAAAGGAGATGAGCGAAGAATTGAAGACTTACCAGTAGTGCGCGAATTTCCAGAAGTTTTTCCTGAAGATTTGCCCGGGTTACCGCCGCCGCGACAAGTCGAGTTTCGTATTGATTTGGTCCCAGGAGCTGCGCCGGTAGCTCGAGCGCCTTATCGCTTAGCTCCGTCTGAGATGCAAGAGCTATCCAATCAGTGTTACAGGAACTATTGGATAAGGGTTTCATACGCCCAAGCTTTTCACCTTGGGGAGCTCCAGTACTGTTTGTAAGAAGAAGGATGGTTCGTTCCGGATGTGTATTGACTACAGGGAGCTGAACAAGCTGACAGTCAAAAATCGGTACCCCTTACCGAGGATTGACGACTTATTTGACCAGTTGCAGGGATCCAGTTATTATTCGAAGATAGATCTACGGTCAGGATACCACCAACTTAGGGTCCATGAGGAAGACGCGCCAAAGACAGCCTTCCGAACCAGATATGGCCATTATGAGTTCTTAGTGATGCCTTTCGGGCTAACTAATGCGCCGGCTATATTCATGGATCTGATGAACCGTGTGTGCAAACCATATTTGGACAAGTTTGTGATTGTGTTTATAGATGATATTTTGATTTACTCTCGAACCAAGGCCGAGCATGAGCAACACCTGAGAATGATTTTGGAATTGTTAAGGAAAGAAAAGTTGTATGCGAAGTTTTCCAAGTGCGAATTTTGGCTTAGAGAAGTTCATTTTCTCGGTCACGTTGTAAACGAGAAAGGAATACACGTCGATCCTTCTAAGGTTAAAGCCATCGAAAACTGGGAAGCGCCAAAAACCCCAACTGAGGTGAGGCAATTCCTAGGACTAGCTGGCTACTATCGACGCTTCATTGAGAACTTCTCCAAGATAGCTCTACCTCTGACCGCGCTAACTCAGAAAGACAAGGCGTTTATTTGGGGCGAGAACCAGGAAGCAGCGTTTCAAATGTTGAAACAGAAGTTATGTAGTGCGCCAATCTTATCCCTGCCCGAGGGGACAGATGACATCGTTGTTTACTGCGACGCTTCACACCAGGGACTCGGATGTGTCCTTATGCAGCGAGACAAAGTTATAGCGTATGCCTCGCGCCAACTTAAGACCAATGAGAAGAACTATACAACGCATGATTTAGAACTTGGAGCTGTTGTCTTCGCGCTAAAGATTTGGCGCCATTACCTCTACGGTACGAAATGTGTAATCTTTACGGATCATAAGAGCCTCCAACATATATTCGATCAGAAGGAATTAAACATGAGGCAACGAAGATGGGTTGAATTGTTGAATGATTATGATTGCGAGATCAAGTATCATCCGGGGAAAGCGAATGTGGTAGCAGACGCGCTAAGCAGAAAGGAGCGAATAAAAACGCTACGAGTCAAGGCTCTAAGGTTGACCATTCACGCAGAACTCTCTACGCGCATCCGAGACGCTCAGCGAGAAGCCTTGAAACCAGAGTTTGTTAAAAACGAATGCCTTGGGGGTATGGTTAAAAGTTTGGAACTGAAAGAGAACGGCAATCTATATTTCGCTAACCGCATATGGGTCCCCCTCAAGGGAGGATTGCGCGAGCGAGTTTTAAACGAAGCTCACAAGACGCGATATTCCGTACATCCTGGCGCAGACAAGATGTACCAAGATGTTAAAACGCTGTATTGGTGGCCCAATCTTAAAGGCGCCATCGCGACGTATGTCAGTAAGTGCCTGACGTGTTCGAAAGTAAAGGCTGAATACCAGAAACCATCGGGGTTGCTTCAGCAGCCAGAAATTCCCATGTGGAAGTGGGAACAAATCTCTATGGACTTCATCACCAAACTACCAAGGACACCTGGGGGTTATGACACGATATGGGTTATTGTAGATCGGCTAACTAAGTCAGCGCACTTCCTGCCGATTAAAGAAACTGATAAAATGGAAAAGTTAGCCCGACTATACATTCGAGAAGTAGTTTCAAAACATGGAGTCCCAGTGTCCATCATTTCTGATAGAGATAGTCGGTTCACCTCAAGGTTTTGGAGATCATTACAAGAGGGGTTAGGTACTCGTCTGGACATGAGTACAGCTTATCACCCCCAAACGGATGGACAAAGCGAACGAACGATCCAGACATTGGAAGATATGCTGCGCGCGTGCGCGATCGATTTTGGAGGTAGTTGGGATACCCACCTCCCGTTGGTTGAATTTTCTTACAATAACAGTTATCACACAAGCATTAAGGCTGCGCCGTTCGAAGCTTTATATGGGCGCAAGTGTAGATCCCCACTGTGTTGGGCTGAAGTGGGCGACAAGCAAATGACTGGTCCAGAAGTGATTCAAGAAACAACAGACAAGATTTTTCAGATAAGGGATCGCCTTAAGTCAGCACGCGACAGACAGAAAAGTTATGCTGATATGAGAAGGAAACCGTTGGAGTTTCAAGTAGGGGATAAAGTACTTTTGAAAGTCTCTCCATGGAAGGGAGTCCCCCGTTTCGGTAAGCGAGGAAAGCTAAATCCGCGCTACATTGGACCTTTTGAGATCCTGGAGAGGATCGGTCCAGTTGCTTATAAACTCCGTCTACCCGCCGAACTCAGTGGAGTTCATGATACGTTTCATGTATCCAACCTCAAGAAATGTTTATCTGACGAAACGTTGATTTTACCGGTGGAAGAAATTCATATTGACAAACAGCTGCACTTCGTAGAAGAGCCTATAGCAGTAACCGATTGGAAAGAACAAAGGTTGCGAAGAAGCAGAATCAAGTTGGTAAAAGTTCAATGGAACTCAAAACTAACTATACAGATAGCACAATCATTAAAACACAATAAGATTAATAACACAATAAAAATAACTAAAAACACAATTATGTTTATGTTTTCACCTTAACAAAAAACACAATAAACACAATGAAAATCACTATATTAATAAAAAAAACATAATAAAAAACATCATTTTTAATATTGATAAAACAACATTGTTAAAATACAATAGTAAAAAAAAACACCATGCTAAAACATAATTGGATAAAACACAACGAAGAAAAAACACAATGCCTATAACCTATAACACAATGTATAAAAACCCACTAATTTTTCTTTTATTTTTTTATAACAATATGGTACTCATATTAAAGATAAAAAAACGGTCGTTATTAAGGTGATTTTTTTAAAAAAAAGATGTCGTATAATAAAGTTATGGACGTTTAAAACGATGAAGAAATTGACATGTGTCTTGCATGTGGAGAGAGAAAGTCAACAATTACGTGTTCTTCCTTTTTTGCCCTCTCCCTTGTTTTGTACTTAAGTTTTTCCCAAACTAATCTCAGCCATTCAAATTCAAAATTAAGGTTTACATTACTTCCTTATCCTTTCTACAAAAATCATACTTCTCATTTTAACTTGACCCTATAAAACTATATAAAGAATTTTATTTTTTAGTTTTACAAGTAGTAAATTTATATATAACAAAAAATGAATCATGAAAAATAAGAGAAGCAACAAAATGTTGGTTGGGGTCACAAAATTGTGACACATCACACATGTCAATGAATAGTTAGTTAGTTATTTATTAGACATAGATCGTTTTAATACATAACGAACTCTAAATATATATATAAATGTTATATGTAAGTGCAGCGTTTTTTATATAGTTAAAAATAAAAATATTAATGTAACAAACTATAATAAGAAATAAAATAATCAAAGTAAGAAAAGAGAAGAATGGAAAATATAAAGGAGAATTCCATCCCACGTTGATAGAGGAAAGAAAATAAAAGGCTTTCACTATGGTATAAATAGGATTTCTAACTCTTGTCCCATATCGCTAGATTACAAAACTTGTAAGCTTTTATAAGGAGAGAGTTTACATGTTAATATTCTTATGTGCCAAATCACACCCAGTAGTCCTGGCGAAGAGTGCGAAGCACCCGATGCGCACGGGGAAGAGCGAAGTGCGATGGGCGCAATATGGCGCTTTGATGGCGCACTTTGCACTCGCGAAGATGCTCAAATTCAAGTATAAATAGGCAGAAATCTGGACTTCACAACTCGTTCAAAAATTTTCTCTCTTCTTAAAAAACTGGTATTATACCCCGAGTAATTGTAACGGTACCTCTCGATCGAAAAGGAACTTATATCACGAATCAAAAGCTCTACCTTAACAAGGTATGACATTGTGCTATCGTGTAAAGTTTCATGTCTCGTGATTATCGTTATAATTATGGGTTTATACTAATATAGATATACTACATTGTGCTTAATCTAGGTGCTTAACATCAGAAGACTTGTTAAATATAAACTTCCAAGGTGAGACATTCGAGTTTTTGCACAACTCACATTTGCGTGAGACAACTGATTTTCCAATGCTGTCATGATACTTTTCTAAATCCATTAAACTCATGACAGATAGTCCAAATATTTTCAAATGATTTTAAATACATTACAGTGATTAAGTCTCTATAGACTTACGGGATGGTTACTACTGGTATTGTGGGGTTTTGTATACAAGGTTTGCCTACTGGGCTATTACACGTTACTTATTAGACAAGTGTTAGCCAATAAGTAATATGACCACAGTCACAGACACGGTTGAGTGACAAGTACCTATCAGTAATTTGTAAGCAGACAGATGTAAAACATCTTAATGCTATAGCTATAAAATGTGTCATTTTATAAATGAATGTACTCACCAGTATTTCCTGCTGATTAATATTTTTAAATATGTTTCAGGTGACTTGTTAAAGACAAAGGAATGATGTCTGCAGGCTTCCAACTTAAATAAGTGCCTTGTCACCAGAATAAATAAATGTGTTTTGTAAATTAGATCAAAAAACTTATGTTGTATAAAAAATGGGTTTTTATCCCAGTTATGAAATAAGAATTACGGTGTTTTTATAACTCTGATTAATTTTCCTAACTACAGTTCTGATGAAATATTCCGCTGCAAATCATTTTAATAAACACCAATACCGTCATTCAACGTTCGCGGCTCCCCTCCCGGGGTATAGGGGTCGGGGGCTGTGACAATTAACGCTTACATTATATGGCAATTTAAATTATAAGGTACCTAGGTATGATCAACAATACTTAGAGTTAACGTTTAGGTCATGGAGTATATATTCACGGTTCCTTAACTTCAAATAAGTGGCACATCACTAACTTTATCTTTTTTACTTCGTCTTGCCTAAAGAAAATGATTTATTCCCGCCTTAACCCCCCTCATTTTCATTTAAAATGATTTTTTTATTATTGTGTGTGAATGCAGAGGATTTTAAAATTCAATAATTACTTTTAACCAAGCTTGCCTTAACGCCTTTAACTCATGAAGGGAGTTGTGTCCCACTCATTAACATTATCAAATCAGCTTTAACGTCGCACACCGATAAAGTACCGACACGATAAAGTACCGACCGCCTTATGACAAAAGTATTTTATGAAAAAAAAAAAACAGAAATATTAAAGTCATCATTGTGCGTTATTTAAATATATTATTATGATGCAGGAGAATAAAGCGAAAGAATAAAACATGACTCAATCAAAGGCTCATGCTACCTTAACTAAATGATGGCTGGTATGTTTTTTGGAACGGCTATAGCTGATATGTACATTACTCTTTGTACTACAAATTAGATAGCGTTATCGTTTTGATCTGCTTTTTGTCTAAACTAAGTTATTGACCCGTGTATGACACGGATGGAAATATATAAGTTGTCAAGTATAACATATATAATTTCAAACGACAATTATTTTTTAATATGTTTTTTGAGATGTCACTATGATATAAAACTGCAATTGATATTTATACAGAAAGAAGTACTGCAAAACATAAGCTCATAAAAATAAAGTTAGATATTAGAATGTTTATAAACAAAATTTAAAACTTTATAACATAAACTTCATAAACAACCCAAATATTTCCTTATAGACAATGTTGATGCATCCATGTCTTGCTTGATCTAAAACGGATAGTTGATACATCAATTTAGTAGTACCTTAGGATGACATAGCCTTAAAATAAAGAGCGATTCTCTTAAAAAATTGTTCAACTGTAAAATAATAGATTATGATTAATAAATAATATATATAGTATATATATATATATATGGGAGATTTCAAATTTTTAAGAACTCAGTGTAACGATTTTTTTTCGAATTTTTTTACACATGCGTAATATATGTAAGTACATACACGTAAAAAAATTACAGAATTTTTTACGCGCCGAGTCAAACTTATTACACATGTGTAACGGATGTAAAAATTAGTGTAATCACTTACAACTTTATTCTCTCTTCTACTTTGACTTTTTAGTCAGATTTAATCTCAACCACCCAATCCAATCCATTTAATAAAATGTGTGGCTAAGAAATAAGTTCTTAAGTTCTTACAACTCAACATGATTCTCAAAATATCCCTCCCATATATATATATAATATTATATATATATATATATAGAGAGAGGAGAGAGAGAGAGAAAGAGAGAGAAAGAGAGAGAGAGAATCATAAATTAAAATGTTTTTTTATCATGAAAGATCATATATAGTTATATTTGTACGTTTCTAATTGTTGTATCATTTTTTCTTTACAAAAATGTTTCACAATCACAACAGAACATAGTAAGATCAACATCACGAGAAACGCTAGAATATTATATTCGTTTAAAGAATAGGTTTGGCGGACCCGCTAACCTTAATTTGACTTTTGGCCATTCTTCATAATAACAAGTGTGTTAGGTTGATAATGCATAAATGGTATTCAGATCATGCTATAAACAACTTATAGTGAGAGTAATTTAAAAAGTAATAAAATATTAAATTACAAACCTTGATGTAAAGAGGATAAAGACTTGAAATACATAGATACTTTGGGATGGACGGAATTGTGAGAAAAATATAAAATATATGAAAACATACATTATTATTAAGACTATGTTAAAATCAAATAAACGCAAACACTCAAAAATAGAATAAAAAATTATTACTTATTTGATCGATAATAGGTTAATATGAAATGTGTTGGATGTGGCATAATGTTATCCATTTTGATTTTGGTATCTTTCATTGTTTGATAATATCTAGATTTACAAAATTGGCCAGAATATGAATTTTGAAAGTGAATCAAATTAACCCGTGGCCGTCATGGGTGGAAATATTGAAATAATCCAATAAACATATAAAATTTAAAACAACAAAGGTACAAGTATGACCATCTCTTGAAAATAATTAGAGTTACACAACATATTTCAATGTATTCAATATAGGTATAAAAACATGTAATTGAAACATTACTAAAAATGCATTAAATTTAATGTTAAATGTTTATTTTATTATTGAATTATTTTATTGATAAGAAAATTCTATAAATTTTGTTATTTATGGAAATAAAAAAATGAACCAATAGGAAAAGGTTAGAATGTATTTTTTTAACACACACACAAACACACACACATATATATATAGATGTTTGCTCAAGTACCTTATGTTAAATTTGATGAAATAACCGACGTATTAAGATACAAAACTTCATTTAATATTAACCAAGATTTACTAAATTCAAACAATTCTGTATTTATTCTAACTCACTCTAACTTAATATATCAATCTCGAGAAACCTTTTAAAACTATAACAAATTTGATCTTTCACTAACAAACATTAAAAACTTGTTAGAATTTTGTGAAATATACTAACATATCTTATCAAAGGGTTTGGCATGACGATATCAGAGAGTTGGATAAGTCTTATCTTTTTCAAGAAGTGAGAATTCTAAGTCCCGTGATTATAAAAATGATGTAATTTATGATCAAATAGAATAAAGAGTGATTGAGTTATCATTAAAATACAAAAAACTAAAGCATCTCTGATATTAATAGAATAGGGTTAGGTTTAAATAAGAAGTTTGATTTTCCTAAGAACGCTAGGAAGGAAGGTATTTTAGTCTAATACTTTAATATCAAAACCCACTTACTTTAATCTCAAAACCCACTTAAATTAATTTCAAAAATCCACTTACATAAAACTCAATTACATCTTCACTCATCTCTTACAACCACCACAACAACCGTCACCCACCGCCACCACCTCGCCGGAAAAGTCCGAAAAAACACAATGAAAAAAATACACTATGAAAAAAAAACACAATGATAAAAACACAATAAAAAACACAATTGTATGACACAATGTAAATAACACAATGGAAAAAACACAATGAAAAGAAAACACAATGAAAAATACTATTGTATAACACAATTTTGTAAAACACAACTCGGTAAAACACAATTTGTAAAAAACCCACTAATTTTTTTTAATTTTTATATTACAATATGGTACTCATATAAAATATTAAAAGACACTCGTTATTATGGTGAATTTGTTTTTCAATAAAAACGTCGTAAAAAAAAGTTATGGACGTTTTAAAATAATAGGGGAATTTGACATGTGCCTTGCATGTGGAGAGAAAAAGTCAACAAAAGTGTTATTTCTTTTATGCCCTTTACCTTGTGTTCACACTTGATTTCCCCCTAAACTAATCTCAACCCTCCATATTCAAAATCAATGGACAAGATTACTTCTTATCCTTCCTACAAAAAGTATATTTCCTATTATAATCTAACCCGAATAGAATATACCTTTATCCATTATTAAGCAAGTTTTCAAATAATTTACTATGTTTAAAGACCTTTTTTTCAATTTAAGTTAATACAATATATTTTTGAAAGGCTAACGAATCATTCAAATATGTATTGGCGAAATTCATCACATAGGGATACACTGACTTCCGAACCGGGGAAAACCCTTACCTAGAGTTGACAGATGTGAACACTCATCCGAAGGCATCGGTGAGATAAAATTCGTTTCGTTCAAAAACCGAACTAGTGATCGCCGTCTACTCACATAGTCTTTCATCATCACCAGGTGATTTATACAGTTTTAATTAATTAATATTTCAATCTTGTGAAACCTTTTTGCAAATATTTGAATGTTTTAAAATGGAATCAACGAAATAAAACAAAAAAATCACTAAATAATAACTAAATCCTTATTTAGTGATTACTATGTTAGAAATCGTGTTTCACACGGGTGAAAAATATAATAAATATAAAAAAATATTATATGTAATATGTAAATTCAATTGTTTCATATAATAATTTTTATTTATGATTTTTTTTATTAAGTTTTTGATATATTATGCATTATAATTTTAAGTTAAAAACCAAATCTTAGTGTTTGATTTATTTCAAATAAAACACTCATACCGATACTGTTATATTAAATATTGTGTGTATAAAATGATATTCATAACAAAATGTTCTCATAGATTTAAAAACTAAATTTACAAAGACTAAGATTTTTTTGTAAAGGAAAATAAATAAAAATATATTATATTTTAAAATAATAAGAGAAACGATGAACAATCTTAAATGGTTGTGTTAAAAAGATATGAGAAGACAATGTCATATTGTGAATTATGAAAATGCTAACAATTAATATAATTTTGGTTTTATACTTGAAGAGAAATCACATTTATATATGTCAAGTCAAGAAATCAAACACAATTATCATATCATTTTAATGGAGTTGATAAGCATATTTGGTTTGAAACATGAGGTCTTAGATTTGAAACCCATATCACACAATAATATTATTTTTCAAAAATTTTATAAAGCCTTACGTCATGGACTATAATAGAAAAATGGGTCATGGGTCATAATATAATAGGAAATAATAGCATGACATTTACTTGGCATCCTATGTGAAGTGCCTAGTAAAATGACATATGTACAACTTGTGTTGTTTTAATAATATAGTTAGATTAGATGATTTTTAAATTAACTTAGAAGTGAAAAAAATGACTAAATAATAAATTAAGTTTTATAATGGTTTAATTTAAGTCAATGTAAAAAAAATGATGACTAAATATAGCAACCATGACTAGTATATGTTTTATTTTACTGTTTTAATCCAAAGGAAAAATAAAACGTTTATAAAAACACTTCTAAAAATTAAGTGACTTTTAAGAAATAAAATAATTTTGAAATTTTTTGATAGAACACTTACTAAACTTGATCATTGTTGTTTGAGAGTTTATTATTACTTTTAAAATCAGACCATTATAGTTAATATATATGGCGTACATTGGTCAACTTTTTTTTTTTTTGAACGAATACGAACTTGTAACGTCTTTCATATATATATATATATATATATATATATATATATATATATATATATATATATATATATATTTTTTTTTTTCAAGCAATTTGTTGTTTGCAAATATGATATCATCATAACCATCCCCGAGTTTGCCTTTCTCGTGAATGAGGATGGATATCCAAAAGGCTTAGCACTTACAAATTGTTCGATGCGCTATCGGAAAATGCTTGCTCAATCCCAGCTCTGTTGTAAACAAGCTTAGCGTCTCCATTCACGGATTTTTTTTGTTGTACTTATTAATATGCTTTTTTTTTGTTAAATTGTTAAATAGTGAATGATAACAATCTCGTTCAACTTGTTTCATATGTTTTCCGAGCCGTTTGGTTATAAGCCAATCCGAGTTCGATCACTAACATCTCGCTTGAATTTGTAAATTCAGTTCGAGCCGAGCCACTTGGTTTATAGAAGGGACAAGTTTGAGCGAACCCTTGCTCGGTTCGATTCAACTCATGAACAACCTTACTGATGATGTTCCTTCTCGTTAATTGTTTACCTTAGCACTTTTCTTGTCATGCTTGGTTTTAATCAAGGTATAGAAATTTTGAATCTTGCACAATATCGATCTCCTTATATTATTTGTCAAAATACTATGTTCGCCACAATTACTTTCACATGAACAATACTTTTTTGTTTACTTGTTAGTGAGCGTTTTTAATCTAACTACAAAAATATCAATGTGTACTGAGTATATCACCGATATTTTATCGACCATTACTTTAGAAAAACAACGACTAAGTCAGAAATCGATCTCATACTCAAGATGGCTAACTACAAACCGTAACACTCCATTGTTGATGACTTTTAACACTTGGTTTATGAAAGTTTAATCTACGTCCCTAACAATTTTGGTACTTAATATTTAAACAAAAATGTGTGTAAGCAAACGATATTTAGATAAACTGAAATGGGTAGAGTACTAGAGAAATTAAAAATAACTTAGAAATAACATAGGACCATACATTCATTAGTTAAAATGTCACAAAACCAAATGGTTTGTGCATGTTAACCAAACTTTCTTAAAAACTAAAAACCACACACTTACTACTAACTCACATGCACACTACCAACTCACATGCACGCTCTTATTTCATAACCCCATCAAACCCTAGCAACAGCCTTGCACACAAACGGCTTCTTCATCTCCAAAGAGAGCTTCAAACACTCAGACAAGTCAACCGAACCGGCTTCAACCCATTCAAACTTTTGAAGAAGTTGTGCCAACCAAAGATGAACCGTGGTTATGCCCAACGTCTTCCCCGGGCACACCCTCCTCCCAGCACCGAACGGAGCCAACCTCAAATCCGAACCCATTATCGCCACATCCTCATTCAAGAAACGGTCAGGATTGAACCGATTTGGTTCTGACCAAAATTTCTCATCATGGGTTATGGCCCACATGTTCACCATGGCAGTGGTCCCGGCAGGAACCATATGTGGGCCCACCACAGTGTCTTGGATTGCGAGTCGAGCCCAAGACAAAAGTGGGCCCGGAGGGTGCATGCGCAGGGTCTCTTTCACAATTGCATGAAGGTAAGGAAAGTTGTCCACATCCGAATCGTTTACAGATCGAACACCTCCGGTTACACTATCAATTTCGGCTTGGGCCTTGGCTTGAATATCTGGATGTAACACCATTCTTGCTAGAATCCATTCCAACAAGATTGCCACTGTATCAGTGCCCCTAAAAATCATTTCCTATAAAATAATAAAAATGATTAATCAACTAAAATGTGTCAACAAAAAGTGAAAACGAAATAATAGCATAAATATTATTCCTCTTTTAAAAAACACTAATAAAACGTACCCAAAGAACCGCGATCATGTCAGCATCACTAAACTTATTCTCCAACTCCAAATCAAGTAAAACATCTACGAAATCGCCTTCGTAAACCGATGTAGCTCCACCTCGAGACCTCTTTTCTCGGTGTTGCATGATAATTTCCTCAACAAAAACATTAACTTTGGACACCAAGTTTCGGCACCTCTTCCTCACTCCTTGTAAATCAAACCAACTAACGATCGGAAAATGGTCGCTCCAGTTGAATATTCCCAAAAGCTCGTAGCCTTCACTAACAAGTTTTTCAAGCTCGTATCCGTCGCCGCCATGTTCACCAAAATCATCATAGGATTTTCCGAACACAGACATCATGACATTGTTCAAAGAACCAAAGTGTAAAATCTTCTTAACCTCCACGATTCCATTTTCTTCCATATTTGACACAACTTGACTTATCATTTTCAACCCGATACTTTGTCGAAAGACCCCAAACCCTGCCACCCTTTTCGGGCTAAACAAATGGGTCGCAGAGATTCTTCTTAGGCTACGCCAATAGTCACCATAGGGTGCAAACCCCATAGCACGATGAAACAACAACTCATACGCGGACTCCTTAACAGGCCGATCAGCAAAATCGGTGCTATTTAGAATATCTTTGGCAGTATCCGGGTGACTCGAGATAACAAAACGGGTCAGCCCGACAGAAAAGGCCATAAGAGGCTTAGCATTAAAAGCAGTGGAAAGCTTAGCTAGGGTTCGGTGTGTCAACGAACAAGTGAAAGCAAAAACAAGTCCCAACAACGGGACACCAGAAGGGCCAGGAATGGCGGTTTTTGGTCGGGGTTTGGAAAGAGCCCATGCGAGACCGCCAGGAGCAAGGAGAAAAGCAAAGACAGACACAAAAACAACAGCACACAAAAAGAGATTAAAGGTAAGAGCGGAAGAAGTATCAGGTGAGGTTGGAAACCAAATGGTGGAGGAAGACATGATTTATCGTTAACAGTGGAGAAATGCAGTGAGTGAATGAGATAATACGGTGGCATTGCAAGGGTTTAAATAGAGTGTCGGGTGATTGAAAAGATTTGATTTGCTATTAAAATTATAAGTGACACAGTACTATTAATAATATTTTATCATACCTTTTACATAAGTAGTTTTTAAATATTTTGTATTTGATGTCCACAAAGTAGATATTTAATCTTCTTCATCATATATAAATGTGATATAATCTATGATTTTTAATTTTATGTTAATATCTATCTATAATATATATAAACGAAACCCCTAAAATCTTACGTATCGTGATGTGGTCGCTCCCCCCTTTTTATGGAAGCCACCAGATTGCTTGATATTTAAATGGAGGACTCTTATTGATTTAACCTAAATTCATGCGTATTGGTCTTACCAAAACCAGATAGCTCTTAAACGGGTTATAACATCTCATTAAATTAAAAACTAATCTTACCAATTATTTGATATGAAAATCCTATAAAATAGGGATATACTAAAATTTAATAACCAATTTAAAAAGAAAAAGATATTATTTATAACTAATAATCAATTTTATAGTAAAAAACATAAGCGGGTCATGGGTCACCAAATTCAGATAGCTTTTAAATAGGTTATAACATATCATTTATTTATGAAACCTTTTCATCATCAAACCCTAAGTATATTATTAACTTTCTTACAATAAATAAAATTAAAATCCAAAAAATAATTATTAAAAAACAAAAAATGTAAAACAACCATTTTCTCAAGCCATCAGATTGCTTTATTTGTAAATGAAGGCTTCTCACGCATTTGACCCGAATTCACGGGTAAATGTCTCACCAAACTCAGATAGCTTTTAAACGGGTTATAACATCTCATTATATTAAAAATTAATCTCATAAAATATTTGATATAAAAATCCTATAAAATAGGGATATACTAAAAATTAATATCCTATTTTATTTAAAAAAAGATATTATTTATAATTAAGAAACAATTTTATAATAAGGAAATTAAACGGGTAATGAGTATCAATAAACCTAGATAGCTTTTAAACCAGATTTTAACATATCATTTATTTATGAAACAATTTTATCATCAAACCTCAAATTATTAATTATTAATTTTCTACAATAAATTAAATTAAAATCCAAATATACATATATAAATATTAAAAACAAATAACGTAAAATAATCCCTGTAATACATGGGATAAAATCTAGTGTTATATATTTAAGTATATAACTTGTGAGAAGGGTTAAAATAAATATAGAAAGTTTAGTTTTCTAGAAATGGTAAGGATATAAAATTTGAAGTTAGAAAACTATGTGAGCCTAGCTAAAAAATATGTAGCATAAATTCTAAATGCTAGAAATCTATTTGTTATTTTGAAAACTACTAATATCAACTACTAGATTTTAGATCCAATAGCCTAGATCTATTGATCTGTTTTTACTTTTCCTAAAAAACTATTTCTTTTTTACTTTAACTCGCACCTACAACTAATTACCACTATCTTTATTTGTTTTTAAGAATGAATGATACTCGAAACATACGAGAGTTTTAGAAATTGAAATTACATTATGCCTTACATTTATTAAAGGTGACAACTTTTTACACGATTCAAACACTGTATGTAAGTAATCAGATTTTGGATTAACATATCAAACTCATTAAAAATGAAAGTGTTTGTGTAGACCTTTTTGATTAAGCAAGGTTGTGTTCGAATTTACCCGCTTAGTTAAACAAGTTGACAATACTTAGTTATCATCTTTTCCCAGCTGGCCTGTTTAGCCAACTTTGTTTACAAACTTGATTAGCATGTTTACATCTTAGTTATCATCCGCCAATCCGTTCAATACATTTGATAAATACGTTAAATGAGTTGGGTTCAGGTACATGATTTTAAATGTGAGTGGGTTAGAAGTAGAATTGGGCAGATCGAGCCTAGAAGTAGAGGTGCCTAAAAGTAGAGGTGTGAGAACTTGTGTGAGTGTTTTGGTGCTTTCCAAATGAAGCCACCATCCTCTATTTATACTAGTTGGTTACTCGTTGTAGACATTTCTATATTTAGATGGACCCATGCAAATATCATGTGCTCTCTTGATTTTACAATGCAATTATCTAGAGTTTTGCATGTGTAGACAATTCTAGAGAATTGCTTAGAAATACGTTGAACTAGGTTTGAATTTGTAAACAGGGATGAGCTCGGAATGGTACCAGCATTGACTGGTACCAATTCCGAAAATCTCGATCCTGAAATTCAAAAATATTTGGTATCAGTATCGAAATGTTTGATTCCGTACGGTACTGCTATTTCAGGAAAAATTCAGGAGATACCGGTACTGTACCGATTTCGAAAACTCAAAACTTGGCACCGATTCGATATCGATTGCATCAAGTCGGTTCCAAATTCCGTACTTGTTCGGTGTCGATGCCAATCGATACCAATACCGAAAACGTTCATCTCTATCTGTATATGTGTAACTAATGATATGCATTTCAAATGGTAAGAAAACCTTGAAAAGAGTAGTGGCATTCTGATCATGATAAAGTCATCGTTTATGATATTATATATCCTCTATTAGGGTTATTATTTTTATCTGAACCCTAACCCAAAACTGTTAGCGCGAACCCAACAATACCCGCGCTCATGAAACCCCCAACCCAAATTTAACAAACTCGGACCTGGACCATACTAATTCAAATCGATTACCGGGTACCTTTTTAACGGGCCCCGATAAACCCTTTTGACCTAGTTGTCCGTAATAAATGGTATTATATCTCCAATGTTAGCAGTTGCATCTGAATCATTTTTTAGTACGAGTCGTAGGGTTTTGGACCCATTTAGGAGTTCTTCCTATAATTGTTGAGAGTTTTATATGCACACAAATTTGAATTCGAAATAGTTATAGTCCAATCATAAAACTTCTTAGTGAATAAGAAATTGATAAAAAATATTTTTATTATTAATTCTAAGATTGTTTATGATATATCTAACATTTCTAATATTAAATTTAATTGGCTTACTATTTAATATCGCGATGGAAATGAAGAATCAAGCATTAAAATTGAAGACATTTATACTTGAATTTTTTTTGTTATTGGATTTTTTAATTTCACTTATTTTATGATTGTGTATTTTAGATTATGTGGTTTGTTATTTCCTTATGTAAATTAAAATTTGAAGATGATATTTTTGTTTGTATATTTTAGCGCGCGCGCGCGCACACACACATATATATTAGTTTTCTAAGTCAATTAAACCTGAACCCGACTAACCCGATAGAAATTAGATCGGATATGAGTACTGGAAGTAAATATTTCTCAAAAACATGAGAAACCTTAAGAACATCCCTATTACAAAAATTGGTGGTCGGTGGGTAGGGCTATATATAAGCGAACCGGACATTCAGCGGGAAGTTCGTTTATATTCTTTCGTTTAATAAACGAACCGCATATGAACAAAAAACTTTCATCCGTTAATCTTAACGAACAAAAACTGACAGAGACCACATTCGTTCAATAGTGTTCGTGAACGTTCGGTAGCATCCGTTTAACAAACGAACTAAACATGTTTTGGTTACTATGTTAAGTTTTAAGTATTTTTGGATATCGTGTGGTGTAATTCTGAATTTGTTGGTGAACTTGTGTGGATTTATGGTTATTCTTTTTTAATTAGTATATAATTGTTTATGTTTGTTTGTTCGTCAGAGTCGTTTATGTTTGTTTGTCCATTAATGTCCATTAGTGTTCGTTTGCCTTTTAGTATCTATTTGTTCTTGTCCATTAATGTCAATTGGTGTCCGTTTGTGTCTGTTAGCGCCGGTTTACAATACTTACGAATGGACACAGACAAACTCAATTCCTTAATGTACACACACGGACACTAATTTTCATTCGGTAGAGTGTTCGTGAACCGTCCATTTGTCCAACAAAAACTTAACGGATAAACACATATAAGGTCTCGTCCGGTTTGGTTCAGTTCGCTTACACCCCTATCGGTGGGTGTGGCGCACTACCTGTGATACGTGCAGAATTGATAGAGAGAATTAGGGAGAAGAAACTAAGAGAGAATGTTCATTCAATTAATCAGTACCTTCCCCTTCAACGATTATCCGTTTAAGTATACGCTAACCTAACAAACTATTACAAGAATTTACACAACCAATCCCTTATCAAAAGTACAATCAAGTCCCTACACTAATTGACACGTAAATACTCCTCCCCTAAAAGAATTTTGACCCCAAAATTCAAAGTCCAAATCAAGGAAATGGCTTGTATTTCTTCAATATTCAAATTCTAGTGGAGCCTTTTAAGCATGCACATTTGCAAGTGTACTAAACCATACAATCTGTTTTAACCATAGCTTGTGACACAACAAGTTGAATATCCGTTGTAACAGTAGCAAAGAAATTGGTTTCCTTTCCCTTGCACTTTTCTTTGAAAGTTGTTGCTCAATTCCACCAGTTAATTGTTGCTTGTTTATAAGCAGGCTTGTTTTGGCTCACTTATAGTGACTGGATCGAGAAATAGAATCCCAATTTGTAAGACTTTTATTTTTGCCCATCTCTAACATGCTTCCCACAACATAGTGGACAGATATGAATATTAAGATGTTACTGATTATGCCCGATTTCCATTCAAACCATGAGAATTGAATAATTCTATGTGTAAAACAATATCCATTCATGAACATAATAAGCACTCCAACCCCTTGACCTTCTTTTAGACCAACAATTATGTCATTAATACCCTCATGAGCCACCATCCTGCGTTGCTTTGAAGAACCAACAACAACCAGAAATTTATCTACAACTTTATCACCTGAAATATTCGAAACTACATGCTGCCCATAAGAATGAATTATTGTTGAAGACCTTACAACCACATTACCATCATTACTTTGATGCCCATATTTAACTCCATTCAGAAAAGGCCTAACATGCCCTTGTACCCTGTTAGACACACTTGTTTTACTATTATTAGGATGATTATAACCAGCCTTCGGACTGCAAACAGGAACAATACCAGCCACTCCAAATTGTTGACCGAAAGCACTTGAACCAGAAACACTATTCTGATTAGAAGAAACATTTCCAGTTGTAACGGAAGCACTGGAGAAAGTAGCAGCTTGATCATGTAGATCATTACCCAACTTATTGAGCTGATCGCTTCCTATTTCTTTTGGAATTTCCAATACTTGAACATTAATTGGTTCTTGAATCACATTTTCGATCATGACATCTTGATCAATGGTTTCTTGAATTTTAATTTCGTCTTCAGATTCATCAGGTTGAATCTCAACTAGACTAAAAATTTGATCTCCTACTTTCTTAAACTCTTTATTAACCCAATAATCTTGTCTCTTTGCTTTTTCATAAGCCTCCTCAAGGGTTTTGGACTCAAGAGCTTAATCCACCATCTAATTTCAGGTTTTAGACCCTCCACGAATAGACTTGTAGCATACTCTTCGCTTAGAATTACTTTTGTAAGAAGAAAATCAAATGAATTACAATAATCCTGAAACGAACCAGTTTGTTGTAGGCTATTGATTTCTTCCATAGCTGATGCAGTGTTTAGAATACTTGTTTCTTGATTCTTGGTGTTAAACAGATTAGGGCTCAGTTTTCCCCAATCTGGTGATCCCATCCATTCATCAGAACTTCTAAATCCCTTCCAACATTCATAATCGGTTAGTGGCTTTGAGTAATCTGGTTTGTAACCACAGCAATGAATCCTGCCTTCAAATTGTATCCCACCACAAGAACACCTAGTAGTTCCACAAATGTGAACTCTGTTGACCCATATCAAACCCCCACACGAGCACAAGAACACCATTCTTGGTTGTTGTAACTGAATCTGATTCATATATCCAAACCCTAATTGTTGTTGTTGATTTGTTGATCTGATTCAATTTTAGGGCAAAAACTAAATCGAATTAAACAAATTCAATTTTAGGGCAAAATTGAACCGACTAGAAGGAGAATTGATCGATTTAGAATAAAATTGAGGTGGATTGATTGAAACTCTGGTAAAGAAATTGAACTCCGGTTATCGGAATTCGTGTAAAATAGTATTGGAAATCAAGAGCCGAGAATCGATAGCTCTGATACCATTGTTA
Organism: Bidens hawaiensis; assembly: GCF_021521415.1. NCBI lineage: Eukaryota > Viridiplantae > Streptophyta > Magnoliopsida > Asterales > Asteraceae > Bidens > Bidens hawaiensis. Next base: position 418,791 of record NW_027493008.1, on the reverse strand, counting down.
CGTGCAGAATTGATAGAGAGAATTAGGGAGAAGAAACTAAGAGAGAATGTTCATTCAACTAATCGATACCTTCCCCTTCAACGATTATCCGTTTAAGTATACGCTAACCTAACAAACTGTTACAAGAATTTACACAACCAATCCCTCTACTTATCAAAAGTACAATCAAGTCCCTACACTAATTGACACGTAACAACCTACCACTTGAATTTGATTTATAATAATTCTATAATGCTTGCAAACAAACACAAGGATGTTGCTTTGGTCCGCTGGTTTCCAGGTCTCCCGCACATCCACAAGGCACATGTTCTACTCCCATTGCTATAACTATCATTGCTTTATTATAAAGCATTTATCAAATGTGAATATGCTACATGTTACTTACGTGAATTTCTTATAAGCTTATAGCCACACCCTCATTCCATGCATAACATAATAATGTATGCTATCCCTAATCATGCATAACAAGCATCCTCCTCCAGATGTCATTCGGAACAATTTCCTTTATTTGAAACTAGGATTTTACCCGGCGCGTTGCGTCGGGCAGGTTGGTAAAACCTAAGTGTTGTCGATCCCAGGCGTTGGTAAAACCTAAGTGTTGTCGATCCTAGGCGTTAAGGCGATAAGTCGACACGAATTCGATCGGTTACGTTGTCGTGCATTATGATATCGTAACTAAATACCAGAAATAAAACAAAAGATATATAAAATTGAGGTGACAAATGGTTGGCATCTATCGGTACGAATTCGATCGGTTACGTTGTCGTGCATTATGATATCGTAACTAAATACCAGAAATAAAACAAAAGATATATAAAATTGAGGTGACAAATGGTTGGCATCTATCGGTAAAAACCCGAACGTTTGGAAGATCCAAGCGTTGTTAATCCCGAGCGTCGAAACGGTGCACGTACGCAAATTCGACCGGTTTCCATGACGTTCGTTATGGACCGGTGCGGTGTGTCTAGTGAATTTGGTCGGCATCCGTCGCATTCTTTAGGAAACCGGAACTAAAAAAACAAAATTGGCATTCGGTCAGTTTTCGTTACGGTACCAGAGCGAAAATACGGATAATATAAAGATTGAGATGCACAAATGGGGTGGTGTCCATAGGTAAATTCGGGCGTTGCTAAACTCGAGCGTTATCAGTCTCGGACATTGAGGCGATGGGTATAGGTGGAATCAGTCGGTTTGCGTCACGTTTGTTAAGGTATCGGAATTCAATCAAACAAAAACCACAAAATTGACGTTTGGTCGGCTTCCGTTATTTCTTTACGATACTATAACTATAACGATAAAAAAACATTAAAAAATAATTGAAACAAAAAGAAAAAACAAAAATGCAATTGACAAGTGTGGTGCCGCTAAATGGCCCAATCAGGACTTACCGGCCCAAACTTTTCAATTGTTATATATAATAATTTGCTAATCTTTACGATACCAAATTATTACCATATTTCAAACACAATTCGTTTTTAATAAAACTTATACAGAAATGTCAATAAAAAAGCAACTAATTACATCGGTGTATTAAATTTGTTTTTAAAAGTTAACAAGTTAAATATGATGAAATTGAACCTTAAAAAAACCCAAAGTATACATAAATAGTAGACTAAGATTTTGTATATATAAACTAAGAAGATAGGTTTTGTATATATAAACTAAGAAGATAGAAGTTGTGCATTGTAGCTGAGATCGTAAAAAAACCTAAGAAGATAAAAGTTGTGCATTGTAGAGACCGTAAAAAAACCTAATAAATATATCTCACTCAAACCATTATCTTCTTCATGAGATGCTTCCGTCAAGAACCACCACGCGCTGGAACAAGTCAGCCTAGAGCCGGCACCCAAATGCAAATTGTCGTGAACTACAAACTACTTTGCTCATATATCTTAGTCATCTCGATTTATTGGTTCAATCGACGTGTAAAACAGATTTCCTAAAATCGGCTTCCCAAAACACCACTAACAAATCTGTAAAATTGATGTAGTTAAGATACGGTTCAACAATTGGAGAAGTATGTTGATTTGTAGAAGCACGTGATTTGAAAACATCGTGCCTAAATTATCAATTTTAAAAGTTGCAGGGCCTAATGGTATTAATTAGCAACAAAGTACAATTCAAGGTTTAAAATGAAAATATTGAAAATCATATGGTAGTGGACCACTACCCAAGTCATAGCGGTCCAATATGACCCGCTTACGAGGAAGATGACGAGGCGTTGATGTTGACACGTATTAGGTGACTTAGCATGGCGACTTACCGCTACCATAGCTGCAAACGGCGCTTTATGCATTTGTATCTTCTTATTAGCCGAAAACTAACACGTAATTAAGCAGCGTCAACAGTTTGGTGGTGGACTATAACATTTACTGTTTTTCAAACCCAACCCGTTTAAATTTATGAATTTTCATTTATGTTCATTTGCGTTAGATTTTAACAAATTATGTTTATCCATATTTTTGGGACATTTTGTAAACCCAATTTCATGTATTTTATGCCAAAATTTCAACTAAATAAAGTTTGGGGGCTGAATTTGTCAAAAAAACAAACGTCTAAATTTTCCCACCCGTCGCACTATGCGACAGTGATTCCTTAAGCCGTTCACGATACGCGACTGGGCGTCAGATCAACAAAAATATTTTTGTTCATTTTGTGTCGGTTTCTTAATTTGGAAACCCGATTTCGTGTATCTTCTTTATAAAATGATTGAAATATGCTTGGAATCATGTCTAAGCATATTCCATCGATTTCTTGGAGTAAAGAACAAGAAATGAGCTAATTTAGTTAACTTTAATAATTTTGTGTCATTTTGGTGTTTTGACCAAATCTCTCATTAATGACAGTTTTTTTGTTCCCTAAGCAAAATTGATGCCATATAAACCACCCCTAGCTATTGCAAATCGTTTACCCCAACCCCTTACACTCATTTTACGTTTTGATGCGATTATTTCCGAGTTCTTCATGGTTTGACTAAAAAGTCAACTGTTGTGATTGTTCATCGTCTTCCTCATGTCTACCGGGTAAGTTGTAAGCATGAAAGTTGTTTGTTTTCATCAACAAAAGCCCTCAATAAATTTCAATGATTGATGGGGTTTTGTCATTCAATTTCGTTTTGACCCGTTTAGGGTTTATGTTAGTTTGATTTGGGGCTTTTCAATTACTCAATGAATTGGCCCGAATTAGCTACTGACCCTTTTACATTTTATTCTCATCTCGATGTTTTAAAAATGTTAGATCCGAATTCGGTCTCTTACCGACATCCAGGTGCGAACAAAAACTCGTTTAACTCTAGTTTTCTCCATAACTAGAGTATAACTAGAGTTAGAGGAGGAATTAATCAATAATTCTTGTTCGGATTAAGAAGGAGATTTTTCTGTTATGTTTCCAGAATATCTTATTTTCAAGTCTGTCGGCTTGTTTATTCCTCGTTTCCTCCATAAGAAGAGTTGTAGCTTGAGTTTTAATTTAATTCCAGGTCATTTATTCCCGGTTTTTAATACGGTTTAATATCATGTATTTCTTGTGTATTTCATTTAAAATTTGTCGGCTCACTTATACTCACGCATCTTCTTTAGTTAGCTCGCCAATTAACAAAGGTGGATAATCACACTCTCCTTTTTACTATTTTAAATTTTGGGGCTTTATGCGTACACAAACCCTATTATTTATTTATTTATTTATTATACAAGTACATACTCAAACACAATTCCACTATTTGCGCTATTGTGATATGGCTCGATTAGTTGCTAATTGCTAAATGACTATATATTTATAGTTTTTATGGTTGGTAGGTATCTCATCTTCATCCTCATTCTCATAATATGATCATACTCTGTTAGAGTAACTCGACACCACTTCACTTCTATTTTATGTTATGCTAGTTGATGTAATGCATATTATTGCAAGGACCTGTCATCTTTATTTATTATACATATTTCAAATCGTGACTACTTGCTCAACTTCATGTTAACAATATATATATATATATATATATATATATATATATATATATAGTTTTACGCATATTGCATGCAGCTATTTGGAATGAAGTGAAGTTTTGAAGGCTTAGTTTGGACCTTAGGTTTTAATAAAAATAAAGACAGTTGCCTTTTGTTTTGAGATTGATGTATTGTTTTTGGATTATTTTATTTGTCAAACTCTTGTGTACGATAATTTGAATGAATAAATTAGATATTAGACACTTATTATTAATTTTAGTGTATTTGAGCTATGATACAAATATTGTTGCGCCCTGACATGTTCCGTCTTAGGTTGGTGTGTGAAATTGAGCACACCAATTCACTTAGGCTAAGGGGTATACACCCTTAACACCAATCTCCTCACTCGCCACATCAGCTTTTCCCATCATTCAACATCACCCTTCAACCTAGGGGCATACACCGTTCTTCATCATTCTCTATTTCCTATTTTTCTTTTTTATTTAATATAGTTTTTATATTTAAAGAATATATTTAAAATTATAATATTTAATAAAATAAATTAAAATGCATAAACTAAAATAGTGGAAACGATTGAATTAGTTAAAAAAATTACAAACCATAAACTAAAAAACTAGAAAATTAAGTTATATTTTTGGCCAATTTTCCGTTTCAATGCACACCAAGTCGAGCTCTTGTACTTGAAGATGGCTAAGATCTCGTGTTAAGAGATTGAAACCTTTCCACTCGGCCTCCATTTAACAAAGTTTTTCCCGTTCTATCTCGGTGGCCTCTTTGCTTATTTTTTGCCTCATTTTCATCTTCTCAATTTGCAACTCTTTAAAACTTGTTAACTCATTTTTATAAAATTCAACTTCGGGTCGTCGGTTGAAGATGATCTGATTCCCTTTGCCTTCTCCTTCCCAATCGGACGTTCCGGTTCAGCTGGATCGTCATCGCTAAACATCATATTAAGATATTGGTTACAACGGGCATCTGAACCACCCGTGCTAAAGTCTCCACTTTCGGACGCTTTAGTCCACTTCACCGACTCAACCTCGTCTGGCACCAAATGCCACTTCGAACACCATAGAACAATTTCCCACTTGTGGGTAGGGAAAGATATGCTTATGTCTGGCAACATATCGATCGTTTGACAACTTGTAAATATCAACGCCATTACTACCACTCTTTGGATTATTCTTGGCGTTGATGTAAAGATTGTTAAACCATCCCACCTTTTTATTCATCGCCCTCCACTTTGCGTTTATGGAACCATGTGTCCAATACGTCGGGGGTTGTAAAATTTCATGATATTTGAGCGTGATGGTCTTTCAAAAACTCGGTCCCGTTTGAGCATTACATAATACCATATGAATAAAATGTAAAACGTAAACAAATTTAAATAATTGAGATCGTCCCTCCCTCCTATCTTAGGGGCTGTTTGGTAACCAACTTAATGGTCATTAAGAGGCTACATCTTAATGGTTTATAACCTCTTAATGATTAAGAGATAGCCTTAAGCGTGAATGGTAAAGAGATAACCATTAAGAGGTAGTCTCTTAATGACCATTAAAAGGCTATCAAACAGGCCCTTAGTTTCCGGTGTGAAATATGTGTCCCCCCCATGTTGTTACACCTGATCAAATATCTTTGACCTAGTTGCAATTTCAATCCCTCATGTTTCCTTATTTGTATTTCAAACATAAACTACCGTATAGGGATTTATACATTAAATACTTTAAGTTATTATTATCATGCTTTATATTATAAACCTTAACCTCCTTATAAATCAATACTTTCATTTAATATTTCAACGTATGTTATAATCAATAATTCAAATTTAGATTCACATATTGGTTCACACGGTAGAATATGCCACCTATTTAAATCTTCTTTTACTAAATTAATGGTTTCAAGAGCGGAGAAAGTCGTCATGTATGTAAGCTCTTTTCCCAGTTCTCTCTCTCTTCAAATATGATGGTGTCGTCGCATTTTTCTCAGCTTTCCTATTTTGATTTACTAAAGATAAAAGTATTTGTTAATAAAATTATATATATATTATACAACATAATATATCTTATTCAATCATTTTAAGTTCGTCTAGGTTTGAGCCTTTAGAGAGACAATCTCTAGTAACTCATGTGCAGATTTACTTGTTTGCACAATACTTGAAATAAAACATTAAAGGAATATACACACACTAGAAAATATACATAATGAAAACTTAAAACTAGGCGAAAATTGAAGTGCCAATCCATGAAATGGGCCCACAGGTAGGCTCTGGCACATCAAAATGAAAAGGAGCCCAGTAAGGAAAGCCTAACAAGGAGATAATTCTAGAAGAACGTTTGGAGGGAAAAGGATTTGGAGGGAAAGGGTCTCCTATTCACCTGATCCGGTTATTGTCTCAAGACAAGAAGCATGATCCGGGGGATAAAGAGCCAAAGAGTAATCTGATCGAATGAAGAAAAGAAGAACTAGAGAAAATGTATAATATCAATATACCCATTGTATATATTGTATAACCTTTACCCTCTATATAAGGGAAAGGAAGATCACACATAAATCAATACAAGATACAAAAACGCATTGTTTCTATCTCTACACTCACACATCCGATCCCCGTTCTTACAAGTGTTGTTAGAAACGTTACCCCAGTTGAGAATATGTTTCAACAAAAACTATGCTAACAAGTCTCACCGAATGCGAGAAGTATTATCTAGAATAAAAAGTAGGTCTAGGTGAAAACTATCCATTAAGCGAAAACTAAGACACAAAGGGAATTTTTGCTGTCAAAAGCGAAAACTGTTTACGTTTTTAAAAAAAATTGGTTACAATACAAGCCTTGTAACATACAATAAGAAATTGGAACTTCATTCCACAAAATTATAAAAAATTGGAACTTCATTCCACAAACTCTAAAGTAAGAGCGAAAAATTTAAGGTTAATCAATAATATATGTGGGTCGGTTGGGTGTGGAAATGAGATAAGGTTTCGGCTTGATCATTGGGTTAGAGACGCCACTTTCGGCTCCATTTTGCCTAGCTTAGTTAGTATTTCTCAAGTTAAAGATAGTAAGGTTTCTAACGGGATCATGGTTTGGAATAATGTATGGTTAGGAGGTCCTAGTTCACATATTAAAATATAGGTCTATTAGACACTATATTTGATCATAGCAGTTGGAAACTGTATTGTGTACTCGTAGTCGTAGAATAATTGGATCGTCAGCAAAATTAGCATCTTAAATTGGAGAGCTGAAAAAGAAAATTTTCCACACGAGAAGCACTAATATTACCTCTCATATGTATTTGTTGTGTGAGTACCAAGTGGAAACAACTGATCTTTTATTTATTTTTGTGATATCATTTCTTCATCCCAATACCATTTATGAAATGAAAAATCTACTCTTAGAAGGAAAAAGCTCAAGTGTGAAATTACAGCTGTATTGGTTTATTCTTGTGAAGAAACACTAAGTGAACCCTAGACAGATTATAGATAATCTGGGGGTTAAGTAATGTTTCCCACGGATGAGATCTAGCTGAGAAGGCTGTTCTTCAGGAGACCTGCAAAACAGACACCGTAAGCTCGTCACTGAGAAGGGGGGGGGGGGGTTCCTCCTTGTGACCACCCTCCGGCGTGAGAATCAGACTAGGTTGCTCTGAATATAAGAGTATATTAAGAGATTGCTAGACAAGATTGAGATATCAGATGATGTCCTTACCATTCCAAGGTGTTGGAGTATTTATAGCCGAAGGTAGGTTTCCTAGAAGGTACAGCCGGCTGAATAGTATTCCTGTTCTACCAACAGTGGATTATGCACAGGCCATACTGGTTGGTGGATAGGTTACGGCCAACAGTAACAAAGTCGGCTGCACTATTCCACCAACTGTAGATTATGCACGTCCCACCTACTGTGGATTATACGCAGGCCATGCTGGTTGGTGAATAGGTTACGGCCAACAGTAACACTATTCTACCAACTGTAGGCTACGCACGCCCCTCAGTAAGAGTTGGTGAGTAGGCAGCGGCTAATAGTGACAAACAGTACTAGAGGGTGCTCCTCCTCGTACTGTTGTCGGTGAGCTGTCACCCTGTGATTGGCTCATGGGTTGTTCTGGTCAGATCGTCTGTCCTATCCATACCTTGGTAGGTATAGTACAAAAGATCTTTCAGAATCATACGGACTGGCTCATTTTGGCGGGATTGTTCCCGCCTTGCTCATTCCTTCATGTGACTACTGAAGTAGCTATTGCCTTGTGCGTGTAGCCCTGCTGTCTGCGGGTAGCCTTCCCTGATGGCTTGTATCCGCAACTGCGGGAACAGGCGGGGTACTTCACCATTGGGAGGCTTTCCCTGCGTGTACAGCTTGCGTACTGCGCGTAAGATTCTATGAGCATGGTGGGTCCTGCGGGAGCAGATGGCCTTTGCGCAGACGTCCCTGTTCAAGGTGAGTCTTGCGGGACCAACTGGTCTCTGCTGGGACCTACCTCTTCAAGTCCCCCCAGTCCAATGTTCTTCTCATGAATGTTTAATAAAGTGAGGTGAACTTTTGGACTTTAAGCAAGGGGTTTTGAAAAGGGTTTTTAGTTTTAAGGTTCTCCGTGGGGATTCTTCCCGCGGGTTTCCTAATGTCACTTGCAAAAATTCCCGATTTTTTTGCTTGATCTTTGGGTATGATGCGGGTAGGTATGTAACCTTCTCGCAAGTCAGGAGCGTTGAGTCTCACTTGTGTGGATTCTCCCTGAGGTTTTGGTAGTTTTGAACATAGTGATCAATTATGTTTAAACCACCAATTCCATCCTGGAGCCTCAAACAATGTAGTTCTCGACGTTCCCGCTATGCGGGGATGTTATTTCCGTTTCCGCAAGCATTGCCCAGAAGATCCTTCTTGGTTTCAATTCCCTGCGGAGCGCTAGGTATGTGAAGGGTTTTGCCTTAACACTGTACCCGCGCTCGTCTTACGGTTACTTTACTTTCAAGGTACCCCTGGCGTCAATTCCCTGCGGGTGCTAGGTATGTGAAGGGTTTTGCCTTAACACTGTACCCGCACCCGCCTTATAGTTACTTTGTTGCCGGGGTATTCTTGGCTTCAATTCCCTGCGGGTGCTAGGTATGTGAAGGGTTTTGCCTTAACACTGTACCCGTATCCGTCTTATGGTTACTTGGTTGCCAAGGTAAGGGGTATTTTCCCGCTTACTTTTGAATCTTTTTGAATTTTGAATTTTGAAATTCGAAAGGTTGGTGAGGATAAGAACAGTCCAAACATCTGAAACGTCGTGCGACGGTTTCTTCTGACTGTGTCAGGACGTGCAGGAAGTTATGGTGACGTGACAGTACATGGTCATTCCAGACGCTTTTTCAGGCGCGTGGGCGCGATTTTTCGGGCGCGTGGCCGCGAAATTACTGGCACGCGTCCATTTGACAGCTGTTGCCAGCTTGCTTTTTGCCACGCGTCATAGTTTCATTGCACCCTCGATTTCTCTCTCCTCCGCATTAAATTCACCGCATTAATTGCGATTAGTATATAAAGGGGGAGAGGGTCCTTTGTAACTCACACCTTCACCCTTCTCTTCTTCTTCTTAGCGATTTCCGGCAAATACTCCCCTTTTCAGGCAAGCATTTTCCCGAAATCGCTTTCTTTCTGCAAGATGTCTTCACATGATCTCGAGTCTACCACCGATGACAGGAGTACTGCTGGTGAGTGCCAGTGTGCTCTGCCCGGCGATCAGTACCGGTATGTTGTTAGGAAGTTCATGCTCGATCCTTTCGAGCCTGAGTTTCCTGAACCCCATCAGACCGTGTACGATGCCCCCAGAGGCAAGATCGGGGTTTATGCAGCATTCTTTGTCTATGGGAATCTTAGGTTCCCATTGACAAAGTTTGTTTACCGTGTCCTTGAGAGGCACGGTGTTCATCTGACCGAGTTGCACCCCATGGCGATCGCCAAGATTCGCCATTTCGAGTGGGTGTGCCGGATTCTGGGCATTGAGCCCTATGTGGACCGCCTGATGACCTTCTATACTTGGAGGTGCATCCAGGGGTGGTACACCCTGACAACCCGGATCAAGGGTTAGAAGATTTGCGCGACCGAGCGCAGTCTCCGATCGTGGAAGCGGGAGTTCTTCTACATTTCTGCCCGCGCCATCCCCATTGCCATGAAGTTTAAAAATGGCCAGGCAATTCCAAGCCACCACGCCACCAACTACCAGGAGGCGGAATGGTTTGCGAAGATATCCCGGGTCCAATCTCCGGTTTACCGGTTTGCGGAGTCCGGGATGGTGATGCTGGGGATGAGCCGGGTATGGAAGGAGGCGTCTCAGGTTCCCATCCTTCTCGAATACGGTTTGAACTCTACTCCTTATGGTATGTCTTGTCTTTCTTGCTGATATGGGTTTGTCTTCTAACTGTTTCTTTTCTTTCAAAGGGGAACAATTTGGAGTCGCTCCTGTACCCGCGGGAAGCTGACGATCCTGTGCGGGTGGGTACTCGTGCTCTTGACGAGAACGAGTTGCCCATCCTGGAGCAAACAGCGGATCGGTTTGTGGAAGTCTATCCGCTGGGCCACGAGATCCTGAGCCACCGGCGGCCAGGTAAGGCGTTATTTTCTCCTCCACCCCTCAGTGCTGTACCCGCTGCTGGAATTCCTTACATCCTGTCTTCTTCTGAGGAATCCGCAGATGGTCCTCCGTTAGTGCGGAAGAAGAGGGCTGCCGGCGGGAAAGGGAAGGAGAAGGCGGCCTCCACAGCCGATCCAGTGCTCCTATCTGACACTGAGTCAGATAGTGAAGAGGTGGCGGGGAACCCCGGTGGTGAGAAGACCACTGTTCCGGAGGCTACGACTGTTACCTCCGGAGAACCAATGACGACGACGGTGACCGGCATCAAGAGACCGGCTCCATCGGGTTCGTCCCCGCCCGTCCGTACGTTCAAGCTCAAGAAAACCCGTAAGTACAACTCTCTTATCTTTTATCTTCGTAGTTTAATCCAAGTCTTTTAACACTTTTCTTCTTTACGCAGGTGTGGATGTTGGCGCATTCCAGGGTGAGGGGCCGAGTACTACCTCTCCGCCAATGACGGTAGGCTTGGTCAGCCTACCTGAGGCGTCGACCCAGGCGCCTGCGCCTGCTTCCGCTGGTTCAGTTGCTCATTCTGAGCCGACTGTTCCAGCCGAGATGACGTCACCGCCGGCTGTGAGTGCGATTTTTACAGCAGCCTTCACAGAGCCGGCGGTTACTTTTGCCGCGGATTCTGCGGCAGCGACCGCGGCGGCGACCACGGCGGCTGCTACCATGCCCCCGTCATCGGCAACGACGGCCGGTTCCTCAGGTACGCGTGGGGCTTTTCGCATCTTTCCGCCACCTTCCCATCTGCCTGACCTCTTGGATGGATTTCCATTGGGTTCAGGTGATGGGTTCGGCGGCTATCGGCCTGTAATTGACCCTACAGGTGCGTAGGGTTCCTTTGGCCCTTTTTCACTTATATATTTTATCATCTTTTCCTAACTGCTTTTTGTTTTTTGCAGTTTCGGATTCCAATGAAGTGTATGTTCCGCGATGGAACATACGCCGAGGAACAACCCTTCGTACCCCTGTGGAGTGCGTGGAATGGGCTCGCCACGCTGCTCCCCATGGTGCGTTGGGGGAAGCCATGGCTAGCTACCAGGAGGGTAGGCTAACCAACGAGCTTCGAGTTCTCCAAGCCCGGATGCAGCCGCGCGTCGAGCTGCTTTGTCGTGAAAACGACAAGTTGAAAGCAGCTCGCGCCAAGGAAGTATCTCAAGCGCGGGCTCTTCGGGAGGAGAACCAAAAGCTGTCCGCAGCTGCTGCGGAGAAGGAGAAGGCCTTCAAGGCCCTCGAGGTTAAGGTTCAAGCTCGACTCGAGGCCCGCTCCAAGGCTGCCCAAGCTGTTAACGAACAGCTTCGGCTGGCTAAGGAGACTGCGAGGAACGCAACCGAGAGGGCCACCAAGGCTGAAGCCGTTGCTGAGCCTTTACGCGTGGAGAACGAGGAGCTCAAGGCCAAATTAGAGGCTCTCCAACGTGCTCATGATGCCTTGGCGATGGAAGATGCCAAGAAGCTCCAGGAGATCTTGGACCAGAGGGGCGTGCTTGACCATACCGAGCGGAAGCTTAAGGGCGTCGAAGAGGCTGCCGCAAAGGAAGTGCTACTTGCCAACCTTAACAAAAGCGAAGCCGAACGCGCCTGCACCCAAGCTCAAGCCGCCCTTAAAGAAGCTCTGGTTGCCAAGGAATGGCTTCTTCGAGAAGCGTTGTCTCAGGTATGTCTATCTTCATGTGTTCACGCTTTTCTTTGTAAATAGGGTGTTGACACTTGTATATTTTCTTATGTAGGTTGTGCATCGGGTCTTCTCAGAGACATCTTACGACGATGCAATGAGCGCAGCCCTCAACGCTTCTCACGAGGATGGGGAACGGGTCGGCTTCCTGCTTGGTCTAGGGTTTGTTGAGAAAGGCGTCCCGCCATCCAACTTCCCTTTGTACAATGTAGATACCGAAGCCATATATGACCAAGCAGTAAATCAATACGCCGCCTTCCCGCATCCGGTGGTGGAGAAGGTGAATGAAATTGCTGCTGCTGATGATGGGCTACCTATCCTTAAGGCTTACCTTGAACAGCCACGCTCTACTGACGGCGCTGGTCCAAGTGGAAGTGGCCCTGAAGCCTGATCCTGAAGATCCCTTCCCACTGCTAGGATAGATTTAGTTTGTATAGATTTACTTTCTTGTAGGCGGGTAGTTACCCGGCCATTCTTGTAACGAATATTTATGAAATGTAAATCTTTGCGCGGCTAAGACCGCTTGATTCATTGGATTCCTTGCTTTATAAACGTTATGACTTACATACTTAAGTTTAAATTGGCAATTTTCCAAGTGTTTAGAATAAGTTAACCTTTGAACGTGGTAGATAGGTGTGAAGTTTTGCTTCCCCTTCCGTGATTGTGCGGGTAGGACCGTCACTTGCACGTAGTAGGATGGCTAAACTTTACCCATATCTGACCTGCGTGTAGGTTTACCTTATTTGAGGATAAGTTAACCTTTGAACGTGGTAGATAATAGGTGTGAAGTTTTGCTTCCTCTTTCGTGATTGTGCGGGTATGACCGTCACTTGCACTTAGTAGGATGGCTAAACTTTTACCCATATCTGACCTGCGTGTAGGTTTACCTTATTTGAAGATAAGTTAACCTTTGAACGTGGTAGATAATAGGTGTGAAGTTTTGCTTCCTCTTTCGTGATTGTGCGGGTATGACCGTCACTTGCACTTAGTAGGATGGCTAAACGTTACCCATATCTGACCTGCGTGTAAGTTTTCCTCATCTTTTTTTTTTTTTTTTTTTTTTTTTTTTTTTTTTTTTTTTAGGATAACCTTTGAACGTGGTAGATGATAGGTTGAAGTTTTGCTTCCTTGTTCGTGATTGTGCGGGTAAGACCGTCACTTGCACTTACAAGGATGGCTAAACTTTACTTACATCTGTCCTGCGTGTAGGTTTCCCTTATTTTTAACGTTGTGTTTATGCGGGTTTTGCCGCATTCCACACGTAACGACTTACTTCTTCCCGTTTATGCGGTAAATACCGGCACCAGTGGGAAGTTCATAAGTATAAAGGTAAACACATTATGAAAGAAGAATCATTTCCATTAGAAGTGGCTCTAGGCCTTTTCTTTACAAGTTTTGGAATTGATCTACATATAACAATTGCGTAATTGAGCTCCATTCCATGTTCTTGGGATGGGAGTGCCATCGAGCCTTTCGAGCCGGTATGCGCCCTTTCCCAGGATTTCTTTGATAATGTATGGCCCTTCCCAGACCGGGGCCAGCTTTCCCGGGCGCTCTTGGTTTGAAGCCTCGTTGTTACGCAGTATGTAGTCTCCTATATTGAAGTTGCAGAGTTTTACCCGCGTGTTGTAGTACTTTTGCATTTGTCGTTTGTAGTTCTCTTCACGCACTGCGGCTATGTCTCTGCGTTCCTCGGTTAGCATAAGATCCAACCGTCTTTCTGCATCATTGTCTTCTGGCTGACTCAAGACCCTTGGTGAGGGCAGACCAATTTCGACCGGGACGATGGCTTCAGTGCCATAAGTGAGGCTGAACGGGGTTTCTCCCGTACTGGCCTTCTTCAGCGTTCTGTTTGCCCAAAGGACGTGCGGAAGCTCGTCCACCCAGCCGGATCTGTGTTCCGATAGTCTCTTCTTGATGCCTTCGACAATGCTCTTATTTGCTCTTTCCACCTCACCATTACCTTGCGGGTGTGCCACTGAGGTAAAGGTGTGGGTGATTTGAAGTTCTTTTAGCCACTGTTGTAGCTTCTTGTCAGCAAAGTTGGTGCCGTTATCGCTCACCAAATTCTGTGGAAGTCCAAAACGACAAATAATAAATTCCCAAATAAATTTTTTGATATGTTTCGCGGTTGTTTGGGCTAAAGGTTTTGCTTCTATCCACTTGGTGAAGTAGTCGATGGCTACCACTAGGAACTGAACATTTCCTGCTGCTGTAGGAAATGGGCCTGTCACATCGATGGCCCATTTCTGAAATGGCCATGAAGAAGTGACTGGAACAAGTTCATTCTTCGGGCGGTGCGTGTTGGGTGCGTAAAGCTGGCAAGACCTGCATTTTCTGATGTATGCCAGTGCATCCGTATGCATCCCCGGCCAAAAGTATCCCGCGTTGTTTAGCTTGGCTACAACAGCGCGGGGACCTGCGTGTACCCCACAGATGCCTTCGTGTACTTCCCTTAGGAGGTAGTCAGCATCTTGGTTGTCCACGCATCTTAAGAGTGGGCCAAGAAAGTTACGTCTGTAAAGGATGTCATTGACGAGTTGATAATTCAGTGCTTTACAGCGTAGTTTTCTTGCCTGTGTTTTTGACTCTGGTAGTGTTCCTGCTGCAAGGTAATTTATTATTGGTGTCATCCACGTTTCTGTACCGGTTTGGATGACACAAATTTCCTTGTGCGGGACTGATGGTTCTTCGAGGAGTTCAATGCGGATGTCCTTTCCCAAGTGGGTGAAGGCTAGTGATGCAAGCTTGCTTAACGCATCCGCAGATTTGTTTTCGCTGCGCTTGACGTGTATGACTTTACAATCATTAAAATCACGCATAAGGGTTTTTGCCTGGGCGAGGTACAGGGCCATTGTGTCGTTCACAGCCGTGTACGTCCCATTTATTTGGTTGGCCACCAGCATGGAATCCACGTGGGCTTCCAAGTTTTTCACTCCCATCTTACGCGCAATTCTCAATCCGGCCAAGAATGCTTCATATTCGGCTTCGTTATTCGTACTTGGAAAATCCAACCGAATAGCGTAAGTATATTCTTGGCCTGCTGGGTTGGTTAATTTTAACCCTGCGCCTGAACCCTCGTTATTGGCTGCTCCATCAGTGTAGAGTCGCCATACATCATTGATGTCCTGTGCTGGGGAGGGTTGAGCCTCCTCCTGGCACTCTTTCTCCCGCGAAGCGGGGACTTCTGCAATAAAATCGGCCAGGACCTGGCCTTTTATGGCTGGTCTTGGCTTGTACTTAATTGCATATTCTCCCAATTCAATTGCCCATTTGGCTAGACGTCCCGATAATTCGGGTTTGCCTAGAACGTTTGAGAGTTTGAAGTTGGTGAGAATGGTGATTGGGTGGCCCTGGAAATATCGTCTTAACCTGCGTGAAGCGTGTATAAGTGCTAAGACCAATTTTTCGAGGGTAGAGTACCGGGTTTCTACGTCTGTTAGTACACGGCTAACATAATAGATTGGCATCTGGATGCCTTTTCGTTCTATTAGCAGGACTGCCCCGGTTGCTCTATCTGTTGCGGAAAGGTATAGGATTAACTCCTCTCCCGCTTGTGGTGCTGTAAGTGTTGGGAGTTCGATCAGGCGTGACCGAATCTCCTGAAAAGCTGCTTCCGCTTCTGGTGTCCAGCGGAAGTGCGTTTTCTTTAAGCAGTTTCTCAATGTTGACACGAAAGGAAACGACTTATCCGCATGGTTTGCCAAAAAGCGATTAAGTGCGACTAGTCGTCCATTCAGTGTCTGAGCCTGTTTGATGGTGGTAGGTGATTCCATTTTAACAATGGCTTCGACCTTTTCAGGGTTCGCTCTGAAGCCATCTTTAGTAACAATGACTCCCAAGAACTTCCCTTCTTCCATCCCAAATGAACACTTGCTCGGGTTGAGCTTCATGTTTATCTTTCTGAGCGTGTTGAAAGTTTCTTCAATGTCTTTCAACATCGCTTCTGGCTCGGGGCTTTTGATGACCAAATCATCCATATAGACTTCCAAGTTTCTCCCGATTTGGGCATGAAACTCTTTGTCCATCAGTCGTTGGTACGTGGACCCTGCATTCTTAAGTCCGAATGGCATCATTTTATAACAAAATGTACCATCGGGCGTCCGAAATGCGGTTTTGTCCTGGTCATCTACGGCCATGTGGATTTGATGGTACCCCTTATACGCATCCAAGAAGCATTTAAGGCGAAATGGTGCCAACGAATCCACCTTAAGATCAATTTCTGGTAACGGATAACAATCTTTGGGGCATGCTTTGTTCAAATCTTTGAAATCTATGCACATGCGCCATTGTTTGTCATTCTTCGGTACCATTACGGGATTTGCAACCCATGTTTGATATCTACTAATGCGTATGATGCCTGCGTCAAGGAGTTCCTTGACTTGGGTTCTACACGCGTTAGTTTGTTCAGGCCCCATTACTCTGCGCTTTTGTACGACTGGCGTAATAGCCGGATCGCACTTGAGCTTATGCTCCGCCTTACCTCGGGGTACACCAGTCATGTCAGCTGGTGCCCACGCAAAGATGTCAGCGTTTTTCTGCAGTAAGCGTTTGAGTAGGGTGCGGGTGGGATCAACGATTGTTGGTCCAATGGTAACGGCCTGGTCGGGGTATTTGCCATTGAAGGCCCATTTTTCTGGTTCGGTGATGGTTGGTTTAGCCATCTTTGGTTTGGGTTTAGATGAGACAGATGCGATGCATACCTGGGGAATGCCAGTGATCATCGCTACACCCTCAGCTGTTGGCCATCCCATCATGCCGTGGACTGAAGATACCACGGCGTTGAATCTTGCCATCCCGTCTCTCCCGAAGAGGATGTCGTACGTGTGGTGTGGCTTCCTCATCACGACAAAGTCCACATCCTCTGTGCGGGAGTGTTTTCCATCTGTAAGAGTGACGGGGAAAGATAGGATACCCAGGGGGGTTTCTGTACTGCCGTCAAACCCTTCCATTGAAGCGTAGACCGTTTCCAGGCGTTCTTTGTCTTCATCATCCAGCTTGTCAAAGAACTGCCTGTACATCACTGTTGACGAAGCGCCGTTGTCAACAAGAGTGCGGGAAGTGATGTAATGCCCCAGCTGGCTTTTGATGACGATGGGGCCTTCTTTGCTGGGGCCTCCTGGCACTCGCGGGAAGCGCACCTCAGCTTCCTTCCACGCGCATGGTTCTGTCATTCGTCTTTTTCTTCCTCCGACCTTGCCATGAACCATGTTGATGCTGATGTCGACGGGCTTTCGTCCGTTACCTCTGTACCGGTTGTCATTCCTTCCTCCCTTCCTGATTGATGCCACGAGATGTGCAAGTCTTCCATCCTTGACAAATGTCTCAACAATATCCTTCAAGGATGTGCACTCTTCAGTACCATGACCCTTTGTCCCGTGGAAATCACAGGATTTGCTTTGATCCGCATTAGGTTTCTGCCGGATCAATGGGGCTTTTGGCCATGGCAATTTTTCCGTGGCAAATATCTCCATGACGCTCTTGGTGAGTGGCGTCCACCGGTGTTTTCGGTTTGAAGGGTGTGTGTTGTCCCTTCCGCCAACAAGAGGGCGAGAGCTGGATGAGGTGTCAAAGTTTACCCTTGACTGCCAAATACCTAGCCTCCTCTTTTTGTTCTGCCGGGCGATCCGGACATTGTTCTCTCTTGTCCTCTGCGTGTAGAGGTGTGTACTCTGGGGAAGATCCCTTCCCAGTTGCTTTTCCGTCTCGGCAAAGCGCTTTGCCGCCGTCATGATGGCATCCCAAGTTGATGGCATGCCATCCTTACCCGTCAATGTGCGGATAAGTTCTGGGTATTCGGCGCCTTGGATGAAGGCGGCGCGAACCAGATCCTCACTTATGTTGCCGAGACTTAGCTTTTTGGAGTTGAAGCGGGTGATGAAGTCTAGTAAAGATTCATCCTCCTCTCTCACGCAGTTGAGGATCGTCCACTGCTCTTCAGTGTACTTCCTCTGTTGGCTAAAGTGCTGGCTGAACTTGTTCTGAAAGTCCTCCCAGTCATATATGTGGTGGATCGGTAAACGATCGAACCATGCCCTGGCCGCTCCGACCAGAGTCATCTGGAACATGTAGCACCACGTGGGTTCCGTCCAGTTGCTGACGGTAGCCCCCGCAATGAACCTGTTCAAATGGTCGTCTGGGTCGGATAGACCATCATAAGTGCCAATGTTGGACATCTGTTTGGCACTTCTCGGGGCGATTGCTTCCGCAATGTCCCTTGCGAATTTTGACTTTCCTGCATTTGTAGCAGTTGGTCTAAAGGTTTGGGAGAAGTCACGCGGGTTTCTCTCCGCGATTGGTTTAAAAGCTTCCCCAAAATTCCTTTTTGGTTGGACGTCCGTTTCCTTACGCTTCCCTTTCGCCTTATGGCGAGGGCTTGCGTCGGTATCGGACTCCAACTCGTCTGAGTACTCGCAGTCACTGCTCATATTGAGGTGTTGGCGAGTACTGCCGAATTTGTCAGCCTGTTGAGCTGAACGCAAGCGTTCATCCAATTCGGCTTGGAATTCTCTTTGCCGTGCTTCGGCCCACGCCTTCACTTGATCTAGTGTTTGGCGAGGGACCTTCGTTCGTTTTTCCAGCTGGGTATCGGTGAACCCCAGTGGAATATTTACTGCACTTGCCCCGGCTTGGGTAGTCGGGGTAGTGTTCGTAAGGATTGTATAACCGCCGGTGTTCCCCCCAGTTGCTGGGGTCGTTACCGGGGTTTCTTGGTCGGTTACTGGCCTTTGGACCGGAGTAACGTTAACCATTTCTTCAGAAATTGTGAAAAAACTAAAATAGTTCTAGCTTTTATGCACGGATGGCGCCAATGAAGAAACACTAAGTGAACCCTGGACAGATTATAGATAATCTGGGGGTTAAGTAATGTTTCCCACGGATGAGATCTAGCTGAGAAGGCTGTTCTTCAGGAGACCTGCAAAACAGACACCGTAAGCTCGTCACTGAGAAGGGGGGGGTTCCTCCTTGTGACCACCCTCCGGCGTGAGAATCAGACTAGGTTGCTCTGAATATAAGAGTATATTAAGAGATTGCTAGACAAGATTGAGATATCAGATGATGTCCTTACCATTCCAAGGTGTTGGAGTATTTATAGCCGAATGTAGGTTTCCTAGAAGGTACAGCCGGCTGAATAGTATTCCTGTTCTACCAACAGTGGATTATGCACAGGCCATACTGGTTGGTGGATAGGTTACGGCCAACAGTAACAAAGTCGGCTGCACTATTCCACCAACTGTAGATTATGCACGTCCCACCTACTGTGGATTATACGCAGGCCATGCTGGTTGGTGAATAGGTTACGGCCAACAGTAACACTATTCTACCAACTGTAGGCTACGCACGCCCCTCAGTAAGAGTTGGTGAGTAGGCAGCGGCTAATAGTGACAAACAGTACTAGAGGGTGCTCCTCCTCGTACTGTTGTCGGTGAGCTGTCACCCTGTGATTGGCTCATGGGTTGTTCTGGTCAGATCGTCTGTCCTATCCATACCTTGGTAGGTATAGTACAAAAGATCTTTCAGAATCATACGGACTGGCTCATTTTGGCGGGATTGTTCCCGCCTTGCTCATTCCTTCATGTGACTACTGAAGTAGCTATTGCCTTGTGCGTGTAGCCCTGCTGTCTGCGGGTAGCCTTCCCTGATGGCTTGTATCCGCAACTGCGGGAACAGGCGGGGTACTTCACCATTGGGAGGCTTTCCCTGCGTGTACAGCTTGCGTACTGCGCGTAAGATTCTATGAGCATGGTGGGTCCTGCGGGAGCAGATGGCCTTTGCGCAGACGTCCCTGTTCAAGGTGAGTCTTGCGGGACCAACTGGTCTCTGCTGGGACCTACCTCTTCATGAAATGAAAAATCTACTCTTAGAAGGAAAAAGCTCAAGTGTGAAATTACAGCTGTATTGGTTTATTCTTGTGATATCACGAATGAAATTTGGACTATTATTAGTCAATGGTGTAATTTTCATTCCTTCTTTGTGTTCTATTTACCGGATATTTTCAACTATAATCAGGGGCGTAGCTAATATAAGGGTCGAGGGTGGTGTAAGTATGCTGTTTTTTTGCTCACTGGTGTAAATATACCTGTTTTAGTCCGAAAAATTTTACATGCAGTGCTAATTTACCCGTTTTATCTAAAATTTTGAGTCCCCATCCCCCACCCTGGGCGTGCGTATCTTAACGACTATCATAACTTTAGTTCGAGTAGCAAAAAGAAAAGGAAAGGTATTCAAGGCATTTTAAGTTTTTGTATGTTGGTGGCACTTTTTAATTTTTTGAAAAGCCAAATATATTTTAAAAAAAAATCCAAAGAGTGACCACTTAGGTTGTTCTTTATGGTGAGGGGTATCGAAGCCCCTTCACTTAAAGCCACTTGGACGCCCTGATATATACATACATATATATATATGTGTGTGTGTGAGAGAGAGATGGAGAGAGAAAGGGCCCGCCTTTACCCCTCTTTCACGCCGGTCATTCCCGAGTCAAGTAGCTCGAAAAAAGAAAAATGGAAAAGCTAAACAATAAAGTTTAATAACATTGATGGCACTTAAAAGCCCGAGATAAGAAGGTTTTTAATAACACTGGTGCATTGATTCACAAGATTATTGAAAGTATAGAGTCAATGAGTTTCTTGTTATATAGGGTAAGGTTAAAATGAAAACCCATTTAAGTTGTGAAAACCCGCGAAAAACCTATGTAACATCGTTTTTTTTTGTTACATGTAATATATGTTGTAACATTTAATACAAAACATCAAAAAAAAAATGTTTTGCTATTTTTTAATATTTTTTTACTAATTTTTATATATGTTTTCAGATGAGAGAAAAAGTTATATTTATATTTATATTTTTTCAATCAATCAATCAATCATGCCCAGTAAAATCCCACCGACAGCAAAGCTATAAGTAGGGTCTGGGGAGGGTGGGATGTAGGCACACCGTACCTCTATCCAAAGGAATAAAGAGGTGGCTTCCAGAGAGACCCTCGGCTCTAAGTACATGTGTATGAAGCAAAATAAATGAAATCAAAGTTTAACAGTTATATAAAAACTACTACTAATTATAATAATATTAATAATAAGATCACAGTTTAACAGCTATATAAAAGCTAATAATAATAATAATAATAATAATAATATATGTAAGGGAAATACCATTATGGTATGTGACTTAAATAAGTTAAGTCTAAGCCCTAAGGTATTCAATTCTCTCTAAAAATCCTTAACTTTAATTCTACTTCTCCACGAATTCCTATCCTCAACCATGTCCTCAGAAAGGTTTAGGTCTATCAAATCATGCCTAATCCTCTCATCCCAAGTCAATGTTTTGCTATTTTTTATTCACTTTAATTGTGGACCACAAGATTTAAATATTAATTAAAAACATGTGGTTGAGAATGAGTTTTAGAGTTTTCATAACTCAAGTGGGTTTTCATTTTATACTTAGCCTATATATATATATATATATATTAATTATTATTAAATATATATTTTAAAAAATTATATAAATGACAGGCTTGTTTAAGTTCGCGAGCCGGCTCGAGCTCGATAAGTGAAGCTCGGGCTCGGTTATTAAACAAGCTTACTTTTAGGCTCGAGCTCGAGCTCAGGCTCGATAAAGCTTGGCTCGATCGAGCTTTTTAACGAGTCAATCTCGAGTAGCTCGCAAGCAGCTCGGCTCGTTTGCACCCCTAGCTTGTTTCTAGACCTTCTGTTAATTGTTATAATTCTTTGTTGTTTATAACTTTATATATATAATTCTTAGTTGCTGTTAAAAAAAGTTTAAATTGTTTTAAGAAAATCATAAACTTCTAAATAATCCGATCTATTAATATCTAATAATATGGGTTTCTTCTTTGAAGATATTTTGGATGAGTCAAACCTAGAGCGTTAAAATTAGTATGGACGGTTGACATCCGTCTCAGGAAGACTCACTCAGATATTGATTATAAGTTCAGAGGCCGTTAACAAAATTATCTAATAATTAGTTACTATGTGACGACCACTAGCTTGATTTAGTAGCAAAAATGTATTAACTTTCAACTAAATGATTATGGGTTATACTCTCACTTGATATATCATGATAAAATAAGACAAAAATAAAAAAAACCACCCACGTTAATCGTGCCAAATAGTAGGTTGCTTGCATGCAAGCTACAACCCTGTTAACAGACCAACAATATAGACCTCGGTTTCCCAATGTCCAATTAACCACAACACGCTTCCCTACTTGAAGTTGTCATGCATTCATACTCCATACACGAATTATTGGTCAAAAACACTGAATCACTACACTACCTGTACTATACATACATGTATTTATTAAATATTACTATAACCAATACAAAAACATAAAAAAATTAAGCTAAATATATAAATCAAAAGAAAAGGGATATATGTTCATCAAAATAAAAACATTTCACTTGTAAATTTAAACCACACAAACAAATACCAAGTGAATATATGGTACTAGAATATTCATACTCCATATGATTCCTGCATTGTACTCATTTAAGCTATCATGTGGAAAAGAAATAAAGCCTATACTGTCACATGGCCAAGGAATCTTAAGCATCTTTCATAATTGAAACATGCTTTCATCAGTATCATTGCTAACATATCAAGAACTATCAAGGTTGTTGAGATAAGGATCCTTAGAACATATTGGTAGAGAACCAAGTTAATGATGATTGATGATGTTAGTGTTGTTTGATCAACCTTAAAGTTATTAGTATTGATACATTGTTTCTATTTGCACTCGTATATTAGAGCATAAGCAGTGGAAAACCCCCAAACCGCACCCATTTCCTCCTACATTGGTTGGTTTTCTCCTCGACCCCACCTTCTTCTTCGTGAACCGTTTTCTACACAACGTTGGGAGATGTTTCGAAGGCGCCCCAAAACTCCCTAGGAGGCGATGTTCCCGGGAGTTTGGGGGAAATGCCCCTCCCACAACACCCACTTCGTTTGGTCTTAGTGCTGATGAATTTTTACAGTGGGGTGCTTCTAGAGAGTACCTTAAAATTTCCCCAATCGTGCGGTGCCCTTACTTTTACCCATCAACTACTCTGAACTACTTTAAAAACATATCTTTAGTAACGTCACTCATCTTTCAAGTACACTAGAGCATTTTTATTAAATAAAACATAAATTATTGCTTTTAAAACAAAATTAAATAAACTACTTTCATTAAAAATAAAAAATTATATTATTCAACTTAAAATAAAATATAAAAGTTACAAGGCCATTCATATTTGCTCGCTATTCCACTAACGTATGTGTTTTTGTGAATCCATGGAGAGATTTAGGTTATGTGTGTGTAAAATGTTGGTAGAAAATATAGGTTTGTGATGAGTTAAATTGGTAAAAGGAGTGGCATATTTAAAAGGTTAATTTCTTTTTAAAATTAAATTCCAAAGGCTTTCTAGCCGTTGTCCAATGGTTCAATAGTTCAATCCACAATTTCACTTGACAAGAAGTAACCGATCGAGGAAGCTAGCCACCCAGACTTCCCGCTTTGCTGGCTGCAGGTGTAGCCGAGCGGCAAAAGATACCCGAAATGGATTTGCCGCATGTGCCCAGTGGCCTAATGGATTAATGTCGCTAAAGAAGACTAACTTGATGGCTGATAGCAAGCTAATGCATGTTTTAATACCGAAGAAGTCTACGGCATAAGTTGCTACCGAGCAGTGATGGAGTCAGGAGTTTTTTCTTATGGGTTTTGGATTTTCTGGTGCTTGATTTATTTTTCCGGCGTCAAAGTTTTCGGGCGTGAATAGGTCGGATAAGGTCGACCATTGGATCAGATAAATAAAATGCAATATCACTATCGTGACAAAAATATATCGTTAGCAATCAATAAAATACAAAGTCATATTAAATAAAAAGATATTGCATATTATAATTGTTCCATACGTGTTTTCATGTTTTGAAAATGATATCTTCAATAACGAGTTTAAAAAAGAAGTCATTTTTTAATATAACAACTATAAGCATAATTCATATTATCGTCACTCAAATAATTACGTAAATCCGTCTTCACATGTTTTATTGAAGAAAAACATTTCACAAGCGATAGACCAACAAATATTGGTTGTTGGCGATCGTTGAAACCTTGAGGCGAACCAGGCGAAGGCGATGAGGCAATAATCGTCTGGTCGACAGAAAGAAACAGATTGGTTGCTGAGGCGATGACCAATGTTTTAGTTTATTTATTTTTTATTTAGGTATTATGTTTAAAAATGCTAATTGGATTGGTTTTATTGACCCATTCTATGAGTAATTTTGGCCTTTTTAATTATATATGTATGGGTTATTATTGGCCCATATATGATTTTTGTTAATAATTTTTACAGTTTTTTAAAAAGCTTTTTATATTTTATAAAGGAACATTCATTACCAAAAAATATAACTAAACTTTTCATAACCAATGGGTTCGAATATATATTTTTAAAACGATACTGGATTCGCTCGTCGAAAAAGAATGAGTTCACTCGTTAATTCGACACTGTTATATATAAAACCGAAAAATAAGGCCGTCTCCGAGGATTTAAATCCCTCGGCCGAGTCAGAAAAAAAAGGGCCATAGCCTTAACGAGTGACGAAATATATAAGCTAATTTTTTTAAACTAGACCTAATGTTATAACAATAAACATAGAAAAATATATTATTAAAATCAAATACCGTAATAATTAACGATTAACCAATTATTCGTGAAACTCTCATAAGTCCTAACATTGAAAAAAAAAGTTTGGTCCTTGGTGGCTAGCTTGGTCAACCGTGGAGGAGCCTGGTGGTTAACAACGAACCAACAGTGGTGGTCGGCTGGGTTGGTCATTGTTTAGCATTCGCAAAGAAGGAAGGAAACAAAGAGAAATTTCAATCGACCGCTATTTCTTTTATTTTGCATCGGGATTTTATTTAATTTTATTTAGTTTTTAGTTTTAGTTTGGCCCAACAATTTAAACTTAATTAAATGGATTATGGATAAAAAATAATTTCGGACCCAATAATTATAAGATGGTAAAATGCAATTCATATTTTATAAGTTTTATATTTTTAAATTTATTTATAAAAAATATAGATACAAAAAGGTTTGGCCCCTAAAAATTGCGTGTCCTGGCCGATAGTCCAACCGACGCCACCCTTCAGCCGACCTTGCCGAAAAAGTACCGGGTTTGGCCGAACCCGGTGGAGATAACGTGGCTCCGCCACTGCTACCGAGAGCAATTCATTTACAAAGAGTGGCCAATTAAGTTAAGTTATTGTTTGATCAATTAATTTTTCTTGATATTTGATGGAGGTTCAGGTTGCTACCAATAAGATCAAGTTGGTGCTGATAAGAAACTTGATGCTGTTACAGACTGTCATAATTTACCACCTCCCAGTAAACTCTATTTAGCCACTAGGGCATCACATCTTATGCAGCAATCTTCAAAAAGGTTGATGGGTATGACAAAATATTAATTGGATTTATTTGCTCTTTTTGAATTTGAAAGATATATTGAACTTTGTGATAAAGTATTATCGGGTGGAGAGCATATGAAGATGAATTATGTATAATGGCAACATTAAACCAAAACAACAGTGCTTTAGCTTTTGAGTTCGAGTATCTAGGAAAGGTTGTTTTTTTAGGTCTCATTTATGAAAAAATGTCACTCACAAATCAGAGGTTTTACCACAGTAGGCTAGTTTTTAGGCGATAGGTTTCCTTTAAAATTGATGGTGGTTTAGGTTACCAAAGTAGTTTGCGATCACATGCGTGGGTGATATTTCGCCAATGGGTGTACCCAGATGATCGCCTAATTTGTTGATCGTTCAAAAGGAAAAAAAGTAGCAACATTAATAAAGGCGTTAACACAAAAAACAAACGATCATCACAGGGATTATTTTCTCATGTACGCAATGTCTTAAATTGAGGGTTCGGACACCTCCTCCACAGAGGATCGGGTAGCTCGGTATCATTCACCAAGCACCCCGTGGCAAATCTTCAGTCATTCTCCATAGCAAATCGGTTTCGTGAAACCGATTGCATTTGGTTGAAGGTGAACAATCTACACTTCTTTCTTCATTTACCTTTCTGCTTGGTGTTAATTTGGAGCCTCATCCACCAGTGGCGTGATATTCGATTTCTGACGGAACGGCTTCGTTGTGGTAATAAGGTTCCACTAAGGTTTTAAATTCTTTCAAATTAAGATTTCAAAATTGTGACAGTGCTAATGGTAAATTTCATTTTTAGAATATAAAATATTGTTAACAATATCAATTTTCAAAAATATATTTTTTTAATCAAACAAATCAGTAGTGTGATTACAAATATGTGTATAATATTTCAAAGCCTCTTTTAACATAACATTTTTAGTTTATATTAGGGGTGGTTAATTGTGTCGGGTTGACGGGTTGATAGGTTTCGGGTTGGCTGGTTAGCGTGTTTAGATTATTCAACCCTAACCCAACCCATATTTTTATTCGTGTCGTGTCGAACCATTTAAATTCGTGTCGTGTTCGGGTTGTGTTTCAAGGCAACCCATTTTACATTCATATACGAGTATGAGTTATACCTATTGACTTGGTAATAAATTAAACAATTAATTATTTTTATTCATAAAAATTTGTTAATAATTTGGGATAAATCTAAAGGTTTTTTGTGTATTTATATCTCATTCCCAATTACAAACTTAGTTTCGCATATTTAGCCTAAGATAAGAACATACGAATGAAATAACTAGAGAATAGATAGTTAGAACTAATAAATGAAAATGTTGTAAGTAAAATATAGATAAAAATAGTGTAAAAATAAATTAATTTTACTTTTAAAAGTTAGTTGATATATGGAAAATTAAAAATCTATGTATTTGACTTTAAAATTTAAAACTTCTTATTTTTGAAATTAAAATATTAACTTCTCTAAAATTTGTTAAACGGGTTAACAGGTCAACCCACTTTTTAATGGGTTGGGTTCGGGTTGACCTTTTTTTAAACGTGGTGGGTTTGTGTTGACCTGCTTAAGAAAACGGGTCGTGTCAGCCGACCCAAAAACCTTTATTTTTTCGTGTTGGGTTTAGGATCATGTCAGGAATTGATACCCATAGTTTATTTGCTACACGTAGAGGTGCACAAACCGTTTTAAAATTCAAAACTGGTTTGGGTTGAAACCGGTTCGGTTTGGTCAACAAAAGTCAAAACTGGCTTATAATTGGTTTCGGTTCGTGTTGAAACCGGTTTCTAACCATGTTACGATGGTTTCTGTTCGGGTTTTGCCTGGTTTCGGTTCGGTTAACCGGTTTGAAACCGGTTTTGGTGGAGAAAATTGCAAACCGGGTTCGAACCTACGGTTTCAATCGGTTTCAAACCGGTTCGGATTCAATTCGATTTTCAAATCGGTTCGATTAACCGGTTTATTTGTCCACCTCTGACTACACGTTTGCCAAGTATAAATATATAACATTGTTTCCTTTAGTTGATGCCTTCTTTTTGCCATTAAATCCAAATTCTAAGTTCTCATCAACTTGGTAATATTTGTGTGTATATTAGGACGGTTATTGACTTGTTGTAGAGAGTCTTTAAACTTCAAGTTAAAGCCTACGTTACTTATACGTAGACAGTGAAACTTTAACTAATACACCCCTTTAACATCACATCGTAGTTTAAAGCTACGCTATACACGTTAAAGTCTCACTATTTCCTTGTTAAAGCATTTGAGCCCTCACCTTTTTCTCCTTTGCCGCCGCTAAACCACCATTAGGCTCGTTGTTGTGGAGCATCACGTCACTGTTAATTCTCACCTCTTTAACATGTTAAAGCTCCTCTCTTACAACCCTGAAACGGTGTGCGAGCATTAAAGCTATGTCACATTAGCTTCTGAAGCCTCTTTTACTGCCCACTACAACAAACCTTACCGTGGCTGTGCCGCGAACAGCCGTTAAGCCCGGGCCATGTCACTTTGGCGCCGCGTTACCGCCACATGCAACAAGCAACCTTATAGTCTCATATTTTTCATATTTAATAATTCTTAGGGTGTTATGCTTTTGACATAAAAATGAAGATAAAAAAAACACTATAAGAAAGCAAATAATATAAAAAAACATAAAATGCTTTAGATATCAAACACTCGTTTTAGCCTTATAAATATCCAAATATTCTTCAAAGAATAATGATATGGATTAGTACTTTTATTATGAAATTAAATTAAATATTAAATGTAAAAGAGTATATGACAATAATTAAACTTATTTATTTTATATATTATATTTTATATTATAGGCTAAGTATAAAATGAAAACCCATTTGTGAAAACTCTAGAAACGTATTCTCAACTATATGTTTTTAATTAATGTTTAAATCTTGTGATCCACAATTGAAGTGAATAAAAAATGTAAATATAAATATAACTTTTTCTCTCTCTTGAAAACATATATAAAAATTAGTAAAAAAATAGCAAAACATTTTTTTTTGATGTTTCGATGTTTTATATTAAATGTTACTAACATATATTACATGTAACAAAAAAAAAACGATGTTACATAAGGTTATCACGGGTTTTCACAACTCAAATGAGTTTTTCATTTTAACCTTACCCTTATATTATATATACAATTAGCAACATTGTTATGCAATGTTTATTGTAACATAAGCTTAGTTTATTGTACTATTTTGTAGTTGATGGTTTCTAATTTACTTTTTTCTTTTTAACTTTTAACCATCCTACTTTTCATAATTTACAACTCTGTTAAAAATCATATATTTGCTTTTACATCTATTTTTTTCATTTATCGGTTCTTTCAACTTAGTTATTCTTCTATATATTTTGTGCGTGTTTCAGTGTAATTTTGAGCATTAAGAGGGCATGCGCCATTTTTCGTTTTACGTGTATTTCTTTTCTGTTTGGCGACCCTGACGACTTAGTTATTCTCTTATATATTTTATGTTTCGGTGCATTTTTGTACATTAAACAGACATGCGTGATACATTTTAATCTTTTACAATTTTTCGTTTTACGTGTATTTCTTTTTTGTTTGGCGACCCTGACGACTTAGTTATTCTCTTATATATTTTATGTTTCGGTGCATTTTTGTACATCACACAGACATGCGTGATACCTTTTAATCTTTTACAATTTTTTGTTTTACGTGTATATCTTTTCCGTTTGGCGACCCTGACAACTTAGGTATTCTCTTATATATTTTATGTTTCGGTGCATTTTTGTACATTAAACAGACATGTGTGATACTTTATAATCTTTTACAAATTTTCGTTTTACGTTTTGGTCTAAAGTTTTCAAGTTAACACACCATAACATGAGTGTGTGGTTCAACGTTTTCTAACTTTTCCCGTTTAATAGTCGCATTGTGTTTTACATTTCGATCTAACTTTTAGGCATTAACACACCGCAAAGAGCATGAATTGTTCAACAATTTTATGCCAACTTCAGGCCACATGTGAGGGGATGGTGACCGAAGGAGGCATTAGTGATGGTGACTTCATGTTTTCAAGTGAGGTGGACGAATAAAAAAATGGTTTTACACCTCCGCCGTAGCGCGGGGGCATCAATACTGGTATACATACAATTTTAAAGGTGGATGTGCTTAACCTCTTGTAACTTATGCAAAATTTATTGTACTATCTTCTCATTGGAATAATTGATTCCAAGGTAACTAATATAAAATATTTCATCAAACAACTTATATGCATGCAGAATATAAAATTAAACAACAATTTTAATAAACAAAACATAGATTTCGGATACGATTTTCAAGTAGAAAGACACCGTGTGGTGGTAGAGTTGGCGTCGTGATGGTTGATGGTCATGAGGCGTATACGGTGGTTTCATTTTTTGATTGGTTTTTTTATAAAACTTTTTTTTTGTAGAAACAAATGTTAATCGATGACGATCTCGAATTAACGTGTGGACGTTGTTGGTTTCATCAGTTACACTTTCCCGACGCAACCGGGAGAGGGGGGGAGGGGGGAGTTGAGGTCGTAGCAAACAATATATTCAATCTTAAACATTTTAGATGTGGATTGAGATTTAATAATTTTTATAATCTAAAGTACACCGATTGATAGAAAGAGTAAATAAAAAAATAGGTTCAACAGAGAATAATATTTCTGATCTCGACTCATGACATTTGACAATCTCCAAGTTGTGTGTTTTTTTAGTTTTTCCTATTTATGTCTTCAACTAATGAAGAAACACTAACCGGACCCCGGTTAGATTACTGGTAACCTGGGGGCTAGATAGATGTTTCCCACGAGGGGTTAGACCCTTGGAAGATGGTTCTTCTGATAACCTGCAAAACAGACACCGTGAGCTCGTCACTGAGAAGGGGGGGGGGGTTCCTCCTTGTGACCACCCTCCGGCGTGAGAATCAGACTAGATTGCTCTTTAAATATAAAAGTATATTAAGAGATTGCTAGAGCAGATATCAGGTATAATATGATGATAATGTGATATGATATGATAAGATGAGATGATCATACCATTTGGGGTATTTATAGCCGAAGGTAGGTTTCCAAGGAGATATGGCCGGCTGCAACAGTGTTCCTGTTCCACCAACAGTAGCCTATGCACGTGCCCTGCTGGTAGTTGGTGGGTAGGTAGCGGCTGATAGCGACCAGGCCTGCTGTATACTATTCCTGTTCCACCAACTGACGGCTACGCACGTGGTATGGCAGTAGTTGGTGAGTAGGCAGCGGCTAATAGTGACATACAGTGCAGGAGCATGCTGCTCGCCATACTGTTGTCAATAAGCTGTCGTATCTTTAGTCAGATCTTTTTCCCATACCTCGTCAGGTACAGTACAGAAGATCTTCCCGTATCGTACGGACTGGCTTATTTGGGCGGGAGTATTCCCCCTCCCGCCCTTGTGCGGGATTGTTCCCGGCTTCGCTCATTCCTTCAGGTGACACTGAGTGATTGAGAGCTAAGTGCCTTGTGCGTGTAGCCTTGCTGCGCGGGTGGCCTTCCCTGATGGCTTGTATCCGAGGCTGCGGGGACAGGCGGAGTCCTTCACCATCGGGAGGCATTTCCTGCGGGACCAGCTTGCGTACTGCGCGTAAGGACGTCACGTCTCTGAGCATGGTTGGTCCTGCGGATCCAGTTGGTTTCTGCGCAGACGTCCCTCTTCAAGGTGAGTCTTGCGGGTCCAACTGGGCTCTGCTGGGACCTACCTCTTCAAGTCCCCCCAGTCCAATGTTCTTCTCATGAGTGTTTAATAAAGTGAGGTGAACTTTTGGACTTAAGCAGAGGGTTTTGAAAAGGGTTTTTCTAAGGTTTTCCATGGGGATTCTTCCCGCGGAAGTCCTTGTCACTTGCAGAAATGCCCGAGTTTCCTGCTTGGTCTTTGGGTATGATGCGGGTAGGCTGTAATCTCTTCGCACGTCAGGAGCGTTGAGTCCCACTTGTGTAGATTCTCCATGAGGTTTTGGTGGTTTTGAACATAGTGATCAATTATGTTAAGACCACCAATTCCATCCTGGAGCTTCGAACAACGTAGTTCTCGACGTTCCCGCTATGCGGGGATGTTATTTCCGTTTCCGCAAGCATTGCCCAGAAGATCCTTCTTGGTTTCAATTCCCGGCGGAGCGCTAGGTATGTGAAGGGTTTTGCCTTAACACTGTACCTGCGCTCGTCTTACGGTTATTTTACTTCCAAGGTATTCCTGGCGTCAATTCCCTGCGGGTGCTAGGTTTGTGAAGGGTTTTGCCTTTACACTGTACCCGCACCCGTCTTATAGTTACTTGGTTGCCGAGGTACTTGGCTTCAATTCCCTACGGGTGCTAGGTATGTGAAGGGTTTTGCCTTTACACTGTACCCGCATCCGTCTTACGGTTACTTGTTCGCCAAGGTTTTCTTGGCTTCAATTCCCTGCGGGTGCTAGGTATGTGAAGGGTTTTGCCTTTACACTGTACCCGCATCCGTCTTACGGTTACTTGTTTGCCAAGGTAAGGGGGGGTATTTTCCCGCCTACTTTATGATCTTTTTGAATTTTGAATTTTTGAAATTCGAAAGGTTGGTGGAAAGATAGGAACAGTCCAAACCTCTGAAACGTCGTGCGACGGTTTCTTCTGACTGTGTCAGGACGTGCAGGAAGTTATGGTGACGTGACATTATATGGTCATTCCAGACGCTTTTTCAGGCGCGCGGGCGCGATTTTTTGGGCGCGTGGCCGCGAAATTGCTGGCACACGTCCTTTCAACAGCTGTTTCCAGCTTGCTTTTTGCCACGTGTCATAGTTTCATTGCACCTTCGATTTCTCTCTCCTCCGCATTAAATTCACCGCATTAATTGCGATTACTATATAAAGGGGAAGAGGGTCATTTGTAATTCACATCTTCACTTCTTCTCTTTCATCTCTAAGGCGATTTCTGGTGAATACTCTCTTATTCAGTTGAGCATTCCTCCGAAATCGTTTTCTTCTTCCTCTGCAATATGTCTTCCCATGATGCTGAAGCTGTAGTCGACGATAAGAGTACTGCTGGCGAGTGCCAGTGTGCTCTGCCCGGCGATCAGTACCGGTATGTTGTTAGGAAGTTCATGCTCGATCCTCTCGAGCCTGAGTTTCCTGAACCCCATCAGACTGTGTACGATGCCCCCAGTGGCAAGATCGGGGTATATGCATCATTCTTTGTCTATGGGAATCTTAGGTTCCCATTGACAAAGTTTGTTTACCGTGTCCTGGAGAGGCACGGTGTGCATTTGACCGAGTTGCACCCCATGGCGATCGCCAAGATTCGCCACTTCGAGTGGGTGTGCCGGATTTTGGGCATTGAGCCCTATGTGGACCGCCTGATGACCTTCTATACTTGGAGGTGCATCCAGGGGTGGTACACCCTGACAACCCGGATCAAGGGTTTGAAGATTTGCGCCACCGAGCGCAGTCTCCGATCGTGGAAGCGGGAGTTCTTCTACATTTCTGCCCGCGCCGTCCCCATTGCCATGAAGTTTAAAAATGGCCAAGCCATTCCGAGCCACCACGCCACCAACTACCAGGAGGCGGAATGGTTTGCGAAGATATCCCGGGTCCAATCTCCGGTTTACCGGTTTGCGGAGTCCGGGATGGTGATGCTGGGGATGAGCTGGGTATGGAAGGAGGCGTCTCAGGTTCCCATCCTTCTCGAATACGGTTTGAACTCTACTCCTTATGGTATGTCTTAGTCTTTCTTGCTGATATGAGTTTGTCTTCTAACTGTTTCTTTTCTTTCAGAGGGGAACAATTTGGAGTCGCTCCTGTACCCGCGGGAAGCTGACGGTCCCGTGCGGGTGGGTACTCGTGCTCTTGACGAGAACGAGTTGCCCATCCTGGAGCAAACAGCGGATCGGTTTGTGGAGGTCTATCCGCTGGGCCACGAGATCCTGAGCCACCGGCGGCCAGGTAAGGCGTTATTCTCTCCTCCACCCCTCAGTGCTGTACCCGCTGCTGGAATTCCTTACATGCTATCTTCTTCTGAGGAATCCGCAGATGGTCCTCCGTTAGTGCGGAAGAAAAGGGCTGCCGGCGGGAAAGGGAAGGAGAAGGCGGCCTCCACAGCCGATCCAGTGCTCCTATCTAACACTGAGTCAGATAGTGAAGAGGTGGCGGGGAACCCCGGTGGTGGGAAGACCATTGTTCCGGAGGCTACGACTGTTAGCTCCGGAGAACCAATGACGACGACGGTGACCGGCATCAAGAGACCGGCTCCATCGGGTTCGTCCCCGCCCGTCCGTACGTTCAAGCTCAAGAAAACCCGTAAGTACAACTCTTGGCTTTTATCTTCGTAGTTTAATCTTCCAAGTCTTTTAACACTTTTCTTCTTTACGCAGGTGTGGATGTTGGCGCATTCCAGGGTGAGGGGCCGAGTACTGCCTCTCCGCCAATGACGGTAGGCTTGGTCAGCCTACCTGAGGCGTCGACCCAGGCGTCTGCGCCTGCTTCCGCTGGTTCAGTTGCTCATTCTGAGCCGACTGTTCCAGCCGAGACGACGTCACCGCCGGCTGTGAGTGCGATTTTTACAGCATCATTCACAGAGCCGGCGGTTACTTTTGCCGCGGATTCTGCGGCAGCGACTGCGGCGGCTGCCACCATGCCCCCGCCACCGGCACCGATGGCCGGCCCATCAGGTACGCATGGGAGTACTCGCCAATCTTTGCCACCTTCCCATCTGCCTGACCTTTTGGATGGATTTCCTTTGGGTTCAGGTGATGGGTTCGGCGGCTATCGGCCTGTTATAGACCCTACAGGTGCGTAGGGTTCCTTTGGCCCTTTTTCACTTTTATTTTTTATCATCTTTTCCTGCGGATCCATTTTCGGTCATAACCAACGAAACTAGTTCCATCCCAACTACTTTCATTCCTTTTTAACTCCCCTTATATATTTCACTACAAGGTCATATTCGGTAATTCACCTTCATTCATATAATTCCAATTCTTCCAGAAAATTATCTATGTGATATATATATTTATAAAAAAATCAATATGAACATGCTTAAAAGTAGAAATAAGATCGTCCATGAGAATAAAAAAAACTTCCGGAGGCCTGGGACATGTAAGCCTGAGCGACCTTCTGGCTTTCGACTTTCCGAGTGAACACCGGTATACAATGAATTGATAGAGTTTTTTCCCAAAAGAGTGTTAGTGGAAAAAGTATTTACTAAATGGTGTTATTGAAAGATTTTTATGTTTCTCACTCCAAGTGTTAGACTATCTCTAACAGTTTTTTGTTAAAACCAGCCACATTACTGTCACATCAGCTTTTTTAAAAACTATATTTTTTACTTCAACAATACATCTTCTCAAACCATCTTTATGTTTCCACATCATCACTTACTTTTACATTTATTTTAAATAAGAATTTCGCAATACTATCAAATATTTAAATTTTATAATTTTATTTTAAAATAACAGCGAAACACTGGTTGAACGAGTAGGACTTCCTGTAACATTTTTTTCTGTTAGGACTTCTGTAACGTTTTTTTCTAGGGTTCTTTGTAAATGTCTATGACTTCTTGTAACCTTTTTCTAGGGCTTCTAGCTTGTAATGTGTTTTTTTTTTCATGAATTCTTGTCATGTTTTTTTTAATTCGAATTAAGCGTTGTAAAATAGATGATAAAATTGTTAAAAAAACTAGGCGCTTTTTAAAAACTAGTCATTAATAAATTTAACCGTTAAACTAGCCGTTCCGTAAAAAATACACAAACAACAAAATACATAATTTTTTAAATAAATATAAAAAATATGTATATGTATAATATTTTAATATAGTTTATAAATATAAATATGGTTGTGTATATATATATGTGTGTGTGTGTGTGTGTGGGGAGAGGTGAAAGATGTGATGTTTGAAACCCACAATAATTGGTTTTTGATGGTTTGAAAAATCAAACAACAAAACTTGTTTTTTGGTTTAAACAAACCACTCCAATGGTTTAGATTGGTTTGAACAAAAAAAAACCAACCATTGGAGATGGTCTTATTGGGTAAAAGTAACATAAGATCATGATATCTTTTTTTTTTAAAACAATAATAAAATTAACTTAAATCTGAAATATATTTTATACAATTATACATTTTCTCCATTTTTAAAATTTATACTCTTTTTAAATAAATCCTAAAAGCCTAAAACAACATACAAACTATACATATATAAATGCACTCAATTTATCTTTCAAATTTTATACACGATATAAATTAAAAATCAATTTAATGTGTGTATTGTCTTCAAAATAATATAACTAATGTTACTTATTTGTTTTCTTTTATTTTAGGTATATTAACTTTTATTAATTTTAACTATTGTCTTTTGATCACTACCGGTCCTAAGATACTGAATCTCTCTAGTTACGAACACACATATTTTGAGTTTATATACGATAATTTAGAATAATTTCATATTCTTATAATTATTGTGATAACACAATCGCCTGTTGGCTTTTATTCGTGTTACATCTTTAATGTCAAAACGCTTGTGCAAAAATACATGTTACATCTGTATATGTTATTAATAACTTCATACTTGTGTATATTTTTTATATAATAAAATTTCAAATTAATATAAAAAATAGTGTTTATATCAAGATAGAAGACAAGCGGGCAACAAGTTACGTTGTCAGCCCCTTTTGAATAGCAAACCCTAATCATTTAAAAGCTACATTCATGGATCTTGGAGTTGAAACATTACTATATATGTAGATCTGTTGGATTTCAAGTAGCTCTATCACTTCAAGCGTGAGAAAACCAAAAGTGTCAAATGCAAAATGTATAAATACATGTTTGGTTGTCAAGACACGCTTTCTCATGTTTAATCACCTTGTATTAAACAGCTTTTAAAGCAGCCTGATTGGCTGTGAAACCACAACTCCTCAAACCCACCAGAGGGTATACCTCTGCTAGATCAACTAGATCAACACACGTGTGCTTCCCTCAAATCCATCCCAAAACCAAAATAACAGCCAGTTGAATAGCTGAAAGTCCAACCACCAAGTCAGTCAAAAAATTCACATGTGCTTCTTCTTTATCATAAATTCCAGTAATGTGCCAAATATAAATCACTAACCAAATTGTGTATATGTTTTATCATGTGAACATAAGTTAGATCTAAATACATACGTATGTTATTCTTTTTATTTATCTACGTAAGTGTATCCACATGTACCATCTTTATGCTATGCTTTTGTTTTACACATAGTTAATAACTATTTTTTCTCGTACCCTTCAACACTCATATTATAGTGTCGTTATACATAAAAGGATAGAATGTGCAAATAGTCTTTATAGTAGATGTTTTGTGTTGTGAAACGACAAACTCAAATAGTTTAATTGTCATATTTAACGAGACAAAGTTCTCAAACTAGAGAATTTTATTAAACATATGCAACGGAAAACATAAAAGTTAGAAACATGAAAACATAGCATTATCTTAGCGAAACATAAATAAACATAAAGTCCTAGAGGGATCTCAACCTTTATTCCGGATATCCAGCCATACCATTGCGTTCCTACATGAGCATATTGCAATCAATCAGATATGCATACTATAAGTCAGTTAAACTGAGTAAGTTCTAATTTTAAAGATCATAACAAACATAACTTGTTACAATCATCATATCAGGTTGTAACATAACTTAACATTCATGGACGTAACATCATTATATCATCATATAACATATACTTTCTTCATTTCATATATCGTACATATCTAAGCAAGGCAAACACATAAAAGGGCCAATGCCCTCCATATGTTTACCTTAGTAAAGTGAACACGGTAGGTCGCAAGCTTTTCCTATGTTCACTCATCCATGCCATCCGTCTCGTAGGAGCATACAACCACTTTGGGCAATGACCATCGTCACCATATTTCCACATGCCCCGTATGACCAATTACCTAATGTAAGCACACTCAAGGGACGTAGACCCATGGCCGACTGTGAAGGGGGCGGAGAGGTCGACGATCCCCAACCCGATTACCCCGGTAGGCCGGCCTTCTTTTTAAGAAAAGTATATGCATGTATAATGTGTGTGTGTGTATATATATATATTTGAAAAAAATGTGTATTCTTCATGTTTAAACCCAATTACTCAACTCATTTAAGCTCATTTTCATAATAAAATTTTTTTGCACAACCCAAATCATAACCAAATAAATCTATTTAAAAATTTAATTATTTAAACCCAATAAATTAAAACCATTTACTTAAGCCTAACTTTTTTTCCGCCTTCAGCTCACAAAGTACTAACGATTCTCGGATACGGCCTGACGCAAGACTTCTCTATGTTCTTCAGCTCAAAAAGTACTAACGATTCTCGGAGACGGCCCGACGCAAGACTTCTCTATGTTTACTCTATCGTAACTTAAATATCCAATTACAATATAAGAGTGGACAGGGGTCACATGCTTTCCCTATGTTTATATTGTTCATCATACATACTCATGACTCGCCCCGTAAACGTTAAGACATTCGCATGGTTATTTTATTAATTTCATTTCATAAACCTTACCATGCATAATTAACTTATTTATTTAATTTAGGTTAAGCATTTTGTTGAAAGATTGGGTATAAGTGTGTGTGAATGAATGTCTTAAAAATTGAAGTGGTAAAACCTTGTCCCACATCGGTTGGGGAACAAAGTGAAGAATGGTTTATAAGGTGCTATTTTCACAACTCATTTGAAGCTTTGTGATGTGTTTTACTACAACTCCAACCCGCGTGCAAGGGGAGTATAAAATTGGGTTTCTGGACTAAAATCTATCGAACTCGTGCGTTTCCGCACGTCCCGCGGACACGAATGCAGCTCCTCTCAGAATTATTACACTTTAATGGTCATTATTCAGTTTGGATACTGTTATGGTTTTCTGACTATAAAACCAGGCCATATGCAGCAGTTCTAGACACACAAAAAACATACACAACAATCTCTTCTCTACAGCATTATTTGATTTCGTTTCAGGAAAGTCCGGCAGCACGCTGCGGCTGTTTTCGAACCGGCGTACCCTGGGAACAGATCGCATATCTGTTTAAGGGAATTGTGTTAAACACAAGCCGGCTCACCGTTAATGTCTATTATTTCTATTTTATTGTGTCAGGTTCTAACACAGGATTACCAACAAACTTAAACATAATACTAATTTTTCATGTACATTTCGTTTCAAAATGCCCCAGCCCATGAGCATTGCCGTTTCCACGATTGTCACTTCTGCTGTTGCCGTCACAACCAGTTTAGTTGCACCACTGCTTAATGCAGTTACGTTTCTTGCTGAGAAACTGGAAAAATTCACCAATATGAATTTCAAACAGTGGCAGCAAAATATGTTCTTTTATCTAACCATGTTGAACCTAGCGAGGTTCTTGACTGAAACCGTTCCCCATATTGATGAAGGGGAAATGGATTCTCATTCGGTGAGAGCGGTTGTAACATCTCGAGAATACCCCATTCAAAGTTTGGGCTAAAAATGACATTTCTAGAAATGAAGGGGGCGTAAAATGAAAATTTTGGTTTTCCAGACCCATCGCGCTACGCGATGGGCAGATATAAAAAGAGCATCGCGCTACGCGATGATGATTCCCAAGAAACCAGAAAATAGGGGGCGCCGCGCTACGCGACGACCTAGAATAAAGGGGCATCACGCTACGTGATACCACATTAAGTAAACCAGGGACACGTGGCCAACCACGTGTCACCACGTGGTAGCTTCAGGGAAATTGCGTCGTCGCGCTACGCGATGGTCCTGGGAAAAGACCATCGCGTTACGCTACGGTCTCCAAAATCCGCCTATAAAAGGGCAGCTACGGGTACAATCCCCATTCATCCCATTTCACCCTCATTCTCACCTAGTTAACCTAGGAGTACGTGCCAAGATTCTCCCGACGTTCCGAAGGCTTATTTTCGCGACGAGACGAGGTTCTGAGGTTCCGTTTTCTTGAAATTCGTGCAAGCATCGAAATTTTAACAAGCCGTAGAACATATAAGCGAGTAGGAGCAAAGTTTTGCTAATCAAGCTTCCATTCCACATTAGTATTAACATTACCGAGTAAATATTAAGGTAGGAGTTCTGCCCAAATATTATTTTATTATTATATTATATGGCTTAAACCATAGTCAGAGGTATAGCCCAAAACCTTGATCATAATTATGTTTATAATAGCTTTATACATGCAAAGGTTATAGTTAAAATAATGTTTCTTCATGATTAAGAAACATAAGCTTTTACATACAAGCAAATATAGTAGTTTCTTCATAATTAAGAAACGTAAGATTTTACATACAAGGGTTATAGTCAATTCGATGTTTCTTCTTGACGAAGAAACCTATCAATAGATATTTCTTCATGAAGAAGAAACTTAACACATGATTTGTAAACAAATGAAAAGACTACGGGTTTAAATATTTTATTCAAACAAATGATCAGGCAAGGTTTATAGCTATCAAAACCAGAATAAATGTCTGTAGCTGGATCAAGAGACGATCCGGATATTTATATAAACTTATTTTATTATAGATTAATCATCAATCATTCACAAGGGTTTTCAAACAAGATCACCACATCATTCAGAAAAGACAATCACAATCACAATCACAATCACAGGTGAATACGTTAAACCTTTTTCAGTCAGTCAGATAAACGGGTTGTTTGTCTTAAACAGTCAGTCAAATATGAGATTACTTGATCTCTAAATTTTAAGGGATTACGTGATCCTTAAGTCACAAGGTAGATAATAAAAGCAACTCAGACCGAGTACACATGTGTCTGGATCCAAACATATCTGTTAACCTATCAATCAAGGCTATGTGGCCGCAGGCTAACAGACATAACAAAAGTTCTCTAATGGGCAACAGTTATTGATGAACCATAATTGTGTGTGTATGGCAGTGGCATAAGTTCCCAGAAATAAGAGACGTTTCTGCTAAGTTTATTCCAAAACTATCTTGTCAGTCAAATGTTTTCTGAGTCAACAATTCACCAGCATATCGCTGACGTATTTTCCCCCCTTATTACAGGAAAACAAGTATAACACATATAGCAAGGAATTAGAGTCAATCTTGAAGATAGAAGCTCGCAGATGGAAATGGCTCTGTTTTAAATAAATAAAATAATGTAAACAAAGGTTTGTAAACCAAAATATTTGAATATTTATTATCCAAAAGATTTTCACAATAAATTAATATTTCATTTTAACAAAAGACTTCCGCTAATAACCTGCAACTCTGATATATTTTCAAAACAGGTACCAAGTATGGGTGTCACGCCTAGGCCCTAAGTCGGGGTGTGACAGGTTGTTATCAGAGCCATCGTTCTTAGCGAATTAGGTATTGAGTATACCTAGGCTTTGAACAGAAATATGGTTATGCTGAAAATATTAATATTCAATTAAGAATATTAACTGATAGAGTCATTGAATGATTAAACATAAGACTCAATCTTACCATACCGATACTGATAGGTACTTGATTAAAAGTATCTACATACAATCGCTGAATAATGATAAGATAGGAACACGATCCTATTTCCAATATAACATCGTACAGATGTCTGACCGTCAATCCAGCTAAGGATCATATCGACCTCCCTCAGGTAAGGGAAAAGGGTGTATAGGAACCGCTTTACTTCCAATCCCTATATCTAGTAGTGAAGACTCATATCAAACTTCAATGGAGGAAAATTCAGATTCCTTCGATTCCAACATCCCACTAGCTCATATCATTCGAAGACAAGATGTGCAGGGAGCAAGATCAAGTGGATCAAGTAAATCCCAGAAATCAATAAAGTCTAAGGGAAAAGGAATAATGACCGATCAGGAAGAAAATCCTCAGGGGCAGGAATATTTCAATTATCCGATAAATCAAGACCCTTACTTTGCTCATCCTCACAATGAACGTCGAAGCACAGATTATGAAGGAATGTACATCAGAGATGATTCAACATGTTATGAAGTTGATGTTACAAAAATAGTTGAATCAATGCTCAACGATATAGAGATGGAAGAAGAGAAGGAGAAAGAAAAAGAAAAAGGAAAAGAAAAGAAGACAACCGAGAATATCAAGAAGGATAGCAAGATCAAGAAATTGATTATCCGCTGGAAGAAATAGATAATAAGAAAAGTAGTAGCTATAAACAAGTGTAGCTATAATAATTTTGTGCACTCTTGTAACTACAATAAGATGAATAAAAGATATGTTTTAATTTCCCCGAAAATTGAACTTGTGTTTAAAATTTCATTGTAGTATGAGAATAGAAAGCACAAAATTTTCTGAGTAATATCTCTGATATAATTGGAAGTAAAAGAAGATCCATCAATAAGATTAAGGAAAAGTCAAGTGAACAGATTTCAAAGGATAAATTGCTCCTAAGTCAACGAGAGATAAAGTATTTTAATAGGAAAAGACCTAGAAAGAGAATTAAGAAAAAAATTCTCAAGGTCTGCTGATTCAAGAACAAAGATTATCAGAAAATCACAAAGTGGTGATGAGATACATGAATTTGTCATTCACACGATTATCCTAACATCATTCTTCAAATCAAAGTGAAAGCATTGAGATTGTGCCTTATGTGAAGTAAATAATCCCAAGAAAGAGATATTGGAGATCAAAGAAAAGAAAGAGTCAACAAGAGATCTTTCATAATTTTTCTCGAAATACGACAAAATCATTATTTCATACTTATATCGTCTATTTCAGTATCACACAATTATTTGCGAACGTTTATTATCAATAATATATTTCTTTCATACTAAATAAATTATGTTTTCAGAAATGTCAAATCCAATCAATCAAGAGAACAATGCTAAAGCTTCAAATCAAAGAAACAACAGAGAAGTATCAGAACATGCCCAGGAGAT
Source organism: Bidens hawaiensis (assembly GCF_021521415.1). Lineage (NCBI taxonomy): Eukaryota > Viridiplantae > Streptophyta > Magnoliopsida > Asterales > Asteraceae > Bidens > Bidens hawaiensis. The sequence goes on along the minus strand of NW_027493008.1, from coordinate 376,248 downwards.
TCCTGAGCAATTTATGGTCAAAGTACAAGAAATGATTAATAATGCAATCACTCCTCTCGTCGATGCAATGAAAGGAGGATCACATAAAAGTAAATCTTTTCATTCAAACAAAACTGTTAGAACTCATCCATACCGAAATCCTGCTGACCATGAAGAAAGCGTTCATAGTTCTAGCACTAATAATAGTCTCAATCGTGATTTTAAGAAGTTAGTCATTCAAGGTTGTAATTTCAAGAATTTCCAAATTTATGGACCAAAAGAATTCTATGGCGATCAAGGTGCCATATCAGCATTATGATGGCTTGAAGAACTCGAGTCTATCGTCATCATAAGTCAATGTACTGAGATTCAAAAGATTCAGTATGCGTCTAAACTATTCAAGGGTGAATCTCTAGAATGATGGAATGACCTAATCATGACAAAAAGTAGAGAAATCTTGTACCAAATGGGATGGGAAGCATTTAAAGAGCTTGCAATACGAAGGTTTTGTCCCATGCATGAAAGAGATCTTATTCAAACCAAGTTTTTAAATTACAAAGTGGAAGGCACTAATCTCAGATAATACAATACTAGGTTTCATGAGTATTGTAGATTGGTACCGCACATGGTAACGCCTGAATATAACAAAGTGACCCGATATATCTGTGGATTTGCCTCGAGAGATTAGAGACATGGTGAGATCCAATCTGCCACAAACTGTTGACTCGGCCATGGAATTGGCTGGTTATCTCATGAATGGACTTATCAGAAATCAAGAAGAAGATAAAACAGAAAAGTGAAAGGAAAAAGAAAATGAGGTAAAGAGAATGAATAAAAACAAAGAAAAGGAAGATGGGCCATTTAAATTCACAAGACCAATCTGCTCAAATTGTGGAAGGAGACACCGTGGGAGATGTTTGAGATCAAATAACATTCCCAAAACTAATCCATTCATCACATGCACCTTCTGCAAGAAAATTGGTCATTCAGAAGAAGATTGCAGAAGAAAGACAGTGATGTGCTTTAATTGTGGAGAAAATAGGCATTTCAGCACAGAATGTCCAAAGAAGACAAACAATGCAAGTGGAAGCGGATCTAAGAAAGGAAACACCAGAATAAATATGTTAAACATGTAAGAAGCATATGGCAATCAAGAATAGAAGCAGATAAGAGTATGCTGAATGAATGTGCAAGATTCTAAGGCATTAGAAATAACTAATAGTTAAGTTAGCTCTTATAAACTGCTTTTAAACGAGAAGTTTTGTAATCGTAATAGGATCTTTAAATCGCTAATGTAAATAAAGAAAGATATTAGCATATAGATCGTGTCTTTGCACAAGAATGCTTATATCCTTCAGAGAGATCGTTTTATTCAAAGAATATAAAGACTATATAGCTAATATAGTCCATCATCTATAGAAAGATGAAGTAAAGAAAAGAATGTATTGAATTAAATAGAAAGAATATGTCTTAAATCAAAGAAAATCGGTTATACAAACATTGAAAAAGTTCAAGGAGATAACCGATGGATATAAACGGAAGAAATCCGTTAAGATCATAAAGTAAAGGACAACGCGAGACAAGTGGTGGTATCTGGAATGAATAAGTTGAAAAGATTCAATAGACTAAATCCAAGAGGCATTCTAGTTAACATCAGTAAATGTTTAGAATTCAAAAGGTAAGATAAATAATTAAACACAACTGGCCACCGTGTTTAGTAATTTATAATTACTTATGATATTCGGAATCATTGACTGATAATATCAATTAAGATGCAATGATTTAAGAGTTTCAGCTATTCATCAACTCGAAGTAAAACTTGAGAATCAGATTAAAGAGAATTTAATCATCCAAAACCTAAGTCGGCGAATCTCGAGGACGAGATTCATTCCAAGGTGGGGAGGATGTTACATCTCGAGGATACCCCATTCAAATTTTGCGCTAAAAATGACATTTCTAGAAATGAAGGGGGTGTAATCCAGACCCATCGCGCTACGCGATAAGCAGATATAAAAAGAGCATCTCGCTACGCGATACCCCATTAAGCAAACTAGGGACACGTGGCCAACCACGTGTCACCACGTGGTAGCTTCAGGGGAATTGCATCGTCGCACTACGCGATGGCCCTGGGAAAAGACCATCGCGCTACGCTACGGTCTCCAAAATCCGCCTATAAAAAGGCAGCTACGGGTACAATCCCCATTCATCCCATTTCACTCTCATTCTCACCTAGTTAACTTAGGAGTACGTGCCAAGATTCTCCCGACGTTCCGAAGGCTTATTTTGGCGACGAGACGAGGTTCCGAGGTTCCGTTTTCTTGAAATTCGTGCAAGTATCAAAGTTTAACAAGCCGTAGAACAGATAAGCGAGTAGGAGCGAAGTTTTGCCAATCAAGCTTCCATTCCACATTAGTATTAATATTACCGAGTACATATTAAGGTAGGAGTTTTGTCCAAATATTATTTTATTATTATATTATATGGCATAGACCATAGTCAGGGGTATTGCCCAAAACCTTGATCATAATTATGTTTATAATAGCTTTATACATGTAAAGGTTATAGTTAAAATAATGTTTCTTCATGATTAAGAAACATAAGCTTTTACATACAAGCAGATACAGTAGTTTCTTCATAATTAAGAAACATAAGATTTTACATACCAGGGTTATAGTCAATTCAATGTTTCTTCTTGACGAAGAAACCTATCAATAGATATTTCTTCATGAAGAAGAAACTTAACACATGATTTGTAAACAAATGAAAAGACTACGGGTTTAAATATTTTATTCAAACAAATGATCAGTCAAGGTTTATAGCTATCAAAACCAGACTAAATGTTTGTAGTTGGATCAAGAGACGATCTGGGTATTTATATTAACTTATTTTATTATAGATCAATCATCAATCATTCACAAGGGTTTTCAAACGAGATCACCACATCATTCAGAAAAGACAATGACAATGACAATCACAATCACAGGTGAATACGCTAAAACTTTTTCGGTCAGTCAGATAAACGGGTTGTTTGTCTTAAACAGTCAGTCAAATATGAGATTATGTGATCTCTAAATTTTAAGGGATTACGTGATCCCTAAGTCACAAGGTAGATAATAAAAGTAACTCAGACCGAGTACACATGTGTCTGGATCCGTTTCTACTGAGTTTGTTCCAAAACTATCTTGTCAGTCAAATGTTTTCAGAGTGAACGATTCACCAGCATCTCGCTGACGTATTCCCCCCCCATTACAGGAAAACAAGTATAGCACATATAGCAAGGAATTAGAGTCAATCTTGAAGATAGAAGCTCGCAGATGGAAATGGCTCAGTTTTAAATAAATAAAATAATGTAAACAAAGGTTTGTAAACCAAAATATTTGAATATTTATTATCCAAAAGATTTTCACAATAAATTAATATTTCATTTTAACAAAAGACTTCCGCTAATAACCCGTAACTCTGATATATTTTCAAAACATGTACCAACTACGGGTGTCATGCCTAGGCCCTAAGTCGGGGTGTGACAGCGGTTCAGGCTTGGAATCATTCAGATTTCTTATGCCAGAATTATATTTTGAATGGTATGGTGGATGCACTGTACTATGTGTATTGCAAGGCCAAGACTGCCAAATAATTAAGGGAGTATTTGGACCACAAATACAAAACCGAAGATGCCGCTTCTAAGAAGTTCGTGGTGGCTAAGTTATTAGACTTTAAAATGATAGACTCAAAACTTTTCTTCATGATGTTCATGCAGAAGAATTGTCGCGCAACGAGACATTCCAAGTTGCAGCTATGATTGAAAACCTACCACCAAGTTGGATTGATTTCAAGAACTATCTCAAGCATAAGCGAAAGGAGATAACCATTGAAGGTCTTGTCGTTCGTCTTCGTATTGAAGAAGATAACAAAATTGCTCTAAAAATGATTGATGGTCCTGGAATGGCAAAGGCCAATGTTGTTGAACATGGTCAATCTTCAAAGGGTAATAAAACGGTGGAAAGAAGAATCATGGGAAAAGCTCCAACCTTGGTCCTAAGAGGAGAATTGGGAAGAAGAAGAAGTTCCAAGGAACTTTTTACAATTGTGGAAAGCAAGGCTATATGGCCAATGAGTGTTAGCTTCTAAAGAATGAAAATGCTCGACAAGTGAATATGGTTCGTGAGGTTGAGAACCTTGTTGCTGTGGTCACGGACCTCTCGATTATGGTCACCCGAAGTTAACTTGGTTGGGCAAAATAATCATGTGTGCGTTGACAAAAGCCTCTTTAGCACTTTCAAAGAGGTGATAAATGGAGAAAAGGTTTTTATGGGAAACTCCACCACGAACGAAGGTAAAGGCGAGAGGAATATGGTCTTGAAGATGACTTCGGGAAAGGAACTCACTTTGTCCAATGTGTTGCATGTTCCAAAATTTCGTAAGAACCTTGTGTCGGGGTGGCAGTTGAACAAGTTTGGTTTGACAATGGTTATTGAGTCAGATAAGATTGTATTGACCAAAAATGGTGTGTGTGTTGGTAAGGGCTATGCCCTCAATGGTTTGTTCAAATTGAATGTAACCGTGTTTAATGGATTGAATGAGAACACTACTAGTTATGCTTACATGCTTGAGTCCTCTAATGTTTGGCATGGTAGACTAGGTCATGTTAACTTTAATTCCATTCGACGCACGATTAAACTTAATTGTATACCAACATTTGATATTGACTCAAATAATAAATTTGAAGCTTGTGTCGAAGCAAAACAAACAAGATCGCCATTCAAAAAGATTTAACGATTCACCGAACCCCTTGATATGATCCACACCGATGCGTGTGATCTAAAAGCAATTCCTACTCGTGGTGGAGTAAGTACTTCTTCACGTTTATTGATGATTGTACAAGGTATTGCTATGTGTACTTACTTAAGAGTAAGGATGAGGCTATTCATAACTTTATCTTGTTCATAGCCGAAGTTGAGAATCAACTAAATCAGAAAATCAAAAGAGTAAGGAGTGACCGAGGATGTGAATATGTTTCACCTTTTGTTGATTTTTGTAAAAGAGATGGAATCATATATGAACTCTATAAGGCCCTGTTGCTGGTAACCTTACTTTGGTGTTGGATTTACTCATAAACACAGTTTTAAAATTAGAGTTAATTAAAACTTTTGCGGAATAATTAAAAATTCATGCATTACATTACAAACATCGAATCATGTCTTTAACAAAAGTTAACTTGTCTTAAAACATAATATAAATAGCATGTGAATCTTTTTTCTTCAATGCTAGTCTTCACTTCACTGTCACGTGCCTCCCCTTTACGCAATCTGCCTCATTCTATTTACCTGCGTGCATACTAAAAGTTAGCTACGCTGAGTGAGTTCTAGTTTAACAGTTACAGGATTATTCTTACACATATACATATCTTACATGTTCTTTCATTACGCGCTAATATTACTCAGTATTATTCTTACATTATTCTTACACAGCATACGATTTATTCTTACACTATTGCACATATATTTTAAGGGTCTGCCACCCGAATTCTTGCACCGATATCATAGAGTCGGCCACCGTATTCTTGCCCAGGTATTAGAATGGCCTGTCACCCTATTCTTTCCCAGGTATTAGTGCCACCCTATTCTTGCCCAGGTATTTGAAGGGCCTGTCACCCTTTTCTTGCCCAGGTATTAGAAGGGCCTCCCACCCTATTCTTGCCCAGGTATTAGAAGGGCCTGCCACCCTAACTCGTACATTATATTCATAGTTGATTCTTACAATCATATATAGTTATCAAGCTAACGCATACAAATTCTTACCACATTCTTTCATTCTTTCCTTAGGCATTCACCTTCATCATGTTTGTATATATAAGTTCATATGTGTACTTCTAATCTTACCAGTATCCACACAGCCCCGAAAACATTTCAAAGCGAAATGGGGCTAGAACTCACCTGTCGTCGGTTTCTCTTTGAGTTAATGGTAATTCCCTTCCTTAACTGAGCTCGGCTAACTGTGTAACAAGTTATAATTATCAGTTATCCATTACTACTACTTCTTATATCTAAGTTAATGAAACCCTCAACTAACGGGGGTCCGGGGGCAGCGCCAATGGTAGTGGGGTCTAGGGGCGGCCTCCCCTAGCAGGGTCCAAGGGGCAGAGTCCCTGGACGGGGTTTAGCTGCCAGGTCAGCTTGGAAAAATTTTATTTTCATTAATAGTCCTTTATCGAAAATGTATCAGAAAATTGAATCGCATGAAATTTCGCTTGGAAATTCGCATGGAAATTTCGCATGGAAGTTTCGCTTCGCATGGATGTTTTGCTTCGCTTGGGAAGTTTCGCTTCGCATGTCTGTGCGATGCGAAATCTTTTCCTTTTCTTCGTTTTTACCAAGGGCGCTGCCCCCAGACCCTTGTTAGTTGAGGGTTTCATTAACTTAGATATAAGAAGTAGTAGTAATGGATAACTGATACTCATAACTTGTTACACAGTTAGCCGAGCTCAGTTAAGGAAGGGAATTACGATTAACTCAGACAGAAACCAACGACAGGTGAGTTCTAGCCCCATTTGGCTTTGAAATGTTTTCAGGGCTGTGTGCATACTGGTAAGATTAGAAGTACACATATGCACTTATATATACATACATGATGAAGGTGAATGCCTAAGGAAAGAATTAAAGAATGTGGTAAGAATTTGTATGTGTTACCTTGATAACTATATATGATTATAAGAATCAAATATGAATATAATGTAAGAGTTAGGGTGGCCTCTTCTAATACCTGGGCAAGAATAGGGTGGTAGGCCCTTCTAATACCTGGGCAAGAATAGGGTGGGAGGCCCTTCTAATACCTAGGCAAGAATAGGGTGGCAGACCCTTCTAATACCTGGGCAAGAATAGGGTGGCCGACTCTATGATATCAGTGCAAGAATTCGGGCGGCAGACCCTTATAATATCTGTGCAAGAGTGTAAGAATAAATCATATGTTGCGTAAGAATAATGTAAGAATAATACTAAGTAATATTAGCGCGTAATGAAAGAACGTGTAAGAATATGTATATGTGTAAGAATAATCCTGTAACTGTTAAACTAGAACTCACTCAGCGTAGCTGACTTTTAGTATGCACGCAGGTAAATAGAATGAGGCAGATTGCGTGATGGGGAGGCATGTGACAGTGAAGTGAAGACTGGCATCGAAGAAAAAAGATTCACATGCTATTTATATTATGTTTTAAGACAAGTTAAATTTTGTTAAAAGACATGATTCGATGTTTGTAATGTAATGCATGAAGTTTTAATTATTCCGCAAAAGTTTTAATTAACTCTAGAACTGTGTTTATGAGTAAATCAAACACCAAAGTAAGGTTACCGGCAACGGGGCCTTGCCGGTAACCTTACAAGTTGGTATCAAAGCATAAGTTCGAGAGAAATAAGCATCCTACGTGCTTAGACTCGGACAAAGAATGGGATGAAAAGAGGAAAGAAGGAGCCATGAGTCTCCCAAGTAAGCTTAGAAAGTGGTTATCTAGTGTAAGTTGATCATGATCTTGTGTATAGTAAAGAATGAGTAAGAAGGCTAATCTAATAGCTAGATATGGAATTGCTTGTTTATTTGTGAAGATGTGAAACGTGTGATCGATTAACTATTATACGTATAAACTAGCAAAAGTGGACTCACAAAGGGAAGTGTGTAGGACACGGAGAGTAATGTGATCAGCTAATCACAACTGGCCACTGTTATTACCTGTTAGCCTTACTATCCTTATACTAAACAATTCCTGAAGTGGTGACGTTTGTGTTTTCATATAGAATTCGAACGGCTGGTGCTAAGAAGACTACTGGACAAGGAAGTCGCACGAGTCACCATGGTATACCACGTGTTACCCAAGTACCCCCCGAAGAACTGATTATCGAGTCTAATGAAGACAGAAGCCTGACTGTGCGAGACGAAGGGTATCAGCTTGACCCTGCTATCCAAGCTGCCATCACTCAGGCAGTAGCTGTTGCAGTGCAGAATCTACATCAAGAAAAGTCGAATAAGAGCCATCCAAGAACTGTTGAAAAGACTGGAGAGGGTAGTAAGCAGGGTGAAGACACTAAGAAAGAGGCGTCAAGTGAAGATCGGTCGGCGAAGGTTGAGGATGGAAGGAAGAGCCGTGGTGGGTGTAACTACAAGTCGTTCAAGGGCTGTGACCCACCGAAGCTAACTGGTGTGGGTGACGCAATCACTACTCTCCAATGGATAACTGCAATGGACAAGGTTATCCGAATTAGCGAATGTGTAACACCCACAAAGTTTAGGTCCAATTTTGACAAGTTTATAAAAATAAAGGGACCAAAAATAATTATGAGAAAGGTAATGGGAAAAAGGGTGATAAAGAAAAGAAAGCATATTTTGTTAAGAGAATAAGTAAGGAAACTCCATCCCACATGGAAGGTGGGAAAGAAATAAAAGCACTTTATAAGGAAGGAGTTTTCCATGGTAATGTTCTTATGGGGCTAACCACTTTCACTAGCCCCAGCGGAGGGTGTGAAGCACCCGATGCGCATGCGCACGGACTCGGACTCGGACACGGACACGGACACGGACTCGGGAGATGGGCGTAATGTGGCGTTTTGATGGCGCACTCGGAACTGTGGAAGATAAACCAAGAAGTGACGAGTTAACAAAGTCCAGGGGTTGAAAATAAAAATTTTGATTTCCTCTACCCATCGTGCTATGCGACGGGTAGAACATGTTGATCATCGCGCTACGCGATGGTGTTTCCCAAGAATTTAGAAAAAGGGGCGTCACGCTACGCGATGGTCCAGAAGGAAGGGGGATCGCGCTACGCGATGACCCGGTTAAGTAACCGGATCAACCACGTGTCAACACGTGGCAACCTCTGGTGGATTGCGGCGTCGCGCTACGCGATGGCCAGGGGAAAACCCCGCTACGCGATGGTGGTCAAAACTTTGCCTATAAAAGGGGGCTACGGGTTTGAAGCATTCTCATTCCAAAAACACCTTTCTTTACACACACATAACCTTGGGGAACGTGCCCGACCATTGTGTGGTTCCGTGGTCCCGATTTCTTGTAAAACGTGCATGAATTGAAGTTCTAACGCTCCGTCGAGTGGTTAAGCGTGTAACGCCCGTAAAGTTCGTTAATCGGCTCGATCGTTTATAAATGTTGGTCAAAAAGCCGGGGTTTCATCTTTCTAATTTAGAGCCTTGTAATACGTTTTAAAAGTCCGTTTGTCCATCCTTTTTCCCAAAACATCCCCTCTTACGACTTAAAGTATTATATTAGTATGTAGCACCCGACATTCTCGTTTAACGACACGCACGTTGTAGAGTTTGTATATTTATCGGATTTGACCCGGCATTCCTCGGGGACCTCTTTGTCTTTCTTGTAGCCTATTTGTTTAACCTTTGATCCAAGACATCACAATTTATAAGTTGGAGGACCTAGATGTAAAATGTTTATAACCTAAAACCCTAGCTTTTCCCCCTCCCTTCTTTGGTCCGATCGGCGCCCCTTCTCCAGCCCCCACCTCGTTTTCCGTGCAGCTCCAGCCGAGTTCCAGCCCTCCCGAGTCTAATTCAAGGTCGGTATTATGTGTCCACAACTCTTTTTCACCTTAATTGATCATATTAACGCGTTTATTGGTCGTTAAGATTGAGTTTTTATGATAACAACTTGCTGACAGATTCGTATACGTTTATTGTAGGGTCTGTAACGTGATGTTAATCCACTGTTTTTCATCGATTCTTGATTCCATGATGTTCTAATTTGAGTCTAGTTTCCAGAAAGGTATAATACGTAATTTTTGGACGAGATTTGAATAGTTTTTATGATTTTATAAAATCGAGTGTCAAACCTGATACGGGACGACGGATTCTGGTCTGTCTTCCCGACATCATAACCTTTTTTCGACAAGTCTAAATTGGTTGGTTCTACTTCTGGAAGTTAATATTTTGAGTTAGAAACCAAACCCAATTGGAATCGTTTAATTTGGCTGGGTAATGAATTTTATAAAAATAAAACCATTTTGTTGCGCAGCTGAAATAGCTGCACATACCTTTCTGTGTTGGAAGAATTTTTATGATTTTTGTGTCCACTAGAAAAATATAATAAAAATATTTTTAAAAACTTAAGATATTTATGCAACATTGGTAAATATTAAATAATTTAATTCCATGGTTTTACTATGTAATAAAATACATCTTTGCATGCTAAAATCTGCATGTTATATTCGTTATTGATCGATAAGTTCGTTTAGGCTTAACCGGTGGCTGCCCTTTCTCGCATCTTTCGGGCTGTTATAATTGAAGTTCATACTCCGTCATATTCTTAGGTATGTCACTTACAACATACAAAAAGTTCATGGCCAATGGAGGTGTTTAGGTCGGTCAATCGATTTTAGTTCGAAAACTATGGTTTTATCGGATGTAGGATTGGCAATTGTTGAGTTTGATGCGTTAAACGATCGGATGACCGACCGAATCAGTTTGTACAGCCCTAGGGGGTTTAAGGGCTGTGGGAAAATTATATTTTTGATGCATGGGGCTGTTGTGGTTAGTGCTTCGTCAATCGAGTCGGCGGTGCGCGAATTTTCGGTTAAACGTTAAAGTAAGAGTTGTAAAAAGGAACCGTCAACCCTATCAACTCGGGTGACATAATCTTGATGAATGAAAAGATTTAAAATGGAATTTTGTCCATTCGGGGCTGATTCGTTTAACAAATGGTTTTAAGGTTTATTTCGCGCGCATTCGACCCGATTTGATTATCGTTGGGCCTTAGGCCAAGTTGTTGGGCCTTGGGCCAATTGTTGGGCCTTAGGCCAAGTGGTTGAGCCTTGGGCCAAGTGTTTTGGGCGTTGGGCCAAGTTGTTGGGCCTTGGGCCAAAGTGTTGGGCCTTGGGCCAAGTGGTTGGGCCTTGGGCTAAGTTGTTGGGCCTTGGGCCAAAGTGTTGGGCCTTGGGCCAAGTTGTTGGGCTTGAACGGCCCATTAGGCTAGAGTGTTCTTACAGTCTAGTTTAGTAACGCGTTGTGTATAATTTACAGGCTCTTGCTTGTGATTATGCACTTAGGGATTTCCTAGCTCATTGCAGGTGTTCGGTTGATTCAGGTGAGTTCATGATGCCCTTTTTACTCATTTTACTTTTGGGCTAGCATGCGCACCTAAATGTTTTCTTACTTGGTGAAAATGATTTTATATAGGCTTGCTAGTATATGGTAAGCCTTGGGATGTTAAATATATATATGTGTATATATATTATTTCTTGGCCTATATCTGGCGATGTTGTAGTCGTTTCGACTACTGATGTTGTGTATGCCTACTTTGTGTTTGCATGCACTGATGTTACGTGTTTGGGTTGTACGTGTGCTCGACCCTGATGTTATTACTTGGATGAGATGTTACGTGTTTGGGTTGTACGTGTGCTCGACCCTGATGTTATTATTTAATTGGATGGTATTTATAGAGATATAAATATATGGATGTATATAGATGTCTAAGTATGAATACTTAGTGTTGATGATGGCCTAACTGTTCGTATCCCGTATTATATTTAAACTCTTGGAATGTTTTATAGTCGCGTTTTGATATTTAAACTCTGGGAATGTTTTATAATCCCGTTTTTATATTTAAACTGTTGGAATGTTTTATAGTCCCGTTTTTATATTTAAACTCTGGGAATGTTTTATAATCCCATTTTTATATTTAAACTCCTAGAATGTTTTATAATCCTGTTTTTATATATAAACTCTGGGAATGTTTTATAATCCCGTTTTTATATTTAAACTCTTGGAATGTTTTATAGTCCCGTTTTTATATTTAAACTCTGGGAATGTTTTATGATCCCATTTTTATATTTAAACTCCTGGAATGTTTTATAATCCCGTTTTTATATTTAAACTCTTGGAATATCTTATAATCTTTGTGAATTTGTGGATGAGATTACCAACTGTAGGATTCCCGGGATGCGGGGTCTTACAAAGCGAGTTTGAAACAAGGTTCTGACGGTTTAAGTAGAAGTGCTACTTGTACAAGGCTTAGGCAAATCAAAATACCCGCTTAAGGTAGGGATTCTGCTTAAGTTATTATTTTATATACCCTAGACCCTAGTCAAGGGTATAGTCTATACCTTGATCAAGTAAGTAAGTGAAATATAAGTTTTCATAAGATAAGATTATTGATGAAATGTTGCTCTTTATTTTTATAAAGATATTACTTATGAAAGAAGAAACTTGATATATACGTTTCTTCATGATGAAGAAACGTAGCATGTAAATGTTTTACAAAATGAAATGAATATCAAGGTAAAGGTTATCCAAATAGACTTAAGGTCTATAGTTAGATTGTAGATCTAGTTATTTATAGAATGTTATTCTTGTACTATAGGTCCGAGATAAAGATCCGACATCTGTTGGTGAGAAATCTTGAAATCAACAAAAGGTAAATACGTCCAAACCTTTTTATAGTGTGAAATGTTTTATGACGTGAATACGTCTATGTACTATATATTTTGAAAAGATATTTACTCTTTGAAACTATGGACTGTTATCCATATGTAAAAGAGTTATGGAAATATTTGCATGAGGGTTGGTTCAAATCCTCTAAAACGTTTTGATACAAGGTAGTAGGAAACACTCAGGCTAAAATACACATGTGTCTGGATCCTTCATATATGTACTGTAGTGGGCACACTACAGACATATTGATCATGAGGCAAGTGACTGTTTCTAGGGCGAGTGAAGTCCAATTATGTGGTTTGTGCGTATGATTAGTTTCGATGAGATGAGATTGAGACCCACTGAGTCGTTGAACACTATTGGTGTTGTGTCATTACAAATTGTGAAAATGTTTTATTGAGTTAGGGTATTTACTAGCATATAGCTGACGTATTTTGAAACTGTTTTCAGGTAACCAGGAGTAAGGAATAGTATTGGATATGCCAGTGGAGATAGAAGAACACTAGGCATAGTTTACAGCTGGTGGCTCAGCTAATTTTGTAATGAAGCATATATATTAAACTTGTTCTTAAACAAGAAATTTTGAAAAACGATCAAGGGTGTTTAAATCCCTTTATTATGAAATTAAATATTTTAAATTAACATTTTCCGCTGCAAACTTTGATAAATTGACAAAAGTGGTACCAACTGTGAGTCACACGCCTAGGCCCGAAGGCGGGGTGTGACGGAATGCGTCCTGACCAAGCCGTGGGTTATGCTACTCAGTCATTTGGGGAAGAAGCGATGTTCTGGTGGGAAACGGTTGAGCAAAGGAAGACCCCTGCCGAGATTAAGGCTATGAAGTGGGAAGATTTGAACAGAAATGGTCATGTAGAAATTCTGTGCAGATGCATAAGTTGAAAGGGCTGAGATGAGGTTCTTGAACCTGAAAGCAGAAAAGATGACACACCGTGAATACACCACTGAGTTTAACCGCATGTCAAGACTATTGCCTGAAATGGTGAATACTGAAGCCAAGAGGATCAAGTGCTACTTGAGGGGACTGCCACAAAATATTTGCACCTTAGTTCGGGCTAGTAAACCCGCTACCTTTTATTCTGCTGTCGAACTCGAAGAAATGGTTTATGATGACCTGGCTGTGGATGACGTGGTGGTGGTGGAAGAGAAGAAAGAGAAGAAGTGGGTTGCTCCTGCTAAGCGACTGGGTACTCAGTTGTGGAATTCAAGGGAGAAGAAGCAGAAAGTGTGGGAGAAGAAACCGTGCAAGACTTGTGGGAAGATGCACGGCGGAGAATGTAAGTGGAGTGCGGGGGGAATACTTGCTACAAGTGTGGGAAGATAGGGTATTACTCTCACGACTGTAACATCGAGCCTGTCTGTTACAAGTGTGGAAAGACTGGCCATATGGCGAGAGAGTGCATTGCAAATGAAGCTGGGGGAAGCGGATAGAAGGATGTCGTGCAGTCTAGGCCCAAGACCAGAGCCTACATGTTGACACAAGAGCAAGCCAAGAATATCCCTGATGTTGTGACAGGTACGTTCCTAGTAAAAGGTGTTTCCGCTTCAGTGTTGTTTGATTCAGGTACGACTAGGAGTTTCGTAGCTACCTCGTTTTGTAAAACAGCTAAGATGATTTGTTGCCGTGTGCCTGAAACAATTATGGTCGAGACTGCTAATGAGACCTCAGTTAAAATTATGAGAATGGTTAAGAATTGTAAGATAGAGTTGGAGGGACACGAATTCCCTGCTACCCTGTATGTGTTGACCTTAGGAGGATTCGATGTAGTATTGGGGATGGATTAGCTGTCTGAGTTCAAAGCTCAAATAGTATGCAAGAGTAGATTGATAAGACTGAAGTCTTCGGATGGTGATGCAGTAACGGTTTATGGTGATAGAGAAAGCTCAGGGCTTAACGTCATTTCGATGATCAAAGCCGAAGGTTTGTTAAGGCGAGGGTGCACTGCCTACCTGGCGTATGTCGTCAAAGCTATGGCTGAGACGAAAGAAGTGATAGATGTTCCTGTAGTGTGTGACTATCCCGAAGTGTTCCCTAAGGACCTTCAGGGAATGCCACCGGAACATGAGGTGGAATTTCAGATAGAGTTAATACTAGGAGCACAGCCCATCGCGAAGCACCGTATCGTTTGGCGCCGTCCGAGATGAAAGAATTGATGTCCCAATTGCAAGAACTCCTCAATAAGGGTTTTATAAGGCCAAGTGTTTCTCCGTGGGGCGCACCGGTGTTATTCGTCAAGAAGAAGGATGGGAGTATGAGAATGTGCATCGACTACAGGGAGTTGAATAAGCTTACGGTGAAGTATAGATATCCGTTACCGCGGATTGATGATCTGTTTGATCAGTTACAAGGTGCTAGTTGGTTCTCGCGAATAGACCTCAGATCGGGCTACCATCAGTTGAAGGTAAAAGAGGCAGACATCCCTAAGACAGCGTTTCGGACGCGGTATGGGCATTACGAGTTCCTTGTGTTGTCGTTTTGCCTCACCAATGCTCCCACAGCATTTGTGGATATGATGAATAGGGTATGCCGACCGATGTTAGACAAGTCGGTTATCGTTTTCATTGACGATATATTAATTTATTCAAAGAGCGAATCTGACCGTGCTGAGCATCTGAGGGAAGTATTAGAAGTTCTGAAGAAGGAGAAATTGTACGCTAAGTTCTCGAAGTGTGCATTTTGGCTGCGAGAGGTACAGTTTTTAGGTCACATAATCAATCCCGTGGGAATTACTGTGGACCCAACTAAGATTGAAGCGATAAAGAATTGGAAGACTCCGCGAAACCCGACTGAGATACGTAGTTTCCTAGGGATAGCTGGCTATTATAGGAGATTCATTCCGGGCTTCTCCAAGATAACCGCACCGTTGACCGGCACGACCCGGAAGACTGTAGTATTCAGTTGGGGTAAACATCAAGAAGAAGCGTTTGAAGAATTGAAGAAAAGACTCACACAGGCTCCAATCATTGTTTTGCCCGATGTTGAAGTAGATTTGGTAGTCTGTACTGATGCTTCATATCAAAGGTTAAGTTGCGTGTTGATGCAATGAGGGAAGGTCATAGCCTATGCGTCTAGACAGCTGAAAGTTCACGAAAGCACATACCCGACGCACGACCTGGAGTTAGCAGCTGTAGTGCATGCTCTCAAGATTTGGAGACATTATTGTATGGTACTAGGTGTACCATTTATACCAATCATAAGAGTTTGAAATACTTCTTCTAGCAGAAAGAGTTGAATATGAGGAAGGGAAGATGGTTAGAACTGATAAAAGATTATGAATGTGACATCAAGTATTTTCAGGGAAAAACTAATGTAGTCGCTGACGCCTTAAGCCGAAAGAACGCAGAAGTTATTGCGACGGTCAAGTCTTACAAACTCACGCCTCCTTACTCCCCTCAACCAAATGGCATAGTGGAACACAAAGGACAATCTAAGATTAAGGAAGTTGAAATTAGAAAGAGTAAACGGCAAAGGACTGAAAAAATCCTTCGGCTCTGACTTCCTTACCTACATTGTAGAAGAGGAACCTCAAACTTACCAACTAGCGGTGAGTTTCTCAGAAGGAACTAAGTGGAGGGAGGCCATCAAAGGTGAGATAGATTCCTATCTTAAAAAATCATACTTGGGAACTAGTGGATCTTCCTCAAGGATGTAAACCACTAGGATATCGATGGATCTTCAAAAAGAAGATGAAACGAGATGGCACCATCGATAAATACAAGGCAAGGTTGGTGATCAAAGGATATAAACAACGAGAAGGTTTAGATTACTTTGATACATATTCGCCAGTTAGGCGAATAACCTCCATCAGGTTGGTGCTTGCATTGCCGCCATTAGAAATTTGGAAGTTCACCAAATGGAGGTGAAAACAGCTTTCTTGAATGAAAATCTGGAGGAAGAGATTTACATGGAACAACCTGAAGGTTTCATAGCCATTGGGCAAGAAAAGAAAGTTTTGTAGAATCTTTGTATGGATTAAAACAAGCTCCAAAGCAATGGCATCAAAAGTTTGATCATGTCATGCTTGATGTCGGGTTCAAAATCAATGAATGTGACAAATGTGTATATGTGAAGGACACATCAGATGGATATGTTATTCTGTGTCTATACGTAGATGATATGCTCATTGCTGGAAGTGATGACAAAATCATAACGTCCACAAAGAACATGCTAAAGGCAAGATTTGACATGAAAGACATGGGTTTTGCGGATGCGATTTTGGGAGTTAAAATCACATTAACCCAAAGTGGACTTGTTTTAAGTCAAGCCCATTACGTGAACAAAATGTCACACCCCAACCTAAGGCGGAAATGCCGGGGCAAGATCCGGTTGCTCACAGCTCGAAGATACTATCATGAATATAAGTGACAATATCTAATTAATTATTTTATTGAAAGAATACACACAATATCCAAATACAACAAATCTATTCAAGTAAATAAATATAACAAGTTTAAATCCATGTTTGTCTTCATTATAACCCTAAGGTCTTTCTAAGTGTCCATGCTTCAACTTCAAGCAACCTACATATGCGTAGAAAACAGAGTTCTCAACAACACATGTTGAGTGAGATGATCACCAATTACGACACAACAAATAATAATATATATAAATAGATAATTGATAAATGCGCAAACCAACCATGTGATAGTAATCAATCAAATCATAACAAAACATGTATATAACCAAATCGCGCTAGTGTGCCAATGAATCGTTGCCAGCGAATCGGGCATTGATTACAATGACTAAAATTGTCGGTTTACCTTTGCCAAGTGAATCGGGCTCCGGTTACTAAGACGGTCGTGTGATCATACTAATGAGAATCTCCAAATGTTGTCAAGTAAACAATTAAACATGTAGCAATTAGCAAATAGCATTCAACTGATATTCACACAATGATTATGTTTGCGATTTTGTGTATATATATATAGGATAGAAAATATGAGTAAGTATGCATATGTGCCAAAAACGTTTGAAAACAATGTATAAAAAGGGGAATGATCAAACTCACCTTAGATTAATGACAAGCGATTAATAAGTGCGATTAACGAGCTATGAATAAGCGAGTCGTCCACTACACATCAAATATTATGAACAAATCAGAATCTGAGATTTTGGGATATAATATAAGTAAAAAAGAACTTGTTTCCGCTGGAATCAATCCAAACGGACGTTTAGAACTCCAGTTATGTTATATTTAAGATTTAAGCGAGCTGGTACTGATCAGAATCCGAACAACGATTTCTGATTCAGGTTTTGGTCGGTAGCCTTAAAATTTTGTTTTGAGAATAAAAGTCTTCTGGACCGAATATTGAATCCGACCAGAAGTATGAGAAAACATTAAGTCAAACTTGTTGACTATTTTGCCCTTTATCGAGTTTTAAACGATTTGACCAGTCAACACTCTTCAACCACCGAAATTGATTGAAGGTTATTGACTAGGGAATATGTATGAATGATTCCTATGTTTACAACTTACCCAGAAAGTGAAAGGATCGATGTGAAACGGAAGTTAAAGGTCCATACGCATGCAAAGTCAAACGAACAAGCATTGTTGCTTCAACGAATAAGCAAAAACCAAAGGGTTTGGTGATGGTCAGAGGTAGGTGATGGCTAGGGGTCTCTCTAGGGTTAGGATACATGTTTGTGGCAGAGAATTATTGTAACATCCATATTTTGAGATAAATAAATAAAATAGAAGTTTATTATTAACTGTGTGTCGTTAGTTTAACTATGTGCGTGTTTATGTTTGGATAAGGTTTGGTTGGAAAAGGGAGTGGGTGGTGGGGCCCTTGGACCCCTATATACATACCCCAACCTCTTCTACATTCCATTTCTTTCCACCATCACACACTCAAGAACACACACACACACTTTCTCTCTATCACCCGAATCCAATCCCGAGCCAAAAGAAGGAAGAACCCCATGTGTAAACGTCATCAAGCACCAAGAAACACGACCAGATCTTCGGGTTTGTCCAGATTTGAACCGAACCCGGAGCAAAAGGTAAGCTTCGACCAAGGGTTAAGTTTTACGGTTAGAATCGACAAGCAAGCCGATGTAATGATAGATCGGGTTGTGAAATGTAAGAAAAACATAAACTTGGTGAGTTTTAACCTCACGGGTGTGTTTAGAAAAAAAAGATGATGTTTGGACCAAGAAAAACATGGGTATACAAAGTTGGTACGACACGAAACCCATAAAAAGAGTAGAATCGGGTCCTAAGGAAGAGTCTCAGAGGAAAATGGCCTTAAAATAGTAAAAATGAAGTAAAAAAAGGGGTTTTTCACATGAAAAAGGGCTTCGCATCGCATGCCATGCGAAATCCAAGAATTTCGCATCGCACGCCATGCGAAGCGAAATCGCATGCGAAGCGAAACCGCATGCGAAGCGAAATCGCATGCGAAGCGAAATTCTCATGTGAAATTCTATGCGAAATCAGCATGCGAAGCGAAATCGCATGCGAAGCGAAATTCTCATGCGAAATCCTATGCGAAATTCCAAGCAAAATTCCATGCGAAATCCCATGCTAAATTCCATGCGAAATGGCCGTGCGAAATTTCATGAAATCCGTTTTCTAATGCATTTTTGAAGAAATCTAGCCAAGGGCTCTGCCCCTTCGACCCTGCTAGGGGGCTGCCGCCCCTAGACCCCGCTACTAGGGGCGCTGCCCCCAGACCCCCGTTAGTTGAGGGTTCCATTGACTTAGACGTAAGCAGTAATAGTTGTAACACCCCGACCGATGGCGGATTATACATCGGGGCGCCACGTATTTGTTTCATTACTCGTGACACTATTTGGGTGTCAATAGTTAATAAATACATTTTCATTGCGCACGCGCAGAACACAATTTCACGAAGTAACATAAAATTAATCATATCATAACTCAAAATATTCAAATAACATAAACTTGTCTTGTTACATTTTAAACTAGGTCCAAAAGAAAAGAAAACATCCTATGTGTCCTCAAGCTTCCAGAAACAGCTACAGCAAACCTGAACATGTGTTAAAATAAAACGTCAACACTTGCGTGTCGGTGAGAAATCAAGTTTAATAGATATAAATAGATAACAATATCTGCGCGCATCATGTGTATAACTGGTGTTCAACAAGGGTGTAATCAGATTGTGATCAAGCCTTAGATCATAGCTCATAGTTCAATCCGTGCTCCCAATTGAGCACAAAAACAAGAAAACTGTGCAAGTGTAAACAAAAGAGAAATCATAAACGATAGTTCTCCCGTGTTCATCTAATGGATCCATGAAAACTGCGGAATAGGCCGACAAGACGGTTGATGATCCACACATACAAATAAACAGCCAAGTCTACGTCCATAACACATGGGGTTTTGCGCGACAAAAGTTCATAAACAAGTTTAAGACTCAAGTTTGTACGAACACATGAACATCCCAAAACATTAAAAATAAAAAGGGATTAGGTACGAGATTACTCACATGTAAACGGTGCGTTGAAAGGTAATGCAAGAACCAACTTTTAAATAAGCACAAGTTAACCTATAAATAAGAGGTTATTGGTTTAACGATTGGTTTTTATGTCTTGAATATATGTAAGTTACTTAAACAAAATATATATATTTACCGAGATCTGGGCAGAACAGAAGAGAAGACGGAGGCAAGAGTGGAGGCGGCTGAGGAATTAGGGCAGAGAGATATGGGGAGTGTTTAAGTGTAGTGTGTGAAGTGTTAAGAAAATAGCTATATTTATAGGCAAACCCTAGGGAACACAATCCCTAGAAAAGAGGAAAAGATCTTATCAAATCAAGCAAAAGATACCAAAAGATATGGAAAGATATGCCGGCAGCTGCAGGGGAACAGGAAAAAGGTCTGACAGGTTACAGGATAAAGCATGGGAGGAGTCAGATAAAACACTGTTCAAGGCATGCAAAAGAAGATTTCAAAAGATTATGTCAGTCACTTTTTCTGTCAACCAATAGGATTGGTGCGCATGCTGCGCCGAAAGTGGCTTTTCGGACAGATGTCGGAACTGACCTAGAGTGCTCAAACAAAAGATAAGATATCAAAAGAATACAGGCAGACCTAAACAGAAGAAAAGACTTAAGGTCTAGCGCGAGAAGATACGAGCGCACGCGCGAGGGCGAAGGCAGACAGAGAAATCCTTAGCGCGCCGTGGGAAGAACTTAAATCCTTAGCGCGTCGCGGGAAGAACTACCATTCTTAGCGCGCTGCGAGAAGAACTACAATTCTTAGCGCGTCGCGGGAAGAACTACAATTCTTAGCGCGTCGCGGGAAGAACTACAATTCTTAGCGCGTCGCGGGAAGAACTACCGTTCTTAGCGCGCTGCGAGAAGAACTAAAATTCTTAGCGCGCTGCGAGAAGAATTCGTCTCGCGTATCGCAGGAACAGCCGGTTTTCACGCAGGCTTCCTTGTAAGGAGTCTGGCGCGTGGAGCTGCGCAGACATCCTTAGGCGGGAAGAACCAAAGGACAAGCAAAGAGTTAAGAGGAAAAGGGGGTTCAAGGCTCAAGGGTTAAGCAGAGGGGCGGGACAGCGACAAGAGAGACAAGGGGGCGGGATGGCGACAAGAAAGACAAGGGGGCGGGACGGCGGAAAGGAAATTATTATTATTAGTAAGTAATATAAAAATATACATATATAATATTTATTTAATGTTAAATTTACAAAGATTAATAATCAAACTTTAAATCATAAAAAGAATCGGATTCGAAAACGGGTACTTGGGTCGGGTCGGATTGGGCAGTTGTCACAGTCTCCCCTACTTTAAGAAATTTCGTCCCGAAATTTAACTCGAAGTAGGTTGCGCAGAGAAAAGGTGCGGGTACTTGATCTTCATCTGATCTTCCCTTTCCCAAGTGAACTCGGCTCCGCGCTTGGACTGCCAACGAACTTTAACAATAGGGATGCGACTGCGCTTGGTTTGCTTTACCTCGCGATCCATAATCTCAACAGGCTTCTCAACGAAATGCATAGAGTCATCAACTTGAACTTCATCAAGTGGTATGTGGAGGTTCTCGTCAGCTAAACATTTCTTGAGATTGGATACATGGAAAGTTGGATGCACATTGCTGAGCGCGGGCGGCAGGTCTAGTTTGTAGGCAACTTTTCCCACCCTCGCAAGAATCTTGAACGGACCAACATAACGAGGCGCAAGCTTACCTTTCTTCCCAAAGCGGACTACACCCTTCCAGGGCGACACTTTGAGGAGAACAAGATCACCAACTAGAAATTCGAGAGGCTTCCGCCTGCGATCTGCGTAACTCTTCTGTCGGTTTCTGGCATTCAGCAGATGATCACGGATCTTGGCGATTTTATCGGTTGTCTCTTGAACTAGTTCAGGTCCTGTGATTTGAACTTCACCCACTTCGTTCCAACAAATCGGGGAACGGCACTTTCGACCGTAAAGTGCTTCAAATGGGGCCATACCGATACTGGAATGATAGTTGTTATTATAAGAGAACTCGACCAGAGGTAGGTGTGAATCCCAATTACCTCCAAAATCAAGAACACAAGATCGAAGCATATCCTCAAGGGTTTGGATGGTTCGCTCAGACTGTCCGTCAGTTTGAGGATGATATGCAGTACTTATGTCCAAACGAGTTCCTAGCGCAGATTGGAGAGATTTCCAAAAGCGAGATATAAAACGGCCATCGCGATCGGATATGATGCTCAAAGGAGTACCATGACGGCAGACAATTTCCTTGACATAAAGATGCGCAAGTTGTTCAACACGGTAGGTTTCACGAATGGGCAGAAAGTGGGCAGATTTGGTCAATCGATCCACTATTACCCAAATGCTATCATGTTTGCTTGCGGTCAAGGGTAACTTGGTGATAAAGTCCATTGCTATACTTTCCCATTTCCAAGTAGGAATTTCAGGTTGTTCGAGCAAACCAGATGGGCGTTGATGTTCAGCTTTTACCTTAGAACAAGTTAGGCATTTAGCTACGAACACAGCGATATCCTTTTTCATACCAGGCCACCAATAAGAAAGGCGCAAATCTTTGTACATTTTGTCAGCACCAGGATGAACTGAATACCGAGATTTGTGCGCTTCACTCAGGAGGACAGTGCGAAGATTCTCATCATTGGGAATCCAGATGCGATTGAGATAGCAGAGGATTACACTCAGATTAGGGACAAAATGCGCTTCCGCGCCACACGCTAACTCGGCGCGAAGGTTGCCATTGCTGATCGATGCGTGCTGCGCGTCACGAATGCGTGATTCAAGATTACTTTGAATCGGCGCGAAGTGAAGCTGCGTGCGCGGCAAGATACAGTTAAGTTGGCTGGGTTTTCGGCTGAGCGCATCGGCTACCACATTAGCCTTTCCAGGGTGATATCGGATCTCACAATCGTAATCGCTGATGAGTTTGTTCCATCGGCGTTGTCTCATGTTAAGTTCCTTTTGATCAAAAATGTGCTGAAGGCTTTTATGGTCGGTGTAAAGGATACACTTAGTACCATAGAGGTAGTGTCTCCAGATTTTTAAGGCAAATACAACTGCACCAAGTTCGAGATCGTGAGTCGTATAATTCTTTTCGTGAATTTTGAGTTGCCTTGACGCGTAAGCGATAACCTTGCCTCGTTGCATAAGTACACAACCGAGACCTTGGTTGGAGGCATCACAATACACGACAAAATCATCATTACCCTCAGGTAACGCTAGAACAGGAGCTTCGCACAACAATTGCTTGAGCTTCAGAAAGGCTTCTTCTTGCTTCGAGCCCCAAATATATGGTTTGCCTTTGTGCGTTAAAGCTGTTAAAGGCAAAGCGATCTTTGAGAAGTTCGAAATAAATCGCCGGTAGTAACCAGCTAAGCCCAAAAAGGAACGGATTTCGGTAGGAGTGGACGACGTAATCCAGTTCTTGATTGCTTCAATCTTGGATGGGTCGACATGAATACCCATCTTGTTTACAACATGACCAAGAAACTGTACTTCATCCGACCAAAACTCACACTTGGAGAGTTTGGCAAAGAGTTGCTCGGTTCGAAGCTTTTGCAACACCAACCAAAGATGTTGCTCATGCTCGGCCTTGGTTTTAGAATACACCAGAACATCATCGATAAACACGATCACGAATCGGTCCAAGAAAGGCCTACACACCCGATTCATTAGATCCATGAAAACGGCGGGTGCGTTGGTTAAACCGAAGGACATGACCAAGAATTCAAAATGACCATAGCGGGTTCGAAAAGCAGTCTTGGGAATATCCTCTTCGCGGATACGCAACTGGTGATAGCCAGAACGGAGATCGATCTTGGAGAAACAAGAGGCACCTTGGAGTTGATCAAAGAGGTCGTCAATACGCGGTAAGGGATACCGGTTCTTAATGGTGAGCTTGTTCAGCTCGCGGTAATCAATACACATGCGAAACGTACCATCTTTCTTTTTAACGAACAACACCGGAGCACCCCAGGGCGAAGAGCTAGGGCGAATGAATCCTTTAGCGGTCAACTCTTGGAGTTGACTTGCCAATTCTTGCATTTCAGCGGGTGCAAGACGATAAGGAGATTTGGCTACGGGGGATGCGCCAGGGACAAGATCAACACGAAACTCGACTTCCCGAGCGGGAGGTAAACCAGAAAGATCATCGGGAAAGACTTCAGGAAAGTCACGCACGATGGGGATTTCAGAAAGTTTCTTCCTTCCTTCATCGGGTTTGACCACATGGGCTAAGAATGCAACACATTTCTTCCGCAAAAGTCTTCGGGCTTCAGTGCATGACATTAGTTTAAGACCGTTAGATGGTTTCTCGCCGTAGATATGCAGATCACCATTTTCTCGAGGAATGCGAATCATCTTTTTGGCGCAAATAACTTCGGCGCGATTTTGCGAGAGCCAGTCCATACCGATAATAACATCAAAGCTTCCAAGCGGCATAGGAATGAGGTCGATTAGAAAATCGTTTTCGTTAAGGTTAAGCGTACAATCTTTGATCACGGAGTTTATTAAAATAGTTTCACCATTAGCCAATTCAACTGAAAAGTTTTCGTTTAAGTTTACTCGCGGTCGCGCAAGTTTTTGCTCAAAAGCGCGAGAAATAAAACTTCTATCGGCGCCAGTATCAAAAAGTATGGATGCATATTGTCCGTTAAGTAAAAATGTACCATTAACCACGTCATTATTCGCTTGCGCTTGGTGCGCGGTTATATTAAAAGCTCGTCCGCGCGTCACTTGGTTTGAAATTTGGTTAACCGGATTAGCTTACATAATTTGTACTTGCAGTCTTGGGCACGCGTTCCGGAAATGACTGGGGTCACCGCAGTTATAGCACGACCTGGGTCGTGGATTAGGGTATGTTGGTTGTGGGTTTAGCGGGTAAGTTGGTGGTGTTTGCGCGATTGGGTTGGAGGGAAGGACTCTACAGTTCTCAGCAGTGTGACCAGTACGGCCACATCGGTTACATTGTCGGCACGGGACTTGAGGTGGGTGGTGAAGTCTACAGGTTGGACAAAAGGGTTGGTTTCCTGTGTAGGGTTTCTTATTTGGCGGGGCAGGGAGTGCTGGATTGGTTAAGGCATAGTTATGGACTACAGGAGGTGTTGGGTAGGTCGACAGTGGGTTAGGCGCGTAAACTGGAGGTTGGTAGGTGGGTTGCTGGACAATGGGCGGGTTGGTAAGCGCATAGGCTTTGCGCCTGCGCTTGAGGTTGTTACGGTTTGAGGGTTCTGGCTTGGTTTCTGTTGGTTCTGGGACAGTCTTGGTGGGTTTGGTCTTCTCAGCTCCCCGCAGGAACAGGGTTCCTGCCCTGACATGGTTGTCGCTGAGCACAGCGGCCAACTCGATGGCGTCAGAGAGGGTTAGTGGGTTCCTGGCCCATACAGAATCTTGGATTTCCATGGGGAGACCCCCAAGGAACTTCTCGATGGCTCGGCGGGAAGGGGTAACTAGGTGTGGGACAAGCAAGCTTAGTTCGTGGAAGCGCGTCGCGTACTCGCGCGCTTCGCCACTGTACTGTTTCAGGTTCCAAAACTCTTCCTCCAGGCGCTTTACTTCGTTGGGAGGGCAGAACTCTCGCGTCAAGATTTCCTTGAATTCCTCCCAAAGCATGCTAGAAGCAGCCCCTGCGCCACGCGCATGAGCTACTCCGTTCCACCATGTAAGCGCCCTTGATTCCAGGACACTAGAGGCGTATAAGGTTCGTCGGTCTGGAGGGCATTGGGTATGGAGGAAAGTGTTTTCAATTTTCTCGAGTCACTGGAGCATTACGGTGGCTCCTTCAAGTCCTGTGAATTTCGGAGGATTACCCGCATTGAAGGATTTAATATTGTATCCGGAGGGGTTGGGATTATTTTGGTTTAAGGCTTGGGCTATCGCGGCGGCCATTTCCTGGGAACGTTGCTGTCTACGCCTGCGCGCAGCCTCTCTCCTCTGATAACGAGCTGATAGCGGAGGCATTCTATAAAAGTTTTAGTTTTTGTTAATATCTTGGTATAGGAAATCGTTTTAGCGCATAGTATACCGTCGTAAAGCTTGTTTCGTGAAGTAAAATGCTAGCAAATTTTGAAGTAAAATATAAATTTAGATGCAAACTTAATACAGTAATGAATTCGAATTGAAAATCGACCATTCATGCATCACCATGACTTTCCGAATTCTCAATTTAAAATATCGAGTAAATGAATATTGGAGATTGACAATTCATGTATCACCATGACTTTTCAAATCTTCAATTTAAAACATAAAGTTAATGGTAATTGAAAATCAACTATTCATGTACCACCATGACTTCTCGGATTTTCAATCCCCTCAACAAACGAATATACAAGTAAAGAAATAAATTGAAATTTAATAAAAATCGAAAGATCGCGAATAAACCATGAAATCAAGTGCTGCGTAAGCGCAAGCATATTTTATAAATATCGAGTAAATAACAATTAGCGCGCAAACATGAGATATTTCTCATGCGCGAAAAGGGACTCTTAGGTATTCTAGGTCGTTACGTCTAACCACCTATCCTAAAGTCACGGAGCTCTGATACCAATCTGTAACACCCCGACCGATGGCGGATTATACATCGGGGCGCCACGTATTTGTTTCATTACTCGTGACACTATTTGGGTGTCAATACTTAATAAATACATTTTCATTGCGCACGCGCAGAACACAATTTCACGAAGTAACATAAAATTAATCATATCATAACTCAAAATATTCAAATAACATAAACTTGTCTTGTTACATTTTAAACTAGGTCCAAAAGAAAAGAAAACATCCTATGTGTCCTCAAGCTTCCAGAAACAGCTACAGCAAACCTGAACATGTGTTAAAATAAAACGTCAACACTTGCGTGTCGGTGAGAAATCAAGTTTAATAGATATAAATAGATAACAATATATGCGCGCATCATGTGTATAACTGGTGTTCAACAAGGGTGTAATCAGATTGTGATCAAGCCTTAGATCATAGCTCATAGTTCAATCCGTGCTCCCAATTGAGCACAAAAACAAGAAAACTGTACAAGTGTAAACAAAAGAGAAATCATAAACGATAGTTCTCCCGTGTTCATCTAATGGATCCATGAAAACTGCGGAATAGGCCGACAAGACGGTTGATAATCCACACATACAAATAAACAGCCAAGTCTACGTCCATAACACATGGGGTTTTGCGCGACAAAAGTTCATAAACAAGTTTAAGGCTCAAGTTTGTACGAACACATGAACATCCCAAAACATTAAAAATAAAAAGGGATTAGGTACGAGATTACTCACATGTAAACGGTGCGTTGAAAGGTAATGCAAGAACCAACTTTTAAATAAGCACAAGTTAACCTATAAATAAGAGGTTATTGGTTTAACGATTGGTTTTTATGTCTTGAATATATGTAAGTTACTTAAACAAAATATATATATTTACCGAGATCTGGGCAGAACAGAAGAGAAGACGGAGGCAAGAGTGGAGGCGGCTGAGGAATTAGGGCAGAGAGATATGGGGAGTGTTTAAGTGTAGTGTGTGAAGTGTTAAGAAAATAGCTATATTTATAGGCAAACCCTAGGGAACACAATCCCTAGAAAAGAGGAAAAGATCTTATCAAATCAAGCAAAAGATACCAAAAGATATGGAAAGATATGCCGGCAGCTGCAGGGGAACAGGAAAAAGGTCTGACAGGTTACAGGATAAAGCATGGGAGGAGTCAGATAAAACACTGTTCAAGGCATGCAAAAGAAGATTTCAAAAGATTATGTCAGTCACTTTTTCTGTCAACCAATAGGATTGGTGCGCATGCTGCGCCGAAAGTGGCTTTTCGGACAGATGTCGGAACTGACCTAGAGTGCTCAAACAAAAGATAAGATATCAAAAGAATACAGGCAGACCTAAACAGAAGAAAAGACTTAAGGTCTAGCGCGAGAAGATACGAGCGCACGCGCGAGGGCGAAGGCAGACAGAGAAATCCTTAGCGCGCCGTGGGAAGAACTTAAATCCTTAGCGCGTCGCGGGAAGAACTACCATTCTTAGCGCGCTGCGAGAAGAACTACAATTCTTAGCGCGTCGCGGGAAGAACTACAATTCTTAGCGCGTCGCGGGAAGAACTACAATTCTTAGCGCGTCGCGGGAAGAACTACCGTTCTTAGCGCGCTGCGAGAAGAACTAAAATTCTTAGCGCGCTGCGAGAAGAATTCGTCTCGTGTATCGCAGGAACAGCCGGTCTTCACGCAGGCTTCCTTGTAAGGAGTCTGGCGCGTGGAGCTGCGCAGAAATCCTTAGGCGGGAAGAACCAAAGGACAAGCAAAGAGTTAAGAGGAAAAGGGGGTTCAAGGCTCAAGGGTTAAGCAGAGGGGCGGGACGGCGACAAGAGAGACAAGGGGGCGGGATGGCGACAAGAAAGACAAGGGGGCGGGACGGCGGAAAGGAAATTATTATTATTAGTAAGTAATATAAAAATATACATATATAATATTTATTTAATGTTAAATTTACAAAGATTAATAATCAAACTTTAAATCATAAAAAGAATCGGATTCGAAAACGGGTACCTGGGTCGGGTCGGATTGGGCAGTTGTCACAATAGTAATGGATAATTGACACGCGTAATGTGTTGTATAGTTAGCTGTGCACAGCTAAGGAAGGACATTACCATTAACGGCGAGAGAAACCGACATCAAGTAAGTTCTAGCCCCATTTCTCTTTAAATGTTTTCGGGGGTTGTGTGCATACTTGTAAGACTAGTAATATATATGCGTTTATGATTAATATGAATGATTGTTGCTAGAATGAAAGAAAGTTGTAAGAACTTGCATGTGCCTAGCTGTTAACTTAACGTGATTGAAAGAGTAAAGTAAGAATGTGATGTAAGGGTCGGGGTGACAGACCCTTATAATACATGGGCAAGAATAGTAAGAGTCTGATGTAAGAGTCAGGGTGACAGGCCCCTATAATACCTGGGCAAGAATAGAGTGGCCGACTCTATGATATCGGTGCAAGAGGTCGGGTGGCAGACCCTTATAATATCTGTGCAAGAGGTCGGGTGGCAGACCCTTATAATATCTGCGCAAGAATGTAAGAATAATTGTATGATTGTAAGAAAGTATAAAAATATTGTAAGAATAGTGCAAGAAATGTTTGGTTGTAAATAAAAGAACGTGTAAGAATAATCCTGTAACTTGTTAAACTAGAACTCACTCAACGTAGCTGACTTTTAGTATGCACGCAGGTGAGTAGGATGAGGCAGGTTGCTTAAGGTGGAACACGTGGCAAATGGATGAAGACTGGCATCAAAGACGGAAGATTCACGTGTCATTTATGTTATTGTTTAAGACTTAATGTATTTTGTTAAGACAAGTACTTATGTTATGTAAGAATTTTTAATATTAAGTATTTCGCGAAAAGTTTTTAATTAACTCTGATTTTAGAACTGTGTTTATGAGTAAATCCAACACCAAAGTAGGGCTACCTGGGATGGGACCCTACAATTATGATGTGTTTATATAGAGATTACAAAAACGAACTATATTGGAAAAATTTACTCGTTTAAGTAACAAAATACGATTTTAATGAGAATACCGATGTAATATAACAAAGATTTCGTGATTTATCAGTAATTTAAGAACATGGACTTGTATTTTAGTTATAATCCTTTTCTTGGACCTTAATTTACCCGATTTATGCCAAAAATAAGCGATTTGGATGCTAAAAACAAATTAGGAAACAAAATAAGCTATTTAATGAGAAAATCTAGTACAATAACTAACAAAATTTGGCTTGGACACCAACAAAAACGAAATTGGACCAGCTATAACATTTCTTGGAGTTTAAGTTTTGTTAATTTAATCGAAAATAGGAAAGAATTGGCAAAACTAGTCCGTGTAGTTCCCGAAAATGCGATTCTTAGCCGTTTTATAAGCGATTTTAAAGGTTTCTAAGGGCTATTTGGCATAATTGAAATCAAAGGTATAGCTAAGGGCTATTTGGCATAATTGAAAGCGATGAAATTATAAAATAAGTTAAACCAAGTTAAATACCAATAAATACAAGGTTTAAATAGTTTGGAAGATCCAAATTACATTCCCGAATTGATTTAAACTTAAACGAATAAAAATACAAAAAATCCGAGATGTTACAGTCTTCCTGTAATGCCCGTAAATTTTGTTAATCGGCTCGATCGTTAATAAATGTTTGTCAAAAAAAAAGCCGGGGTTTCATCTTTCTAATTTGGAGCCTTGTAATACGTTTTAAAAGTCCGTTTATCCATCCTTTTTCCCAAACATCCCCTCTCATAACTTAAAGTATTATATTAGTATGTAGCACCCGACATTTTCG
The DNA here is from genome assembly GCF_021521415.1 of Bidens hawaiensis. Lineage (NCBI taxonomy): Eukaryota > Viridiplantae > Streptophyta > Magnoliopsida > Asterales > Asteraceae > Bidens > Bidens hawaiensis. The sequence goes on along the minus strand of NW_027493008.1, from coordinate 346,052 downwards.
TTTAACGGCGTGCACGTTGTAGAGTTTGTATATTTATCGGATTTGAACCGGCTTACTTCGGGGACCTCCTTGTCATACCCGTAAGTTAAATTAATTAACTTTCCACTCAGGTTGTTTCACCTTTCTTATATGAGGGACTAGAATGTAACTTGTTGTTTTATTTCATAAAAGAAAACCCTAGCCCCCTCCCTTTTGGCCGATCGCAAGAGAGCAGCAGCAGCAGGGGTTCTTTTTCCTTTTTCCAGCCACAATCTAAGTACAAAACTCATATTCAAGGTTAGTCCAATGTTCCTATTGGTCTTCTACACCTTAATTGATCATATTAACGCGCATATTGGTCGTTAGGGTTGAGTTTTGGTTAAAACGATTTCTGACAGATTCGTACTCATTTATTGTTCGGTCTGTAACTCGATGAAAATATATTGTTTTTTGGTCGATTCTTGTTCTATGATGTTCTTCTTTGATTCTAGTTTCCAGAAAGGTATAATGCGTAATTTTTGGATGAGATTTGAATGCTTTTTATGATTTTATAAGATCGAGTGTCAAAGCTGATGCGGGATGACGGATTCTGGTCTGTCTTCCCGACATCATAACTCTTTTTCGACAAGTCCAAATTGATTGGTTCCACTTCTGGAAGTTAATATTTTGATTTAGGAACCAAACCCAATTGGAATCGTTTAAAAATAAAAACCATTTTGTTGCGCACTGAAGTAGCTGCACATACCTTTCTGTGTTGGAGGAATTTTTATGATTTTTGTGTCCACTAGAAAAATATAATAAAAATATTTTGATAAACCTAAGACATTTAAAGGTCCGGTAAAAATTTAATAATTTATTTCAAAAGTTATCCTATGTAATTAAATGCATCTTCGCATGCTAAAATCTGCACGTTTTACTTGTTATTGATCGATAAGTTCGTTTTAGGCTTAACCGGTGGATGTTCAATTGTGTTCTTGTCGGGGCTGTAAGACGTGAGTCTTTACACCAACATCTTCCTAGGTATGTCTAGTATTACATACTTTAAAATCATGTCCTTTGGTGTTTGTTTGTTTGGTCAACTAGTTGTAGTTTGAAAGATTGTTTTCGGTTGGCTAGAATAGTGTTTTGTTGCGTTTAACGCGAGAGATGAAGTAGGTGATGACCAATTCAGTTCGGATAGTTTCGGATTAATGTACGGGCTGAATTGGTTGTCGGTTACTCAAACGGGTCGGTACAACGCGCATTCGCGTTTATTGATTAGTCGGTGCGTTGTGCTTGCGAGTTACCGACCCATTTGACTCCTGTAGCGTCGTGTGGACTTGTTGGATGTGAATTTATCATATTGGGTCCACACGGGGCTGAGTTGGATGTTAATTGCCTAAACGACTATTAAACGCGCGTGTTAGTTTCACCTAGTGCTTCCGGGGGTAATTTGGGAATTCTTTACTCTCGAGAGTATCTAAGGGTCGTGTTGGTAAACTTAAGGCCCCGGGGGGGGGGCCTGTTATGATTGAGTTTGATGAGGTCGAGGCTTTAAGTAACTCGAACCATGTTAGAATGCCTCGTAGGATAAACGAGTCGATTCGGTACCGTTAGTAATTATTGTTCGTAATCCAACAGGCTTTTGAGTTGTGGGAGTACTTAAGGGTCCTCTAGCCCGTTGTGATTGTGTGCCTTGTGTCAGGTGAGTTCATGATGCCCTTTTAATCTTTTTTACGTTTTGGGCTAGCATACACAGCCTATTACAAATTTTACCCGATTTTAATCGCTTAAAACTATTTGGATGGTATTACATGGTCTTATTCGTGATTGTGCATTTTGAAAGCTATGTTTGAATTATTTTCTATGCCTTGGGATATTTTAGACTCATTTATGGTCTTATATTCCTTAAGGTTACATACATTATTTATGGTCTAGGCTCAAGGATACTATTAGGCCTAGTATTAATTCCTAGATTATCCATTATTTATGGATTGGATGTGATGATATGGTTTGGTTGAATGCTTGAATAAGATGTTGGTAAGTGTGTTTGTGGATGTGTATGTGTGGCTAAACAGTAACCGGGTCAAATATATTACTCGGGGAAGACCCGGGGTGAGGAGGCCCGTGTTGCATGTTTATGTCCCGGCGGGTCAAATATATTACTTGGGGATGATCCGAGGTTAGGAGGCCCGCCGTCCTGCTAAACCGTGGTTGGGTCAAATATATTACTTGGGAAAGACCCGGGGTGAGGAGGCCCGTATCACGTGTTTAGGTATGTTAAACCGTGACCGAGTCAAATATATTACTCGGGGATGACCCGGGGTGAGGAGGCTCGTGTTGCGTGACTTTTGTATTATTAAACTGTGATCGAGTCAAATATATTACTTGGGGATGACCCGGGGTGAGGAGGCTCGTGTTGCATGATTTTGTTGGTTTTTGTTAAACTGCGGCCGAGTCAAATATATTACTCGGGGAAGACCCGAGGTGAGGAGACCCGTGTTGTGTGTTTGATGAAGAAAAGATGTTTAATGTTTTATTTACTTATGATTTGATCAAGAAGAGTTATTTATTATTTTATTTACCTATGACTTGACCAAGGAAAGTTATATATCTAATTACTTATGATTTCTCCTACATTTTATTCTAATGGAGTTAAATTGTTTATTGGATGTTACTTATAGAAAAGTTGAACTCACTCAGCTCAAGCTGACTTTGTGTGTATATTAGGTTGATTTTCAGGTTGAGGATTGGAGATTACCGCTTGGACGTGCTGGAGACTACTCGGACGGTTGAAGGCATATCTAGTAGAAGAATTAATAATGCAAACTGCTTCTTTTAATTTATTACTATAAGCATTTAAATCTTGGTTTTGGGTACTTTTCCCTGGTTTTTGGGGATTTTGATGTTTATTATTCCGCTGTGTATTACTCTGAACTGATTTTAATAAGATGAACATGTTTGGTTTTAAATTTTTGAGAATTTTCGGATATGATTACCAACTGTAGGATTCCCGAGGTTCGGGGTCTTACACTCCCCTACTTTAGGGAATTTCATCCCGAAATTAAGGAAAACTAGAACACTATCATTTTTGAAAATAATTAAACTTTTAAGTAAAATATCATAACATAGAACTTCTAATAATCGAAGCAACACTTCAAATGACAATCCGATAAGGGCACTTATATATAGGATGTACCAGCGGCGTATCTACCATGTCCTTATAATCTCATCATTCGTACTGTTACCCAAGCTATATTAGGTTCTAAATCATGACGCACAATTGTACATATTATGATTTCCATAAGAGGACTTGAATAATTATGTCCCGGACCATAATTACTCTCATCGTCGGATGGTCCGCATAACTCGTTCCATCATGTGGGTTATAACACATTTAAAACCATCATGTTGAAAGAAACAAACGTTTGATAACTTTAAATATAAATTCAAGAGATACTTATTAAATGTTCGGGTTGGATTAATAAAACTAGGTGATTTCTATTATATCTTTTGATTAGGAAAGTTACAAATTTTGGAGATTAAAATGGATTTCTTGACATTTGAAATGAATTATGATGATCGAGAATAATCAAAGAGTAGAATATGAAGTTAACCGTGATAGATAAAGGAACTTGATTCATGAGATTGTATGCGTAAAAGTTTAATTTATAACAAATCTTAAGATCGAGAGTATAAATTTAAACGAAAATTTTGATGAGTCGAGTTTAGTTAATTTGAGAACTTTTGAGATTAAAGAGAAGTTAATGTAAGTCATAGCTTTTCAAGTTGGTGATTTTGAGATTAGATTAATTCGATTAAGATATTCTAAAATATTATAATAGTTAATAATTAATAATTTAAATATTAATGATAGTGCAAAAATATACATATTTGAATTTAATTGTTATTAGACTAAACTGAGAAGCAGATATTCCCGAATCACCGAGATATTCGTATTCCAATTAAATCTTTAAAATTAGATAAAATATAAAGAGGATAATTGTAGATATTAAATTAGATTAACTTGGGAATTCGTAGATTTTTTTTCAATGTGTATCAAAAATCAAAGTAGGGAATTAAAACATTTACGAACCAACGTTTAGTTTCAAATAACGATTTAATCAATAAATAAGTGAGTGATGAATTTTAATGGGAATTTACCAAAAAGTCAATTGATATAAGGCTAAATATATATAAATCCCTTGTATATTTAATATAATATTTTATTAGTTTTTGTTTGGTTTTAATTAGAATTTGTATATTACTAATTTATTTTAATATTTTAGGTTCCGTGTTTCAATCATGTCGAAAAGAGGGCGAAAATAAGCAAAATGGGAGAAGGCCCGTCGTGCGGCACTTTGGGCGCAGTTTTCTAGAATCTTCTACAAATACCAAGTCTATAGGCTAAGATTTCTAGAATCTTCTACAAGTATTAAATTTATGGTCTCAGATTTCCAAAATCTTCTACTAATTTTAAGTTTATGGGCCTTGAAAGTCTATATAAACACTCATAAACTTAACCCTAATCATAACTTGAATACCCTAGACGGCTTGGAAGAATTTAGGAGCTCAATAGGTGATCTTTTGGAGGGTTTGAAGGCAAGGAATCATCCGGTGACGTGCTTATTATTCAAGGATGAAAACCACGGGTTTTATTACCTTTAATCTTCCGTTCTTATTTATTTTTGCCTTGATTTCCTTTATTATCGCTTTGTTTGATTTTATTATGCTAGGCTAAATATTATAGACTGCCTAGGCTTATGATGAACCTCTGTTAATGTTTGATTCTGACTTGAGATTTATTTATCGTTATGGTTTATGAAATAGTAAAAGGTTTAATTATATTAAATTGATGCATGTGTGTGCTTAGGATTGTTTGTTGAGTTTTATTATTCCATAGTTGCCTTGATTATAGTTTGTCATTATGATTGGTTGCTATTAGGTCATCTACTTTGTGTTTTTGACTATTTTATGATTGATTTCGAATAAGATCATAGGAATAATATTATTTAATTAAATAAACCTAAGTGTGCTGCTAACCTAAATATCTGTAAGGTGATAGGTTATTGATAGATCTTTATTATTTAATCTTGCTAGATTTAGTTCTTCGTAAGGAGTCCGTCTAGGTTTGATTATTTATTATTGTCTATCGAGTCAATTGAATATATTAGACTGCCTTTGATTTCCGCGCTGTAAGGTAGGATTTCGTTTAAAGGAACTAGTTTGTAATTAATTAGGTGACCGTAAGGAAACTTGATTTTTAATACTGGTGTGCGTTAAAACTTATTAGAAACCCATAGGTGTCTCTTAAGAAGGGTCAGGGGTCCTGTTCGGGTTTTCTCTTAAGCGTCTATTTTACGATCCCAGTTTCATAACTAAATATTCTCCCGGTTAATTGATAACTGAAACTTAGGGGGATTCTAGCCTAGGTGGTTGTTCGTCATCATCTGAATTAAGACCAAGTTCTAAGTTTAGTCTACTTTAGTTTTTCTTAATTAGTTTAAATTAGTTTAAAATTAGTTTATTAGTAAAACCCCCTAAAACAAACAATAAATAAATAAGTCATGTCTGTAGTTGAGTCTAGTTAGCTAGTAAACGTAATTAAAAGAGTCTCGTGGGGTTCGATATCCGAACTTACTTAGCTGTACTAGAGTCGATCGGTTCACTTGCCGTTTAGTAGTTTTAGTTAACTTAAAGAATTTATTATTTAGTGTCTAGATTAACGTAATTTTAGTTAATAATATTAAATTACTTTAAGCATATCAAGTTTTTGGCGCCGTTGCCGGGGACTCTTGGTGATTGCGTTATTAGCTTTGATTAGACTTACTTGCTACATACGTGCTATTTGTATTTTGTTTTATGTTTTTTTAGTCGTAGGAGTTAGGTTAATATAGTTTTATTTAGGAGTCTTTTAGTAGGAATGTACTTCGTTTTCTTTATTTTGAGTCGTAGGAGTCTAATTGTCTGTGTTTTTTTATTTCTTTTGAGTCTCGTAAGTATGTGTGAGATTTGTGGTGGACCCCATTTTACGCTTATATGTCCACAATATGTGGGGTGTTTATCACATTATTATGCTAACCCTCCTATGCAGCCGCAACAAAATTTTTTGCAGGGGCCTCCTTCGTATTATTATGATGATCTATATCAGCAGCCTTAGCATTATCAGGGTCAATTTGATGGTCAGTATTCTAATAACAACCTTGTTGAGAATAGTTTGTCCGAGAGTAGTATGAAGAATTTAGAGAATATGATGGCTCAATATCTGGCTTCAGATTCCCAACAGAAGTTAGCTGAGCAGGACATCATCTTGAAAAATCAGCAGAGCGTTATTACAGATCTCCAACGTATAATAGAAAGCATTACTAGGAGATTCGAAGAAAAGGAGGAAGAAGAAAAGAGATCAAAGTTATTGTAGTATGTTGACCTGTCAAATGAAGGGATCACTCAAGTAACGGAGACGAAAATGGACGATGAAGTCCCACCTCCAGTTCCACAAATTGCTGTTGCTAATTACTGGAGTGACTCTGATGATGAAATAGAGGAAGAAGAGTTGGCTGCTTATCAGAGGTCTTTAGTGAAGAAAGAAGAGATAGAGGAGGAAGTGGATTTGGGAGATTCACTTGAGTTAATGTTTGGTGTTGAAGAAGAGATAGAGGAGGAAGTGGATTTGGTAGAATCACTTGATTTGATGTTTGGTGTTGAGAAAGAGGCTGAGAATAAGTTGTGTGAGGTGGATGAGTTTTTGGATTTGGAGTTAGAAGGGTTGCCCGAGTACGATGAAATAGGTGAGTTCGATTCGGAGGGTGACTTAGCATTTTTTGAATCCCTACTAGAAGATATAGAAGTGGTGGTAGTGGAAGAGCATCAAAACTGGCCCGTGACACTTATAATAAATGTCGCTCATAAATCAAAACCACGGGAGAAGGCGAAGATAAGAGCATCTGCGAACCAGAATAATTTGCAAGTCAGAAAATGGTCTACAGGAAAGAAGAAGCCATTGAAGTTCAAGAACGGCCAGTCGTCTAGATACATGTCATGCATCTGGTTCTTGCCAGGTAAGTTTAAATTTTGGTGGTCTGACCCGTTAAAGATTTTTAAATCATTTTTCAATTCCACTAATAACATTTTAATGTTTAACAAGTACCGGGTGGAACTGAACGGGTTAGATAGGGTCCAGGTGAAAGCGAAACCTCCTGATTCAGTTTAATCGTGGGGAGGTTCCATAGAGTTTGTATATTTAATCGATTCACTAATGTAGTCTTTTGTAGTTTTTCTTTGTTTTTGTGTTTTTAAGTTTTGTAGGATTTGAGCTATAAGAGAACCCCCTTGAAGTATAATGCAACATTCAAGTGTGGGGATGAAGCAGCAAGAGCCGTATACTTTTATAATTATTTATTTGCTGTTTTTATTCGTTTTTATTGGTTAGGTTAGTTCTGGTAACATACTTAAGTGCTTAACATCTATCAAATTGATAAGATATTTTTAGATATTGTTTGTTGTGTTTGTCGTTTCCATTCGTGTGTGAGAGATGGAGGTTTTTGTTTTATGAGCACGTTTGGAGTTGGAGGGTAGCTTTGGAAGAAGACTTTGCCATCATATCGCCATGCGCATATTACGAGCTAAGTCTTTTCCATTATTTATCTTGCTTGTTTATTTTTATTTATTTTTGTATATATTTTTTTTAGGTTTTTAGTTTTTTGTATTCCGAATTTATTTTTATTTTTCGTCCTTATCCTTGCATTGAGGACAATGCTAAAGTTAAGTGTGGGGATATGATATTTGAGTCGTAGTTAAATTTTAATTTAACTTTTATTATTAAAATTGACCTTTTGGTTTAATCTCCATTAAAACACATCACTCGCCTTATTTATTGATCAAGATCGTTATTTAGTTGGTTCATAAATATTTCAATTCCCCACTTTGATTTTAATACACCTTAAAAATTTTGAACGTTTTAAATGAGAAATTCGTAGTTGTTAGAATAGTCATGGTGATTCAGGCATTTCTAGCCTCGCATTTGTCTTATTTTTACATGCTTCACATTTTATTTTTGTTATCACAATTAAATTAAAAATTTGTTATTCACTTGAACTTCCATTTTCAATAATTCAATTTACTTACTTCCTAATATTTATAACGATTTTGTGAAAAAAAAAATCTTCAAATTCCCAATTTAATCTATCAACGATTTAATTCAAATATGTATATTTCGTATTATCATTAATATTTAAATTATTAATTACTAACTATTATAATATTTTAGAATATCTTAATCGAATTAATCTAATCTCAACACCACAAACTTGAAAAGCTGTGACTTTATTTTAACTTCCCTTTAAGTTCTTAAACTAACCAAATGTAACGTCCGTAAATTTCCGATAAAAAGGTTTAGCCTTGTAGTGTTGCCTACACCTTCGGGCTTGACCCGACATTCTTCCGAGAGCTCCTAGCCACCCTCGTAAACGTTTCTCACTTAAATTTCCACCGAAGTTGCTACACACTTCATACTGGAGGGACTAGAGTGTAAATTATTATTTTATATCATAAAATAAACCCTAGCCCCCCCCCATCTGCGATCGGCAGTAAGCAAGAGCCAAGCAACCCCCGATTTTTCTTTTTGCAGCCAATATTAAGCCTTAGAACTTCAATTCTAGGTATGTACTAAGATTCCCCAAGTCTTTTGCACCATAATTGGTCGTTATATTGCGCGTATTGATCGTTAAACGACTTGTTTTAGGTTAACCGGGTGGCTGTCCAATTGAGCGTTTCCGGGCTGTTTTGAGTGAGGTTTTTGCACCAAAATCCTCCTAGGTATGTGTGGTACAACATACTTAAAAACCGTATTCATTGAAGGTGTTTAGGTCGGTCAATCGATTTTAGTTCGAAAACTAGGGTTTGTCGAGTGTAGAATCATCAATTGTTGAGTTTGATGCGTTAATCGATTGAATGACCAACCGAATCAGTTTGTACAGCCCTAGGTGGGTTTAAGGGCTGTGGGAAAATTATATTTTTGGTACTCGGGGCTGATTAGGTTGGTGATTAGTCAATTGAGTCGACGGTGCGCGAATTGTCGTTTAAACGTTAAATTGCGTGTTGTAAAAAGGAACCGTCAACCCTACCAACTCGGGTGACATAATTATGATGTATGAAAAGGTTAATAATGGAATTTGGTCCATTTGGGGCTGATTGGTTTGACAATTGGTTTTTAAGATTTAGTACGCGCGTATTCGACTCGATTTGCATACCGACGAGTGAGTTGTGCATCATGGTTAGCCCCGACCATGATTGTAGGGTGGATTTGGTTAATTGAAGGGTTTTAGGGGGCTGAGGTAAAGTAATTGGGTATGGGTTGGGCCTCGGGACAAAGTGTTGGGCTTAAACGGCCCATTTGACAAGTGTGTTCTTACGGTCTAGTTTAGTGACGCGTTGTGTACAATTTACAGGCCCTTACTTATGAGTGTGCACTTAGAGATTTCCTAGCTCGTCGTAGGTGTTCGGTTGATTTCAGGTGAGTTCATGATGCCCTTTTTACTCTTTTTAATTTTGGGCTAACATGCACACCTAAGTGTTTTCTTACTTGATGAATGTTTTAAACTATTTTGCATAGGCTTGCGAGTATTGGTAGGCCTTGGAATGATATAGAATGTGTGTATGTTATATATATTATTGTATGGCCAATATTTGGCGAATGTTGTAGTCGTTATTGACTACGGAATGTTACGTATGCCTACTTCGTGTTTGCATACGGATGGATGGTGATCTTGGCCGGGCCAAACTATACGACTCAGGTTCTTAAATCCTGTGGCGGGCCCTGAAAAGCCCGTGAGGAGGGGGGAGGCTCGTGTGGCATGATCAACATCGGATGTTACGTGTTTGGGTTGTACGTGTGATCGGCTCTGAATGTTATTATTGAATGTTATATATATATATATATTTATATATATAGGAATGCACGTATAGAGACGTTCATACGTAAGGATGATTATTTATTAAATGTGATGATCTAACTGATGTATTTCCATTTACAGTTTTAAAACCATTGGAATGATTTATTTAATTGTCTATTATTAAAACTTGAACTCACTCAGCTCAAGCTGACTTTGTGTGTATGTTAGTGTGAGTTTCAGGTTTAGAGGAGGATGCTTACCGCTTGGACGTGCTCGAGACTACTTGGACGGTTGAAGGCATAACAAGTCGGAGATTAATACGCAAACTGTTTTCTTTTTATTTATTACTTTAAACATTTAAATTATGGTTTTGGGAACTTGGTTTTAGTACTTGTGATTTTCCGTTGTTTATCACTTTGAACCGAAATAAGATGAAATGGTTTGACTTTAAATTTTTGAGAATTTTTGGATATGATTACCAACTGTAGGATTCCCGGGATTCGAGGTCTTACACCAAACTCGACTCATAAAAATTTTCGTTAACTATGTTTAAACTTATGCTCTCGATCTTAAGAATTTTGTTTCTAATAAATACGATCTTTAAGGATTCCGCATGCTATTAACTATTTTAAAGATTTGTTGCTAAATAAACTTTTGCGCGTTTCATCTCATGAATCAAGTTCTTTTATCTATCAAGGTTAACTTGATATAATATCCCACTCTTAGCTTATTCTCGATCGCCATAATTCATTTCAAATGTCTGTTTCAAGAAATTCATTTCAATCTCTGAAATTCGTAACTTTGCCATAAAAGATGTTTTAAAAATTACACGGTTTTTAGTAATCCAACTCGAACATTTATTAAGTATCCCTTGAATTTATTTAAAGTTATCAAAACGTTTGTTTCTTTCAAAATGATGGTTTTAAATGTTTTTAACCCACATGATGAAACGAATTATGCGGACCATCTGACGATAAGAGTAATTATGGCCACGAACATAATTATCCGAGTCCTCGCATGGAAATCATAATACGTAAAATTATGTGTAACGATTTTGAACCTAAGGTAGCTTGGGTAACGGTACGACTGATGAGATGATAAGGACATGGTGGATACGTCACTGGAACATCCTATATATAAGTGTCATTATCGGATTGTCATTTGAAGCGTTGCTTCGGTTATTAAAAGTTCTATGTTATGATATTTTCCTTAAAATTTTAAAGTGTTTTCAAAACGATGATGTTTTGGTTTTCCTTAATTTTGGGGCGAAATTCCTTAAAGTAGGGGAGACTGTAACACTTCGGATTTTCTAAACTGTATTCGTTTACTCATAATTCGACCTGGGAATATTTTAGATTATTATTATTAATCAAGAATCAAGTATTTAAGTTTATAATGTTCACTTTAGGCCCTTCATACTTCTCATATTGTTCAATTCTTAATCTATGCATAAAAGATTCAATAAATGACCAAATACCAAACCACAAGGACTAAATATGAAAAAAACTGAAACTTCACCCTAGGGAGGCCCGGGGCGCTGCACGACCAGCCTAGGGCTCCCCATCACGCGTGCTCTGGGGTAGCTGGGCAGTTTACATGTTCGATCTCGTTTCCTAGTTCGTTTTTAGCATCCAAATCTCTTATTTTTGGCATAAATCGAGTGTTTTAAGCCCCAAGAAAACTAACCTAGCTTAGATACATGTCCATATACATTACCCCTTGTTCAAGAATGAATTTTACAAATTATAATGTTGATTTGATCATTAAAGGCCCATCTGGTTCTAAAACGAGTAAGCTACCTTATTTAGTTCTATTTAGTGAATCCTATATTCTCTGCTACAAATCATCCCTAAACCCTAAATCACCAATACCAGCCATCCTACCTGCTATTCATCCCCAAATCCTTCGGTTTTTGCATTATTGTTGAAGATACACGCTTATTCGGTTGACTTTGCTTATGCACCGACCTTTGACTCTTCGTTTCTCATCGATCCTTTTACTTTCCGGGTAAGTTGTAAACATAGGAATCGTTCACATATATTCCCTAGTCTATAATCTTCAATCAATTTTGGTGGTTGAAGGGTGTTGACTGGTCAAATCATTTAAAACTCGTTAAAGGGCAAAATAGTCAACAAGTTTGACTTAACGTTTTCTTATACTTCTGATCGGATTCAACGTTCGGTCCAGAAGACTTTTATTATTGTAACATAATTTTAAGGCTACTGACTAAACCCGACTTCTGACTCGCTGTTCGGATTCTGGTCAGTACCAGCTCGCCTAAAACTTAAATATAGTATAACTTGAGTTCTAAACGTTCGTTTGGATTGATTACAGCGGAAACGAGGTATTTTTCATTTATATTATCATATCCTAAAATCTAAGATTCTGAATTATATATATCATTTGACATGTAGTGGACGACTCGCTTATTCGTTAGCTCGTTTAATCGCATTTAGTAATCGCTTAAGGTGAGTTTATCATTCCCCTATTTTACAACTTTTCTAAATGTTTTGGGGACATATGCGTACGTATCCGTATTTCATACTCTGTCTCTCTGTCTCTTTCTCTCTCTCTCTCTCTATATATATAATATATATTCAAACAAATGCATACGTGTTATTGTGAGTGATTTAATCAAACATACGTGCTACTTGCTTACTTGTGTTACCATTCAATCTATCGCATAACGGGTGTTCCTGCTGATGACCAGTGCTCGATTCGCTTGGCAACGGTCTACTACTTGTTTATGGTTTGATTTTATCTACCGCACTTATCACGTCATGCTTATTTGTATTGTTGTGTCAAAACTGGTGATATTCTCACTCATTTTATGTTGAAAAAACTCCATTTTATACGCATATGCAGGTTGCTTGTACTAAAGATTGAAGTTTGGACATGTAGACAAGACCTTAGGATATAATCAACTTAACCTTTACTTGAGCTTATATTTGTATATATAAATTGTCTATTGTATTTGGATACTGTGTGTATAATTGAAATAAAACAATTAATTAGATATTGTCACATTTATATTATAATAATATCCTCGAGCTGTGAGCAATCGGATCACGCCCCGACATTTCCGCCTTAGGTTGGGGTGTGACACAAGCCTCATTTTTAGTTTTATTGTAGAAAATTATGAATTTTAAAGAAATCTGAATACGTTATCATACGATACTTGGGTAGGTTTAACGTTAAAGTATGCCGTGTAGCCGGTGCTATAAACTTAAATCTTATACTTCTAGTTTTAGTGGTTAACACCTCATAGTCGTATGGTTTTATAACCTTAAATTCTATATTGATGGGATGCCTCGGGTTCGGAGACCACGGGTATTTTTACGGTTGTTCATCTAGGTATCTTCGGATATTGAAATAAATAAAAGCTTTTAAGCATAAACCCGCAGTTTACTGCAATCATTACACTCACCTACATCAATTACAGTGAAGTAAAATCTTGATGATCCAGTGATCATCCCGCTGTTAGTCATACGTGGTACTCTTACTTGCGTCCCATACCATTAAGAACTGTAACATCCTAAAATTTTAATGTTGAATAAAGAAAGTTACGTTTAGTGATTTCGCGTTATTAATTATTTAATATCGAGTAAGGAGCGGATCATGGACTTGGATTAATTGAGATGGGTTAAATGAGAATGGGCCTTAGGTCCATGGGATTTAAGGGATATAAATATCCCCTAAACCCCAAACTATCATTCATTTCACCTTATTTTCTAACACTCCAAAACACACACACCACACACCAAACCCCGCCGGCCGGTCGAGGAGAGGGGCGACCAGATCCGAGAGAGAGAGAGAGAGCGTTGGTTGTGATTAAACAAGTAAACGAGATCCAAACAAGCTCAAAAAGGTATGATTCTTGATCTTTGAAGTTTAAAGATCCAAGTTTTATAGTGTAGATACGACCGAAAATGGTTGGGAAACGTAGTGGGTGATGTCGAACCATAACAAGGGTGTTAAAATCGCCAAAATGCTTGATAGAAACCAAAACAGCGGCTGATCTGGGCAACTTCGCCTGCAACTGGGCAACTTCGCCTTCAAAGCGATAACTTCGCCTTCAAAGCGATAACTTCGCCTGAGGCCAAGTTCGCCTAATTGATAACTTCGCTTACGGCTAAGTTCGCCTGATGACAACTTCGCCTAGAGCTAAGTTCGCCTGAGGCTTAACTTCGCCTAAAGCCAAGTTCGCCTGATGACAACTTCGGCTAGAGCTAAGTTCGCCTGAGGCTTAACTTCGCCTAAAGCCAAGTTCGCCTGATGACAATTTCACCTAAAGCTAAGTTCGCCTAAGGTTTAACTTCGCCTAAAGCTAAGTTCGCCTAAGGTTTAACTTCGCTTAAAGTCAAGTTCGATTAGAAAATAAATTAAAAATCTAATGAAAAATGTGTTAAGACAGTTAATGGAAATACAATTGAGGCTCTGCCCCTTGGACCCTGCTAGGGGCTGCCGCCCCTAGACCCCGCTGCCAAGGGCGCTGCCGCCGGACCCCCGTTCGTTGTGGGTCATATAAAGATAGAAATACATTATGAGAAGTGATAGTTAATTGATACGTATACTTGTTATACAGTCAGCCGTGCACAACTGAAGAAAGGGATTACGATTAACGGTGAACGTAACCGTGTTCAGGTGAGTTCTAGCCCCATTCCTTGTTATGTTTTCGGGGCTGTGTGCATACTTGATGTGTTGTTAATACATTTATCCTAAGTGATAAGTGTATGCCATATGTGATATATGTGATATGTATGAATGATTTCTTGATGGTACGTGAACGATCTTCGGATATTGCACGTACTGTCAGGTTGTAACGTTATAAATAAGGTAAGTATGATATGTATGTTTATGTGTATGAACGTAATAAAGTTAATAAAAGAAGGAAATGACGGTTGTATGGTTGTATGGTTACGAAAAGGGTACCGAGCCCTAATAATACTCGAGGTATGATGTATGGTTGTATGGTAACGAAGAGGGAATCGAACCCTTCTAATATTCGAGAACTAGGGACCAGACCCTTATAATATCTGTGATGTTAGGGACTAGACCCTTATAATATCTGTGATGTTAGGGAATAGAACCCTTCTAATATTCGAGAACTAGGGACCAGACCCTTATAATATCTGTGATGTTAGGGACCAGACCCTTATAATATCTGTGATGTTAGGGAATCGAACCCTTCTAATATTCGAAAACTAGGGACCAAACCCTTATAATATCTGTGATGTTAGGGACCAGACCCTTATAATATCTGTGATGTTAGGAAATCGAACCCTTCTAATATTCGAGAACTAGGGACCAGACCCTTATAATATCTGTGAGGTTATAGGGCGAAAGGCTCTTTAAAACGTATGATTATGTATGTAAAGAAAGTATGAAGGTAAAAATGAAAGTATAAGCACTTAGGTGTGTATGAAGGAAAGTTAAGAGGTTAAGTATGAAATGTAAGAATGTATTGTATGATTATGTGATTAACTAGAACTCACTCAGCGTAGCTGACTTTTAGTATGCACGCAGGTGAGTAGGATGAGGCAGCTCGCTTGAGGAGACACGTGGCACTGAACAAGAGTCTGGCATCTGAAGACTTATGATGTTTTAATTTTAATGCTTTAATGTTGAAAGACAAATGATGTTTTGAGACAAGTTATGAATTATGTAATGTTTTATGAAAGTTTTATATTCCGCGTAAATGTTTTAATTAACTCTGATTTTTAGAACTGTGTTTATGAGTAAATCCAACACGAAAGTAGGGCTACCGGTAACGGGGCCTTACAAGAACAAGATCAAATAGAGACACGGCGTATGTAAACCGACAGATGGAAACTTGTAAAATCACGGGTGGTAATGGATTCGAGGTATTGCTTGATAACGGGGGGGTATGTCATGTAGTGGGGAACACTAGCTAGTTAGTTGAATAATTGAACCTTAATCGTATCTAACGGCTGCTTGGTAGACTTTGATGTTTAAACTTAGGTGGATAAACAATATCCTTGATCGTCTTAGCTATTCATGAAAATGTGCAACAATGTTTTTATCTGCTATTTTTGAGGTTTAAGTCAAGTTGGGGTGGTTTGATCCGGTAAAATCCAAAATAAAACGAGTCTTGACTGTGGGTTCCACTAGATTATATACAAAATAATAATAATAATAATAAATAGTTGGATCTTACTTGTCCCGGTAAAGACAAAGTCATGGGTTTAAGTGGACAACAATATCGGTGATCGCTGTTTTTGCGTTGTTCTAAATTTTAAGATAATCTAATATGCTTTTAAGACCGTATTTCTCCGATTCTGATCCCATTGCCATTAGAGTTTTTCAGGGATGAAAAAATATAAGTGTGGGGATATTTGATATAAGGCTAAATATATATAAATCCCTTGTATATTTAATATAATATTTTATTAGTTTTCTTTCGGTTTTAATTAGAATTTGTATATTACTAATTTATTTGAATATTTTAGGTTCCAGGTTTCAATCATGTCGAAAACAGGGCGAAAATAAGCAAAATGGGAGAAGGCCCATCGTGCGGCACTTTGGGCTCAGTTTTCTAGAATCTTCTACAAATATTAAGTCTATATGCTAAGATTTCTAGAATCTTCTACAAGTATTAAATTTATGGGCTTAGATTTCCAAAATCTTCTACTAATTTTAAGTTTATGGGCCTTGAAAGTTTATATAAACACCCATAAACTTAACCCTAATCATAACCTGAATACCCTAGACTGCTTGGAAGAATTTGGGAGCTCAAGAGGTGATCTTTTGGAGGGTTTGAAGGCAAGGAATCAGCCGGTGACGTGCTTATTATTCAAGGACGAAGACCACGGGTTTTATCACCTTTAATCTTCCGTTCTTATTTATTTTCACCATGATTTCCTTTATTTTCGTTTTGTTTGATTTTATTATGCTAGGCTAAATATTATAGACTGCCTAGGCTTCTGATGAACCTCTGTTAATGTTTGATTTTGACTTGGGATTTATTTATCGTTATGGTTTTATGAACTAGTAAAAGGTTTAATTATATTAAATTGATGCATGTGTGTGCTTAGGATTGTTTGTTGAGTTTTATTATTCCATAGTTGCCTTGATTAGGTCATCTACTTTGTGTTTTTGACTATTTTATGATTGATTTCGAATAAGATTATAGGAATAATATTATTTAATTAAATAAACCTAAGTGTGTTGCTAACCTAAATATCTGTAAGGTGATAGGTTATTGATAGATCTTTATTATTTAATCTTGCTAGATTTAGTTCTTCGTAAGGTTTCCGTCTAGGTTCGATTATTTATTATTGTCTATCGAGTCAATTGAATATATTAGACTGCCTTTGATTTCCGCGCTGTAAGGTAGGATTTCGTATAAAGGAACTAGTTTGTAATTAATTAGGTGACCGTAAGGAAACTTGATTTTTAATACTGGTGTGCGTTAAAATTTATTAGAAACCCATAGGTGTCTCTTAAGAAGGGTCAGGGGTCCTGTTCGGGTTTTCTCTTAAGCGTCTATTTTACGATCCCTGTTTCATAACTAAATATTCTCCCGGTTAATTGATAACTGAAACTTAGGGGATTCTAGCCTAGGTGGTTGTTCGTCATCATCTGAATTAAGACCAAGTTCTAATTTAGTCGTCTTTAGTTTTTCTTAATTAGTTTAAATTAGTTTAAAATTAGTTTATTAGTAAACCCCCCCTAAAACAAATAATAAATAAATAAGTCGTGTCTGTAGTTGAGTCTAGTTAGCTAGTAAACGTAATTAAAAGAGTCTCGTGGGTTCGATATCCGGACTTACTTAGCTGTACTAGAGTCGATCGGTTCACTTGCCGGTTAGTAGTTTTAGTTAAGTTAAGAGTCTAGAATTTATTACTTAGTGTCTAGATTAACGTAATTTTAGTTAATAATATTAAACTACTTTAAGCATATCAAGTTTTTGGCGCCGTTTCCGGGTACTCTTGGTGATTGCATTATTAGCTTTGATTAGACTTACTTGCTTGTATTTTGTTTTATTTTTTTAGTCGTAAGAGTTAGGTTACTATAGTTTAGTTAATTGATAGTTTTATTTAGGAGTCTTTTAGTAGGAGTCTACTTCGCTTTCTTTATTTTGAGTCGTAAGAGTCTAATTGTCTGTGTCTTTTATTTCTTTTGAGTCTCATAAGTATGTGTGAGATTTGTGGTGGACCCTATTTTACGCTTAATATCAATAAAATTTGCAATATTTGAATTTTAATAATTTAGACTTATGGAAAGTAAGTTGTGAAAAGTAATATGAGGAAAAACAAGAGATAATAAAATATTTATAGTTTAAAGTTGAGGGTAAGGATTTAAATACACTTAGTAATTTATATTTTGGTAATATGGAAATAAATGAGAAGAGATTATTTAAATAATATTTAACGGATATGAGTTAGTATAAGATTTCTTGTTCGGTGTGTTTTAGTTTTGTCGAGATTGGCGGTCGTTTGGTTAACGAAATACAGCAGCAAACTCCTTATCGATTCTAGTAGTCGAACAACAATCACGAGAAGCAGGCGAACTACGTTGATTACGAGAATTGCCTCTTAGGAGAGACGTTCTATGAGGACCAAAGATGAAACTTTATAAGATTATGGGTAAGTTGTGGAAATGAGTTGATGTGGAATAATAGAGAAGTGTAATAGAATTGTGCAAGTGATGACTCGAGGACGAGTCGGAATTTAAAATAATGTGTATAAGTTTGAGGTATTTAATTTAATAAACAATGTTTCTCAAAATTTCCAAATAAAATAATAAAAAACTTTCTAAACGAGTTGACCTCCCATGAGCTTTCCACAACAATTTGAATGACCCAAGTAAATAAAGCAACATAAAAGTTTGTGAATTGGCCTCCCATGAGCGTTCCATGGCAATTTGTTGGCCCAATTGAAATAACGAGAAATAAACAATTGAGTTGTTCAGCCCATGAGCGTGTACATGGCATTTAACTAACCTAACTAATTAACGAATTATCGAATCAATGGAGTTGTTCGGACCATGAGAGTTACATTGCACTTAACCAACCCAACTAAATATCAAATCAACGAATCAAATATGAGTAGTTGGTGCATCTCGGGAACCACCCCGGACGATACGTTCCAACCAAAAATTAAATCGAAAATGGTTTAAGAAATGGATAGTTGGAGTGCCCGTGGATTTCCATGGATTCTTCACCCAACTAAGCATTTAAAATAATTTAAAAACACAATTTGGAAGTATGACCGTTTAGCCGGTTATGTTTACCACGCAACCGTTTAGCCGATTACGGGTACCACTTAAAGTTATGGTTATACAAAGTACAATTCGTATATGGACTTGTGTGTTACTTGTATTACTTGCACAAATATTACTTGCACGATTGGGAAGCCTCATTAAGTATGATCATACGCCCCCCTTTGCACTCCGGTCCATTTGTATCGAGTGGAAAGGGCCTCATTATCCAAGTACGTTGGTTGTTACCAATTGGAAAGGACCTTACTTGCGCGATTACCTAAGTACGTTGGTTGTTACCAACTGGAAAGGGACTTATTTGCTCGTTTATCACTTGTCCATGAATTGTATGATTTTTATGTACGTACTTAAACTGTGGAAAGCTCACCAGCTATGTTCATAGCTGACTTTATTTTATACATATGTTACAGGTGTAAAGATATGAGGATGAAAGTTAGAAGACACATAGCATGCCTATAGGATATCCAAAGAACAACCTAGCATTTGTTTATTTATTTGTTACAACTTGTATTATTTGATAAACTTGTGTTACATGAAGATTTAAATGAAATAATGTTATTATGGTCACCTAACAGTGTCACGTGTGTTTGAGCAATCTGTACGTCACACTCGGGCGTTTCCGCTTTAGCCGGGGTGTTACACTAATGGCGGATTAGGCTATTTTTGAAGACAGTAACATAATAATAATATTATAAGTATACAGTATTTTCATAGTATTATAAATCAGTGACACTAGTTGGTATATTATAAACATATGACTACTTGGTAATTCACCACCGACTAAAATGGATCCTAACATTGTATATGCTAGCAGTCCAGCAAGAGTCATACCCAAGGAGTTATGTTACCTATGTCGTGCTCCTACTTACTACCGTATGATTTGCACGACGTGGATCATATATTGTGTAAGTGTTTATATATTTATTTTCTTGATACAATATTTCTTTTAATTGAGTAATTACATATCTGTTTTGTTAGTGTAAATGTGATCTTCCTCAGCCTGAAGCAAAAGTACACCCCCTCACTGGAGTTAACTTTTGAACAATTGAATCCTAATTTGTTAGAAGACTCAGATGTACTGAATGAGTATTTATGAAAACGAAGGGAAAGAAGTGGAACCGGAGTACCACCATGACCCGTATCCTGGAGAGCACTCATCGGATTCCGAGTGGTCAAATGACGATTGTCATTGGAAGTAATCTATGTTTTAATAAAGTTGTTATGTTTCTTTTATGTGTTTTTAATAAAGTTGTTATGTGTTTTGTTATTTGTTTTTAATCAAGATGTTTGTTTAATTCTAGTTTGTTTAATTCTAGTTTGCTTAATTATAGTTTGTTTAATTCTAACACTTTAAAATCTAGACTAATAACTCTTATAATTTACTTCAAGAAAATAAAAAACAGAAATAATAAATTACAATTTATAATAATATACTATATTTTATATAAATACCACATACACCCACACTTCAAACCCACACTTCAACACTCAAACTCACAAACCTCATCCAACACTTTGAAGACTCTCACCCAACCCATACCCAAATTCAACCAAGAAAATGAATACGAACTTGTATCTCAACCCGGGTCCAAGGGATGAAAGTCTCTTGTACCTAGGAGCCGAACACCGAGCCAGAAATTTGTTCCTCAATCCACTAGAGGGGGAGAGGTCTACAATGGATTTTAAATGTGGGGATGGTTCATTTTGGGAGCGAGTTATGGACAGTGACATTACTCTAATGGGTAGAGTTTTGAGGTTTATCCATTTATTTGGATTTGGCGGTATCGTACGTTGTGGTTATAGGAGAGTTGACCGAGCGTTGATAGAAGCACTGGCTGAAAGGTGGCGGCCCGAAATGAACACATTTCACCTACCATTTGGCGTGGCGACTGTCACCTTGGAGGATGTTAACGTTCTATGGGGGTTACCCATTGAGGGTGAGGCGTTAACTGGGACGAGGGTTCATTTGACTAAAACAAACGGAGGCAAATGTGCCTAACTTATTTGGGTTTTGATACACAACAGTCTGATTATAAAAATCAATTTTTAAAACTCAATACTATGCTAACATTTATGTTAGATAACCCAATAACCGATGAATCTACTGATGCACAATGTATGCAGCGTGCTCGTTGTGTCTGCCTAATAGTGGCTACTAATAACATGTTAGGAGATACAAATAATGGGTACGCGTCATTACATTTATTAACTCATTTAACTGACTTTGAAGTTAGTGGGCGACTGAGTTGGGGTGTTGCTGCCCTAGCGTGTTTGTATAGAAAACTATATAAGGGAACCAGATCACAAACAAAGGCAGTTGGCGGCCTAATGTCACTACTACAAATATGGGCATGGACCCGGATTCGACCATTGAGACCCACAATTGTCGATCAACAAATCAGCTGGAAAAATCCATATGGAGCAAGGTAATTACGTACTATTGTAATACTAATATAATTATTAATATTCTAACATTTATTATTGTCTTCCTGAAGATGGGCGGAGCATACCATTAGTAACAGGGAGACTCCTTCACACGTGCTGAAGGCCCACCGGACAACACTACAAAATCTACGAGAGGCCGAAGTATTTTTTCCTTCACCATAAAAGTTTTTTAAATAGATTGTAAATACTAAATATTAACATTTTTTTTATTTTAATAGTTTGATTGGATGACTTATCGGGACGTGATGCATAGAATCTCGCAAATGTGTCTAACAGGCACAAACTGTTGGAGTTCACGATGTTTTCTAATTTATTGGAACGTCATTGAATATCATCCAGTGGAAAGGGTGACAAGACAATTTGGATTTCTTCAGGAGGTCCCTGACCCATTCCCTTTTTCACGTGAAGTGCTTCGGATACTTCGTAAGACAATACGGAAAGGGAGGTTAGGCACAGACTGGTCTGCGTTTCATGCTGGGTATGTCGAAAATTGGAACCATAGACATGCAAATGTGGTGCAAGGTGCGCCGACCAACACGCCTACGACCCTCCATACTTACAATGACTGGTTCCATCGACATACTGTGTTATATATAAAGGACCTGTGGCACGTCCCTGGTGTTGTACATACTGGATTCGATGATCACGGTGGAACGACAAGATACTTGGTTAGTATAATTACTAATGTAACATTAAATTTAATAAATAAGTAATGCGTTTGGGTTTTAATTATTTTTGGTTTTGTAGGTGGATGGATTAGGCTTCATTGGTCAAGAAGCCATTAGAATGCAGAACATGGGCCCTAAACATTACTATGAAAATTTTGGAGGGGTCCAAGGCATGGCTTCTCAGCTAATTCAATCTGTTAATCATGTTGATCAGCCTTCATATATACAGACTAATGAACCGGATTTGAGACATGATAACACGCTCCCCCAAAGTGCTCCGCGTGGTCGGGGGCGTCGTGGTCGACAAAGACCATGGGTAAACCTCGTACATGATGATGATGAGGGGGAGGGTCCCTCAAATTTTGGAGGGCCCACAACCAACTATGGGGAGGGTCCCTCAAATTTTGGAGGGGCAACACTAGATTGGCAAGCTGGTTATCGACCTTCTTTTCAAAATGTTGGACAGGGATCATCAAGCATTTAACAAGGTACCCAGTCGAATGTTAACAACAACCAAGAAAACAATTGGGTATCCTCTTTGTTTGACTTCACTCTTACTAGTAATAACTAATATGATTCCTGCGATGTACACGAACAACCCGGGAGACTTCCAGAATTACGATTATACCGGTGTTAGTGTACAACAACCGCGTTACCAACATTTAACTCTGGTTCAAAAGAGCTTGGACCTACAGCTGACTCAACCCGAAGGCTCCAGTCCACCAAGTGATAAGGAATGTCAAGATCCAGAACATAGACGTGTACAACCACGAAGACATCCAAGACCAGTTGGTTGTGGCACGAGTGGCTGTCTGATCCGCCATCCGCATAGACATTAAATAATTACGTAGATTGTAACTTTAAATTCAGTACACGTAATATTGTATTTTTTGTATAATTTTTAAAAATTAATTTTAACTAAGATATTTAAAATGAAAAAATATTTTTTTATTAATAAACCTAGTTTATCTTTAAACGATATCAATAACATAAAATATTAAAATAACTATTAAATTAATAAATTTCTTTATATTATAACTAGGTTTTGAAGAAGGAAAAGATCAAATCTTAAAAGGACTTAATTAACATATTTGGTTTTATGTGGTCATAGGGACCGATGCCTAACAAATATGAAAAATTGGTTTGGTTTGTTAGGTCTTGATATTACATTTACTAGTTTTTAAAATATACTGGTTAAATAAGTAAGACTATGATGAAAATGATGAAAATAAATATTTGATGTAACCGCACAAACTAACTTCACACCTGAGACAATTTCAACCTAACAACTTTTTAAATTAGAAGAACCACCAAAATAAACTGGAGAACCCATCTTAAAGAAATCTTATGAATATGTTTACCAAATGCAACATTAATTTTTTTTTTAAAACCTAATCCGCTATTTGTAATGGCGGATTAGGAAAAAAAATTTCTGGTATTTGACTTCTTCATGGTGGGGAGCATTGCATCAATTATAAATACCACCATCCTTCCACTTCCTTATTCAAGCATCATATGTCTTCTTCTTTGTCATTCAAAATCTTTGTAGTACAGTTATATTATGGGGGTGAAGTGTCATACATACAAGGGGTTGTTATGGGTGCTCCGGGAACTCGTAGCACTACGTTCTTAGTTACTCAACAGATCAATTATTCCGAGTTGGTTGATAACATATGTAGATGTGTTCAAATTGACCGTCAATGTTGTTGTCTAGAGTTAACTCGCTACTATGAATACAATGGAGGTTCATATACCGCACATATTCACCAAGAAAGTGATATGTATTTAATATACCAACTAGCTTCCCTTGTTCCTGGTTACACCTGTAAAATTCATGTGGCTTGGACGATGGTAGTTCCATACTTGCAACAACATGAGCATGGTAGTTCCTCAATCATTGAAGACTATGATGAAGGTTAGTTTACTTCCTTTTTACATCCTTTTTAATAATTTTTATACTCAATAAAATGTGATAAATGGTAATACAGAAATTTTTTTTGTAAGACTCTCTTGCTGAAGAAATTGAAGACACATCAGAGAGTGAACCGTCTGTTTCTGATATGAATCGGAGGACGACGAACCACTCCCTCCTTTGCCTCAACAACAAAGTCAGGGACTCACCCATTTTCCCGAACTTAATGTTGTTGGTAGAGGAATGGATGAAGACTATATTCCCATGGATAATTTTGCGGAAGATGAAATGGAGTTTTGGGACGAAAAAAATCCAGAAATACGTTTAAATATGTATTTCACTTCAAAAGGCCAAGTTGATTACGCCGTTAGAATGTGGAATATCAACCCCAATAGAGAGATATTTATGGCAGAAACCCGACCCAAAGTCTTCACAGCGAAATGTAAAAGTATCAAGCAAACAAACAACCAGCAGGATACCTCTCAACCATGTCTTTGGACATGCACAGCAAGAAAATTAAAAGACTCCAATTGTTTCAAAATGACAACATGGACCCCGGCTCACTCATGTTTCACCACTGTTTCTCACAACAACAACCGAGCCCTAAGATCAAAAGTTGTAGGAGCCCACATCCAACAACAAGTTCTTTCAAATGTATCGTATACTGTGAAACAAATTCAGTCTCTGATCAAAGAGAAACCAAATGTTGATATCACTACGGCAAGGCTTGGGCTGCCAGGAAAAAAACCGTCAAAAACATATATGGTAGCTGGGATGAAAACTTTCATGAATTACCAAGCTACATAATGGCACTACAACAAGCAAACCCCGCTACCGTTGTCCAGTGGTTACATCATCCCTATAGTCCAAGTGACTTCTCAGTATTCAAGTATGTATTTTGGGCATTATGTCCGAGTATTGAAGCCTTTAGATTTTGCATTCCTGCGATCTCTATAGATGCCACCCATCTAAGGGGCACTTACAAGGGAAAAATATTGATGGCGGTTTCCAAAAACGCAAACAACATGATCTTGCCGATTGCGTACGCATTGGTGGACGAGGAAACAAACGAGAGCTGGAAGTGGTTTCTTCAACAATTTGCTGACAACGTTGAGGACCTCGCAAGGAGAAAGTTGTGTGTAATTTATGACAGGCATGCGGATATAAAACACGCCATGGATAATTTAGAGTCCTGGAAGGAACCCCACGCCTACCATCGATTTTGTCTAAGGCATGTAAAAAGCAATTTCATGGCGAAGTTCAAGAGTGTGAACCTCAAAAGGATGAGTTGGGAGATCGGAAGCACAACACAACAAAGAAAGTATGATCGCCTGATGGATAAGCTTAAGGCAACAAACAAAGACGCGTGGCGGTACCTCTGTCAAATAGATAAAAAACATGGACAGTCCTGTATGACAGTGGGAATCGACGATGGGGTAACCTCACCACGAACATATCGAGCATGAACAATGCTTTACGTGGTGCTGGGATGCTCCCAATAAAGGCATTAATTGAATATACCTTTAAAAGAGAAGTTGAACAATACGCTATACACTACACAACCGCGTATGATTGTTCAACGGACTTTCCTCACCGCATGTAGACAATCTTCCATAATCGTGAAATCAGGGCTCGACAACACCGAGTGTTCCCTTATTCAGCACGTCATCAAAGGTACATGGTGGAGTCATCCCTACAAACATCGGACGAATCTAGCTACAGTCATTATTGTGACACCCGGTAAATTCCCAATCCCTTAAACTAAGTAATCAACCTAATAATTAGGTGATTGTAAATATTATGCGCGCCATGTTAGTCAGCGCGTGCATTTGTTATGTGCGCCCTGCGCGAGCGCGCCATGTTAGTCAGCGCGTGCATTTGTTATGTGCGCCCTGCGCGAGCGCGCCATGTTAGTCAGCGCGTGCATTTGTTATGTGCAACCTGCGCAAGCGCACCATGTTAAGAACCAGCGTGAGCATATGTTATATGCGCCATGCGCGAATGTTTTGGCTTTATGTTTTCATGTAACTTAACGTTATGTTGTCTATGGGTTGACCATCCCGCATGATGCTAAGGCGGGTGCATCCTAAATCGTTTATGCGCGTGCGGAAGGGAACTAACCTCCCCGCATGGCGGGAACATTGAGAGCCAGTTTGTCTGAAGCTCCAAGATGGAATTGACTTCAACATAACTGATCACTATGTTGAAATACCAAGACCACCTGGAGAATCTACAAATGAAACTCAATGTCCCTAACTGCGAGAAGGTTACGCACCTACCCGCAGCAAAGAAATGTCCTTCACGCAGAAAGCTATGCGCACAAAGTGATGCGCACAGAACACTTAGTCTATTCTCCAGGCATAAGGAGATTACTCCCGCCCAAAAGGAAATAGTAGCGTGTTTCAGAGATTTTCCACTTTTTACTGTACACTGACAAAAGTACCTGAAAAAGCACACTGTAACATGAAAAGTCAACTGTCAGCCACCCTATTCTCACCAACCCCAGACCTGCATGTCCTGTCCAAATCAAATCAAGATCTTTTGTCCACTCCTCCACTTTTAAATAAACAATAAACAATAATAATTTCCATACTTTATCATCATTACACCTAGATATGAAAAGATTTCAATCCCCTAAAGCAAGGGATTGTGTTCCCTTGAGTTTGCCTATAAATATGTAACCTAAATTATCACCCAAAACACACTCCAAAGAACTGCAAACTTGCACTAAGCATCTCCCGAGCATCCGTTATTTTCGATTCCGTCCCAGTTACTAGGTAAGCCGAGGTTATAAACTTGAGATCTACTTTCCAAACCTCATATTCTCCTATTTCTTGATCTTAATATATATACTTCTTGTTATTTAATCGTATTCTAGACCTTCGATTCCGGGGCCAACACCAAGAAAACCCGAATCTCGATTAATCCCTTAACAAGAACCACAGGTGAGTCTCACAGCCCCTATTTTCACTATTTTCACTATTTTTAAACTGTTTTCGGGGCGAGGGACACGTACTTAAATAATGTTTTATCACGGTATACTTACAAGCTATGCAAGCGATTATGTGTTTAAGTTATGTTTCATGATGAGCAATGCAAACGGTTATCTAAGGTTTACGATGTATGTGCGCTAGAACTCGAGTAAGTGATCACTTTACCATTGGAACTCTAAGGGTAGGGACTGCTGGTTTGATCCACCCACTCGTAGGGGTCGCACCTCTTTGCATGGACGAGTGCCTAGTATGGTCATGGGGCAGTACTATGGGTTTGAACCCGCTCGTAGGGGTCGCGCCTCTTTGCATGGACGAGCGCCTTGTTTTCCGGCACAACGTCCGCGCGTAACCCGCGGGACGGAATTATTATTTTAGCTCGTAGTGGCAGCGCCACTTTGCATGGACGAGCACATGTTCCTGAAACGTTCGCGCGTAACCCGCGGGACGGTATTACTTATTTTAGCTCGTAGTGGCAGCGCCACTTTGCATAGACGAGCACAGTTCCCAGAAATGTTCGCGCGTAACCCGCGGAACGATTTTATCAGAATATGTTGATATAACTATGTTTTACCAAGCATGTGTTTTAATAATGCTATCAGAATTATGTTTCAGAATGATTTGTATCAAGATTATGATGCAATACGATTTATCAAGTTACTAAGACTTGTGAACTCACTCAGTTTATACTGATTCAAATGTTTTTACGTGTCTTTCAGAAGATAACTAGGTAGCGCATGGAGTCACACTTAGAGCACCTCACGCTGAACATCTAAACTAGCTTTTTGGAAGATTTTAGTTCTATCCCTTCGTTGCGCGTGGTTGTTCCCGCCGCGCATGGGGATATGGCGTGGAAATCTTCAACAATTTTTATACTTGGATGTTTTTATGTAAATTTTAAACAATGTAATGTATTTGTATTAAACTTTTCATGCGAAATGAAAATCTTACTTTGAATGTTTGCAATGGCCCGTGCTTAAGTATCAATCCTCACTCGTGCGCGCCCGGCTGTTTCCGCCGCTCAGGGCCGGGTGTGACAGATTGGTATCAGAGCACTGGTTATAGCGAACTAGGAAAAGAAGTTTTAACCTAGACTATAACCGTTGGGGAATCGCATGAAATATTTTTTCAAAGAAAATATTTTCAAAAGAAACTATACACACACTTAGGAACACGGGTCACACTGTCTAGTAAATAATGATAACATTATGTGCTCAGAGTACATGCGCTAAGTCTGATATATTTTCACTCTTTTAAAGCAAGAATGCCTCCAACTAAAGCCAAAGGAATTACCATGACACCCGAGGAACTCGCGGAAATAATCGCGCAAGCGATCACAACACATGAGGCCAGCAAGGCCGAATCAAGTCAGGGTCGTCAGAATGAGACCCCAGAACCCGAATCAGGAGCCTTGGACAAAGGATGCTCCTATAAGACATTCATGGCCTGTAAGCCTTGGCCATTCAAGGGAACCGAAGGGGCCATTGGGCTCTACAACTGGATTGACAAGATGGAGACAGTTCTCTCCATTAGCGGATGTAGTGAGAACCAGAAGGTCCTTTACGCGACCTGCATGTTCCAAGAGGCAGCTTCGTCTTGGTGGAAGCTTCAAACGAAAACATTGGGGCGAGAAGTTGCTCTCCACAAGACCTGGGAGGAACTGAAGGAAATGATGATGAGAAAGTTCTGCTCTCGCGCAGAAATCCAGAGTCTACAACAGGAATTCTGGAACCACACCATGGTAGGAACGGATATCGACGCCTACAACAACCGGTTCAACGAACTTTGCCAGTTGGTGCCAGACATGGCAAACACGGAGGAAAAGAAGATCGAGAGGTATATTTTTGGGTTACCTCCTGTTGTTAGGGTTCCGCTCAACGCCGCAGCGCCTCCAACCTTTGATGAGGCGGTAGCGCGGGCCATTACCCTTACAAGGGATACGATCCGTGCGGGTATGTTGACTACGCGCGGAATCGAGCAGCGAACCTCTGATCCCAAAAGGAAATGGAACTCTCACCACCGAGGGTCCGACTCCAAGCAGCCACCGTTCAAGAAGCAGGAAAGCGCAAGGGTTTACGCGATTCAGGCTGCGGAGCCACCACGAAAAGGATACAGCGGGCCTCGCCCATGGTGCAACAAATGCAAGTATCACCACGAGGGTGAATGCGCAAGAATCGAATGTGCCAAATGTGGCAGACCAGGGCACAAGACGATGAATTGCCGTATCAGAGAAGCTGGAGCAAGCGACAACTGCTACGCATGCGGGAAGCCAGGGCATTTTAGTCGGGATTGCCCGCAAAAGGGGAACCAAGCTCGCGGGAGAGCTTTTGTGATCGGCGCAGGCGAAGCTAAAGAAGAGCCGAATGTGGTAACCGGTACGTTTTTGCTTAACGGACATTTTGCATCTGTCTTATTTGATACTGGCGCTGACCTAAGTTTTATATCCGCTGAGTTTAAAGACTCCCTAGGCCTAGCAACCAGTAGACTAGACACGTCTTATACTATAGAACTAGCCAATGGTAGGCAGTTATGCGCGAACGAAAGAACTGAACAATGTGTTATAGTCATGGGAGGTCACGGGTTCAATATTAACTTGTTGCCAATAGACTTGGGAAGTTTTGACATTGTGGTAGGTATGGATTGGTTAGTCGAGAACCGTGCGGAAGTTATTTGCCATGAGAAGCAGGTTCGGATCCCACTGTTGAACGGAGAAACCTTGGTAATTCAAGGGGAAAGAAGGGGAGTTGCGACGAAACTGATTTCGTGCCTAAAGGCGCGAAAGTGCCTAAGGAAAGGGTGCTACGCCTTCCTGGCGCATGTCGTAGAAAAGAAAGGAGATGAGCGAAGAATTGAAGACTTACCAGTAGTGCGCGAATTTCCAGAAGTTTTTCCTGAAGATTTGCCCGGATTACCGCCGCCGCGACAAGTCGAGTTTCGTATTGATTTAGTCCCAGGAGCTGCGCCAGTAGCTCGAGCGCCTTATCGACTAGCTCCATCTGAGATGCAAGAGCTATCCAATCAGTTACAGGAACTATTGGATAAGGGTTTCATACGCCCAAGCTTTTCACCTTGGGGAGCTCCAGTACTGTTTGTTAAGAAGAAGGATGGTTCGTTCAGAATGTGTATTGACTACAGGGAACTGAACAAGCTGACAGTCAAAAATCGGTACCCCTTACCGAGGATTGACGACTTATTTGACCAGTTGCAGGGATCCAGTTATTATTCGAAGATAGATCTACGGTCAGGATACCACCAACTTAGGGTCCATGAGGAAGATGTGCCGAAAACAGCCTTCCGAACTAGATACGGCCATTATGAGTTCTTAGTGATGCCTTTCGGGCTAACTAATGCGCCGGCTGTGTTCATGGATCTGATGAACCGCGTGTGCAAACCATACTTGGACAAGTTTGTGATTGTGTTTATAGATGATATTCTGATTTACTCACGGACCAAGGCCGAGCATGAGCAACACCTGAGATTGATTTTGGAATTGTTGAAGAAAGAAAAGTTGTATGCGAAGTTTTCCAAGTGCGAGTTTTGGCTTAGAGAAGTTCACTTTCTCGGTCACGTTGTAAACGAGAAAGGAATTCACGTTGATCCTTCCAAAGTCAAGGCCATCGAAAACTGGGAAGCGCCAAAAACCCCAACTGAGGTGAGGCAATTCCTAGGACTAGCTGGCTACTATCGACGCTTCATTGAGAACTTCTCCAAAATAGCTCTACCTCTGACCGCGCTAACTCAGAAAGACAAGAAGTTTGTTTGGGGCGAAAATCAGGAAACAGCATTTCAAATGTTGAAACAGAAGTTATGTAGTGCGCCAATTTTGTCTTTGCCCGAGGGGATGGATGACATTGTTGTTTACTGCGACGCTTCACATCAGGGACTTGGATGTGTCCTTATGCAACGAGACAAAGTCATAGCGTATGCCTCACGCCAACTCAAGACCAATGAAAAGAACTACACAACGCATGATTTAGAACTTGGAGCGGTTGTCTTCGCGCTAAAGATTTGGCGCCATTACCTCTATGGTACAAAGTGTATAATCTTTACGGATCACAAGAGCCTTCAACATATATTTGATCAAAAGGATTTAAACATGAGGCAACGAAGATGGGTGGAGTTGTTGAACGATTATGATTGTGAAATTAAGTACCACCCTGGAAAGGCGAATGTGGTAGCAGACGCGCTAAGTAGGAAGGAGCGAATAAAAACGCTACGAGTCAAGGCTCTAAGGTTGACCATTCACGCAGATCTCTCTACCCGCATCCGAGACGCTCAGCAAGAAGCCTTGAAACCAGAGTTTGTTAAAAACGAATGCCTTGGGGGTATGATTAAGAATTTGGAACTTAAAGAGAACGGCAATCAATATTTCGCTAACCGCATATGGGTCCCTCTCAAGGGAGGATTGCGCGAGCAGGTATTGAACGAAGCTTACAAAACGCGGTATTCCGTACATCCTGGCGCAGACAAGATGTACCAAGATGTTAAAACGCTGTATTGGTGGCCCAATCTTAAAGGCGCCATCGCGACGTATGTCAGTAAGTGCCTGACGTGTTCGAAGGTAAAGGCTGAATACCAGAAACCATCAGGGTTGCTTCAACAGCCAGAAATTCCCATGTGGAAGTGGGAACAAATCTCTATGGACTTCATCACCAAACTGCCAAGGACACCTGGGGGTTATGACACAATATGGGTTATTGTGGATCGGCTAACTAAGTCAGCGCACTTCCTGCCGATCAAGGAAACCGATAAGATGGAAAAGTTAGCCCGACTGTATATTCGAGAAGTAGTTTCAAAACATGGAGTCCCAGTGTCCATCATTTCTGATAGAGATAGTCGATTCACATCAAGGTTTTGGAGATCGTTACAAGGGGCTTTAGGTACTCGTCTTGACATGAGTACGGCATATCATCCTCAAACGGATGGGCAAAGCGAGCGAACAATCCAGACATTGGAAGACATGCTACGCGCGTGCGCAATCGATTTCGAAGGTAGCTGGGATACTCATCTCCCATTGGTTGAATTTTCTTACAACAACAGCTATCACACAAGCATTAAGGCTGCGCCGTTCGAAGCTTTGTATGGGCGCAAGTGTAGATCCCCACTGTGCTGGGCTGAAGTAGGTGACAAGCAAATGACTGGTCCAGAATTGATCCAAGAAACAACAGACAAGATTTTTCAGATAAGGGATCGCCTTAAGACAGCGCGCGACAGACAGAAGAGCTACGCAGATGTGCGAAGGAAACCATTGGAATTTCAAGTAGGGGATAAAGTACTTTTGAAAGTCTCTCCATGGAAAGGAGTCCCCCGTTTCGGCAAGCGAGGAAAGTTGAATCCGCGCTTCATTGGACCATTCGAGATCCTGGAAAGGATCGGTCCGGTTGCTTATAAACTCCGTTTACCCGCCGAACTCAGTGGAGTTCATGATACGTTTCATGTGTCCAACCTCAAAAAGTGCTTATCTGACGAAACGTTGATTTTGCCGATGGAAGAGATTCACATCGACAAACAGCTGCACTTCATAGAAGAACCTATAGCAGTAACCGATTGGAAAGAACAAAAGTTACGCAGGAGCAAAATCAAGTTAGTAAAGGTTCAATGGAACTCGAGGCGTGGGCCTGAATTCACTTGGGAAAGAGAAGACCAAATGCGCAAGAAATACCCACACCTCTTTCAGAACATGGCTTCTGCCAGCAACGTCTCCCAAATTTCGGGACGAAATTCGTTTAACGAGGGGAGAATGTGACACCCGGTAAATTCCCAATCCCTTAAACTAAGTAATCAACCTAATAATTAGGTGATTGTAAATATTATGCGCGCCATGTTAGTCAGCGCGTGCATTTGTTATGTGCGCCCTGCGCGAGCGCGCCATGTTAGTCAGCGCGTGCATTTGTTATGTGCGCCCTGCGCGAGCGCGCCATGTTAGTCAGCGCGTGCATTTGTTATGTGCAACCTGCGCAAGCGCACCATGTTAAGAACCAGCGTGAGCATATGTTATATGCGCCATGCGCGAATGTTTTGGCTTTATGTTTTCATGTAACTTAACGTTATGTTGTCTATGGGTTGACCATCCCGCATGATGCTAAGGCGGGTGCATCCTAAATCGTTTATGCGCGTGCGGAAGGGAACTAACCTCCCCGCATGGCGGGAACATTGAGAGCCAGTTTGTCTGAAGCTCCAAGATGGAATTGATTTCAACATAACTGATCACTATGTTGAAATACCAAGACCACCTGGAGAATCTACAAATGAAACTCAATGTCCCTAACTGCGAGAAGGTTACGCACCTACCCGCAGCAAAGAAATGTCCTTCACGCAGAAAGCTATGCGCACAAAGTGATGCGCACAGAACACTTAGTCTATTCTCCAGGCATAATGAGATTACTCCCGCCCAAAAGGAAACAGTAGCGTGTTTCAGAGATTTTCCACTTTTTACTGTACACTGACAAAAGTACCTGAAAAAGCACACTGTAACATGAAAAGTCAACTGTCAGCCACCCTATTCTCACCAACCCCAGACCTGCATGTCCTGTCCAAATCAAATCAAGATCTTTTGTCCACTCCTCCACTTTTAAATAAACAATAAACAATAATAATTTCCATACTTTATCATCATTACACCTAGATATGAAAAGATTTCAATCCCCTAAAGCAAGGGATTGTGTTCCCTTGAGTTTGCCTATAAATATGTAACCTAAATTATCACCCAAAACACACTCCAAAGAACTGCAAACTTGCACTAAGCATCTCCCGAGCATCCGTTATTTTCGATTCCGTCCCAGTTACTAGGTAAGCCGAGGTTATAAACTTGAGATCTACTTTCCAAACCTCATATTCTCCTATTTCTTGATCTTAATATATATACTTCTTGTTATTTAATCGTATTCTAGACCTTCGATTCCGGGGCCAACACCAAGAAAACCCGAATCTCGATTAATCCCTTAACAAGAACCACAGGTGAGTCTCACAGCCCCTATTTTCACTATTTTCACTATTTTTAAACTGTTTTCGGGGCGAGGGACACGTACTTAAATAATGTTTTATCACGGTATACTTACAAGCTATGCAAGCGATTATGTGTTTAAGTTATGTTTCATGATGAGCAATGCAAACGGTTATCTAAGGTTTACGATGTATGTGCGCTAGAACTCGAGTAAGTGATCACTTTACCATTGGAACTCTAAGGGTAGGGACTGCTGGTTTGATCCACCCACTCGTAGGGGTCGCACCTCTTTGCATGGACGAGTGCCTAGTATGGTCATGGGGCAGTACTATGGGTTTGAACCCGCTCGTAGGGGTCGCGCCTCTTTGCATAGACGAGCGCCTTGTTTTCCGGCACAACGTCCTCGCGTAACCCGCGGGACGGAATTATTATTTTAGCTCGTAGTGGCAGCGCCACTTTGCATGGACGAGCACATGTTCCTGAAACGTTCGCGCGTAACCCGCGGGACGGTATTACTTATTTTAGCTCGTAGTGGCAGCGCCACTTTGCATAGACGAGCACAGTTCCCAGAAATGTTCGCGCGTAACCCGCGGAACGATTTTATCAGAATATGTTGATATAACTATGTTTTACCAAGCATGTGTTTTAATAATGCTATCAGAATTATGTTTCAGAATGATTTGTATCAAGATTATGATGCAATACGATTTATCAAGTTACTAAGACTTGTGAACTCACTCAGTTTATACTGATTCAAATGTTTTTACGTGTCTTTCAGGAGATAACTAGGTAGCGCATGGAGTCACACTTAGAGCACCTCACGCTGAACATCTAAACTAGCTTTTTGGAAGATTTTAGTTCTATCCCTTCGTTGCGCGTGGTTGTTCCCGCCGCGCATGGGGATATGGCGTGGAAATCTTCAACAATTTTTATACTTGGATGTTTTTATGTAAATTTTAAACAATGTAATGTATTTGTATTAAACTTTTCATGCGAAATGAAAATCTTACTTTGAATGTTTGCAATGGCCCGTGCTTAAGTATCAATCCTCACTCGTGCGCGCCCGGCTGTTTCCGCCGCTCAGGGCCGGGTGTGACAATTATACAGTAGAATTCCAAGAACGAACCTGCACGTGTGGTAAGTGGCAAATTTATCGTTTCTCGTGTAGCCATGCAATTGCAGTATGCCACCACTTAGATGAAAGTCAAAGAAAAACTGCTGATCCAAGGTTTTACACGGAAACATACCGTGCACAATACAACCACCAGTATTTTCCGGTGCCTCATAAACAAGATTGGATGTACGCCGGTTGGCGAATTCATAGGGACCCATCGAAGATAACTATCGTAAGGGGAAGACGGCGTGCGAGGAGGATGCACAACGAGATGGATGCCAGCTACGCTAAGGAAACGACGGGTCATAGGTGTTCTAGTTGTAAATCAACGGGTCACAGGATCAACAATTGTCCGAACCGACAACATTAATTATTGTATTTTTTATCATGTATTTAAGTTTCTGTTTGTTTTATTTTATGTCTTAAGTATAACTTACTTTCCAAGAGAAGTACCTGTCATGAATTGGATCATATTTCATTTAATATCTATGGACTCTTTATGTTTTATGTATTCTTCATTAATCACTACCGTTTTTAAGTCTATCTAATTATTGAATTTAAAAAATGTGATT
Source organism: Bidens hawaiensis (assembly GCF_021521415.1). NCBI lineage: Eukaryota > Viridiplantae > Streptophyta > Magnoliopsida > Asterales > Asteraceae > Bidens > Bidens hawaiensis. The sequence goes on along the minus strand of NW_027493008.1, from coordinate 310,317 downwards.
TCTTTAATTAGTTTCTAACTATGTATTGTTTATTATTTAACCTCACAAATAATATACTCTATGGATAGAGAAATAGTTGATGCTTGATATTTGATGGTGATAGTTAAATTACAAAGCTACCTAGTAACACATTTTCCACAAACTCTCTGTATTCGACACCCACTTACTGCTATCTATTTAGTTGTATTTGGTTTATTTTTGAGTGAGTCTTCGACCTCACGTCATTAGTTAAATAAAAAATAGATCAGGCGAGTTAAATACATGTTACATGTTTGTATCCATTTATATGTAATATTAATATTGTAAATAGTAATATACTAATATAAAAGCAGAAGATAATAAAAGTTTAAGTTACATGTTTGTATCCATTTATATGTAAAAAATTCATACTTGACATGATTTTCGAGTTCATGTAAGGTTTGATTGATATTAATTCATGTTATAATCCAGGTGTTTTCCTCCAAAAATCAAATGGTTACTGTTGTTTCAACATCGTCAAAATATTATCTACAAAATTGAGGTTTTCAATTTAAAACCTAATCCGTCATTATGAATGACGAATTAGGAAAAATTAATTTTTTTAAACCTAATCCGCTATTGACAATGGAGGATTAGGAAAAGATATATTTTTTTTTGGTCTTCATCTTCTTCATGGTGTCAGATCAAAGACATCTCATGTGAAGGGGGCAGGTTGCAGTGTACATTATAGAGGGAATCAATGGCACTTTGCAGCTTTGAGGGAATCTTTATCAGCTTTGAGCTTTGCAGTGGGGTTAGTTTGGTTGTTTGGTTTCTTAACTGGGTTAACTTGGCGCCTAACGGGGTTATCCTAATCCGCTATTCTCAATAGCGGACTGTAGGTTGCAGGTGATCCGTCATTCTCAATAGCGGATCCAAATTCATCTTCCTCTTAATCCGCTATTCTCAATAGCGGATACACCAAAAACCCTTTTTTTTTACTTCCCCGTTAACCTAATTTTTTGGTAATACACACCATTTCAAAAAAAAATTCCCGTTGCAAAGGAGAGGGTGGCCATAAAGCTTGTAACGTTTGCGGTTCGCAGTGACAAAGATGAGAGCCTTGAGCCATGTGGTGCCACACTTCATGAAGGCAACAAGAAAGATGTCGGTGGGTTGCAGGTTGAAGTGTTTGTGAATCACTAGTAGGCCTTTGATCACGTCGAAGCTTGACCAGAAATCCTTGTAGCGAAACACGTGTTTGCTTCTCCAGGCTTTGTCTTTGGGGAGATTTGCAAGAAGGTTGTTGTGTTCTTGATCTGTTTGAGTTTGGTTGTTGTTGTTGTTGTTAATAATAATGTTATTGGATGTGTTGTGAGGAGTTTGGCAGGGAATAAGGCAAGTAGACATGGATAATATGGGTTTTGTGAAGTCTAATATAGTAATAATATATGTCCCATTTGTAGCTCAGTTGATTAAGGGGGCTTGAAATAATAATATCTATAATGTATACAATTGAAAACCTCAAAATCTTAGGTGTCGCGATATAGTCGCTCCCCCATTTATGGAAGCCACCATATTGCTTGACTTTTAAATGGAGGCCTCTCATTGATTTAACCCAAATTCATGGGTATGAGTCTTACAAAAACCAGATAGCTTTTAAACGAGTTATAACATCTCATTAAATTAAAAATTAATCTTACCAATTATTTGATAGGAAAATCCTATAAAATAGGGATATACTAAAATTTAATATCAAATTTAAAAATAAAAAGATATTATTTATAATCAATAAACAATTTTATAGTAAAAAACATAAGCGGGTCATGGGCCACCAAATCCAGATAGCTTTTAAACGGGCAATAACATATCATTATTTTTATGAAACCCTTTCATCATCAAACCCTACGTATATTTATTAACTTTCTTATAATAAAGAAAATTAAAATCCAAAAAGTAAATATTAAAAAACGAAAAATGTAAAATAACCATTCTCTCAAGCCATCAGATTACTTTATTTGTAAATGAAGGCTTCTCACGCATTTGACTCGAAATCACCGGTAAAGGTCTCACCAAACCCATATAGCTCTTAAATGGGTTATAACATCTCATTATATTAAAAATTAATCTCATCAAATATTTGATATGAAAATCCTATAAAATAGGGATATACTAAAAATTAATATCCTATTTTATTTAAAAAGAAGATATTATTTATAATTTAGAAACAATTTTATAATAAAGAAAATAAATGGGTAATTGGTATCATCAAACCCAGATAGCTTTTAAACTGGATTATAACATATCATTTATTTGTGAAACTATTTCATCATCAAACCTCAAGTATATTAATTATTAACTTTTTTACAATAAATAAAATTAAAATCCAAATATACATATATAAATATTGAAAACGAATAATGTAAAACAACCCCCGTAATACGAGGGATAAACTCTAGTAGTAATATATAGATGCAACTAAAACTTGGTATATGTCTACCTTCTTTTATAATGAAAACCGGTGAGTTTTAAATTCATATAAATAAATTATTTACTAAGAGAAGATGCACGTGTTGATTATGGTGGAAATCATAATTCAGAGTTCATTGCATCTCATATATAATATAAGTAGGAAACGCGCCGGGTTGATTTTGTTGACAGTTGTACTTGTACAACTTATCAAATCGTGCAGCGCATCTGTGAGTCGAGGTGAATTCGATCGGTGCCGGGTTACGAAAACAGTAATAACCCCCCCCCCCCCCCACAAAAAAAAAGTTTCTTAACGCAAAAATACAAAAAAACAACATAAAAAAACATGCGTCGTGGTTAAGAACCGATGACACTTCGGTTGGTATCTGGTTATAGCGCCAAAAATAAAGCAAATCACAAAATTCATTCACACCCAAATACAATAATTTAACATATTTAAAATATAAAAAAATGTGGCGAACAAAAACGCACGCAAGTTACAGTTGTGAACTGATACAAATTCGTTGATTCTGGAATCAATGGACAAAAAAAGTGATAAAAAAAACCAGCGCGCTGCGTTTGCAAACTAACACAAATTCAGTCAAAAACGACGTTGTCGGGACTAAATCGTACACAGAAAACTATAATGTTGTGGTGGTAAACCGACACGAGTTCGGTTGGTATTAGGCTACGACACAGAAATTAAAGCAATAAATTAATTCGTCCACGGTAAAGAAAAACGTATTTTACAGCAACGAACCGACGCGAATTAAAAACGAAAAATAAATTAAAAGCAAATAAAAAGACTGACCAGCCACGTAAGGCGACGTGGACCAATCACATGATTACGTCGCCAAACTTCTTAATTATTATATATAATAATGTATACTATAAGGAAAACAAATAATAACTACATCAGTGGAGATTTTATATGAATTATTCAATATGTTATAATATACAGGGTCGGCTCCGAGAATTTAAATACCTCAGTCGAGCCAATATAAGAAGGCCCGTAGGCCTAAAGAGTAACGAATATATGCTCCTTTTTTTTATCAAACGACGATTAACGTTGTGGATAAAATATAGTTTCGGGCTAAATTTATTTAAGATGATTAAGATTCATATCAATTATATATTTATATATATATATATAAGAAATTTGGCACCCGGAAATTACGGGCTTCAGCCGGTTGTCCGGTTCACACTACCCTAGGGCCGGCCCTGTCTTGTATCTTAAAACCATTATAAATTCTCTCATTTTCAACGCCGGCAAACATATATATGTTAGATTTGAGTTGATTTTTAATGCATCTTTTTAACATTTTTACATGACAAGAATGTTATTTTAGATATAAATTTGTTAAAAATTATACTTTTCTTTAATAAAATTGTAATGTATATATGCATACATAAAATGATAAATTATAATATAAGTAATGTATAATACCTGAAATAGCATAAACAATGAAAAATCAAATGTATTCACAGTTTTTATACTTATAAGACTAGGTGTAGAGGGGCATTTTGCCCACCCAAAAAGCCCAGGAACACCATCCCTGGCCGCTTTGGAGTGGGGGAACGCTTCTCACAAAGTGTTAGGAGTGGGGAGAGGAAGGTGATTGATGGTTTCTTTATAAAAAATAATAAAAAAATAATAATGAGGTGATGCTTTGAAAGCATTTCATCCACTACACCGTTTTCTTGTAAAACGTCCATATGGTGTCATAACGCCACATGGCAAAACGTCCTCATGAAGACTCCATCCATTACACATGGTCTAATAGTAAGTTAATTTAGAGCTTAATGTTTGAAAAATATTTACCTACTTTATCAACTTGAAATTTTTTAGAAAAGAAAAAAAAAAGAAAAGCTAAAAAGGTTCAAAACCGAGTCTCTTAAATAGTATTGAATTAAAATAGAATTAAATAATAGATAAGAAAAAAAAAGGAAAGCTAAAAAGGTAGAGAATCACTTCTTATTCTTTCTTCTAAACTCCGGCGAACTATCTTCCCGGTAGATAGAGCGGAGGATTCTTGCATGCTCAAGGAAGAGCTCGTGAATATATCTAGGGGTGTAAACGAGTCAAGGAGATCGGCTTGTGAAAAAGGTCGATCAAACCGAGTTTAAAGAAGCTCGAGTCTAAAGTAAAGCTTGCTTAATAAATGAAATTATAAAACATCTTTTAGTAACATGCATGAAGTAATCAATAATAAACTTTTTCCCTTTTTTAATTTTCATGTGCTTATTCATTTTATCTGAACGTATATTCTACGAATTTTAATATCTAGTTTGCTATGGCTGGTTTACAGATTTCAAATAACAATAAACTAGTTGATTTAAACAAAAACAAATTTGATTATAGTTTTGATTAACTCACTTTCTGGATTAACACTCGTCCTAAAGGTACAACTCAACGACAAGAATTAATATAGTTGACTATATTGGCAAACCCGAACAACCATACCCAAAAAGCCTGATAAACTAACAACTCAATAACCAAATAAACAATTGTAATTTGGGTCGGTTTACGGTGTTCTAATAAAAAACCCGATTAACCCAAACCAAACAACATAAAATTCAATCAAAGGAAAAAGATTAAAGTAACAAAAAAATCTACTAGTATAAAGGATGAAGAGTCTGACAACCCAAACCAAACAACATAAAATCCATAAAACACGTTATGCAATTTACCCCATATATAAAATTCAGCATAACACTGTATTTGAATCGAAAGTTAAAACATACATTTTATTTGTGATGTGTTGCTAATAATCATATCTCCGTTTATTTTCCCAAGTCATCTAGGTTAATAAAAAGAAAAAGAATATATTTAAATAAAAATGATGACCGACTTTATTGATTGCTCAATCCAATACAAAATCTAGGCTAGATTGGTCTAACTACCTCATCGTAATTTTTCTTTAACGGCCAACGAATCTTTTAAATGAGCTACTGGCTAAATTCATCGTATCGGAGTACACTCGCCATTTGATCCGTGAAAAACCCTCACTAAGGCCAATGTCCGTGAACACTTGCTCGAAGGCACGTCAGTTCGGTGAGATAAAACCCGTTCGATTCAAGGATCCAACTAGTGAAAGCCACCTAATCGCCTAGTCTCCCATCATCACCTTGGTGCCTCTAAAACTAAATGATGTGGACGGGAATCGAACCTGAATCACATAAAACACCAAGTGTCTTCGTAATTCTTTTTAAGAAAAGAGGCACAAGAAATAATATACACTCACTATACAATTAATATTTTTAAAACAATTTAAATGATATGTATAAAGGTTTATATGGCTTATGTAATTTTCTACTTAAAGTTAACTAGTTGTCGTACCCGTGCATTATGGCAGGCCAAGTTTGTACCATGTTCTTTGTATATTAGACCGACTATCCCTTGTTAAGTTTATGTATATTGCAAGCTATAAATGTAGTTCTTCACATTGATGGTTTTGTAATTACAGAAGATAAGTATTTTCTAAAGATCTACTATATGAATTACAAAAGATAAAGGTGATTTCTGAATGTTACTTTCTAAAGTAGCCACCTCTTCATAAGACCCCGACTTGCCACACACCCCTTACCACATCCGAAATGCTCCAGAACAATCACCGTGTAACCATTACTTCATGAATAACCCAATAAACCATTAACATAAAATGAATAAAAAACAAAAGCGAAAAAAAACCCTGTTAAATAATCATAATAGATATTTAAAAGGATATGCAAATGAAACACTAACAGAAAAGTGAACAAACCAGCATACTGTCTAATTTTGTTTACATTCAGGAACAAAGACAGCAACAAACAACTACTCTGATTTCCTAATTAACACACCTTCTAAACAATGTAATTATATGAAATCTAATATATAAAGAATGCAATTATTATAGAATAATAAATTTGTAATCAACAACATGCATAAAATCTTTGACAACAAAGGAAAATTACTAAACACAAAGCCAAATGAGAGCAAAAAATTACATAATAGAAGAAAGCCATTTGTAAAATTAGAATATGAAAAGGGATCACAAAGCATAATAACATCAATATCCTAGCATCAAAACCATATGTTAATCTACATTATTCGTATAATTACACTTATAATTACACCACACAGGCACATACAACTATACAAATGCTAACAATATATATATATATATACCTTAATATATATATATATATATATATATATACCTTAAGCACCCTAGGTTGACAATATAGGCTCAGTCACTCAGAGTATCATCATATCTCTTTCCATTATCAATTGAAAGGCACAACAACATCAGATATCAAATAAGTTAGTAAACTTTAAGTAAAAATGCCCAGAAAGTCATGGCGACCTAGAAGGCAAAGAAAAGAGAAACAACCTTTTTTGATTGTTAGCTTACATGACCTTCTTAATATAATTTATCTATTCATCTTAAGATAGAAGAGTTAACATGTTTTTCCATCCAAACTATTTTCATATTCGCAACACAAAGAAAGCAAAACGATTTCATCAAGGTGACATAATGCAACCGAGACAAAATGGTAAGAATGTAAAACTTACTTTCAGTAGCAAGATCCTATAACGGCAATAAGCAAATGAAAGCAAAATACCAACTCTTAAACTGTAACACCCACAAAATTTTGGTCCAAATTTGACAACTTTATAAAGTTAAAGGATTAAAAATACTCTTAAGATAAGTAATGAGAACAAATGAGATAAAAGGAAACAAGAGTATATTATGTTAAGGAATAAGGAAAACTCCATCCCACATAGAAAGTGGAAAAGAAATAAGAGCACTTTATAAGGAAGAAATTCTCCATAGTATTGTTCTTGTGTAGCTAACCACTCTCACTAGTCCTAGCGGAGGGTGCTGATGTTTGGGTATTTTGTATATATATTAGTGTGTTAATTATGTAGTTTTGTTTAGTATATTGTTAGAACTTTGGTACTTCATACGTGCTTTTATTTTTCAGGTCATTGATCGTTAAAGATGCTAAATTGGACACTTGTACGAGCATGGAATGATATCTCGGGATGACCGGAGCATAACTTGAAGTCTTTGGAAGTGTTAGAAGGATTCGGGAAGAGTTTGGATGAGAAACCTAAAGCCGATGCTAAAACTGAACAAGATGTGTTCACAAAAAGCGACCCCAAAGTAAAACGAGCATATTCTGGGCTAGAAAATGAGTTACGGGACCCATAATATATGAATTTTGGGTTTCTCAACGAGAGAAACCCAAATATGAGGTTTTCTTCCATCGCGTAGCGCGATGGAATGGGCATATGGCCATCGCGCTACGCGATGGTCCCCATAGTCGGGAAAGTTAGGGTTTGATGTTTTATTTCGTTTGGACGACCCTAGACGCCATCATTCACTATCCAGACGATTTTTGAGCAGCAAGGAGGAGAAGCATTGATCCCAATCATCTCAAGGCCCCGTACATGATCCTATCCATCATAACCGAAGCCCGAGAGATGCCGAGACGCGGCTAGATCGTTCGAGTCATACCCGGGATGTATAGTTTGTAATCTTTCAGTTATTTTCTCGTGTACTAGAACGATTGATTGTAATTATGTTGATGTTAATCTATGAGTATTTATGTCTAGTATTATTGTGCACAACGTCAGTTTAGGTTTATTTCGATCAAAACGATTAGTGTGCCAGTTGCTATGATAATTGCTTATAGGATTGTTTGACCTGTTAATTGTGAGAAAGCGTACGTTTTCCCTTAGTTGAGTCACATTGGCAGGGACCGTTTGATAACCAGTGCCGTGTGTTAGCGAGCGTGGATGCCTAAGGTTTAACCGGTTAATCAGTGTAGTTGACACATGATAGTTTATCTGTTATGTGCATGAGTTTGCTGTTAGTTTGCTTACTTGGATTCCCGGGTGTGATTTGTCCTTGTTACTTGATTGAATCTTTGATTACTTGTTCATTTATTATAAAACCAAACTGTTTGCTAGTGTGATCAGCACCTTGTTAATTGAATCACTTCATAATGTTAGAAATCAGTTTCACTGCACACTGACCACATACTCCTCATGGTTCGACACCCTACTTACCCTGACTAGTTTAAGGTGATTAGGACACTGATTTACTTGTTTTTGACTAGATAGCGACATGTAGCATCAAAATGGCGTCGTTGCCGGGGAGTTAGTGCGTTTAGTGTTTTTGTGTTAATTGATTTTTTTGTTTAATTTAGTTGTTATTTTTATTTTTAGCTTAGTTTACTTTTTTTTCCCATTTTACGTGGGGTGTGTTCGTTGTGCAGGTAACAGGTTTATGCACACCCGCTATTCAGGAAGAAATTCTCCATTGATTTACGAGCCAGAGATTGAACGTTTAGCTCGGCAGAACCGAGCTCAGATCAGACAGTCAGATATGGAAGGTCAGAACCAGAATCAAAACCAAAACCCACCACCCGAAGTTTTCTAACCCAAACCTAACCCACCAAATAATCAAAATCCACCAATTAATGACCTACCACCACCAATAAACACCAATCAACAACCCCAAAATTCAGCTCAACAATCCAGAAACCGAAACTGAAACCTTGACAGACCCGGGCCATCAGTCCCGAACAACACCCCTCGTCACCGACAGCCGATTATATGAGATTTTGACCATGTCAGTATTCACACTGAAGACGAAGAAGAGGGGGATGAGGAAGAACGAGGACCAATGAATGACGGGATTGAGCCGAGAAATGCAGATGAGGGTATACAGGTTGAAGAGGTTGATGAGATTGATGAACCGGTTAGGGTGAGAGGTAACAGGTGGAGGAACAAAAATGTTAACTGAGGTTGTATAGGAAGATATCGGGAGGAACGTAGACAGCCAATTCAGGTTAACCGGGGTGGTTTTGAGGAACCCAGGAGCAGACGAAGGAATTATGTGCTCCCGGCTCAGGGTGTTAACAGTCGGTTCAGACCGGCTATTTCAGATGGTGCCTCACCGATTGTCTCACAGGTTCACATACAAGGAAAACCGACATTCAAATCCCGTCCGTCCTACATCAACATAATTCCCCATTTTCACGGACTGGGATCTGAAGACTCGTATTCACACTTGTCAGATTTTTCAGCTATTTGCGGGTCTATCGGTGATGGTATGTATGATCAGGATGAGGTTCGGTTGCGGTTGTTCCAGTTTTCACTGAAAGACAAAGCCAAACACTGGTTCAACTCGCTACCGATGCACAGTATTGAGAACTGGGGTGAGATGCAGCAGGTTTTCCTTAACGAGTATTATTCACAGTCAAAGACCATCGAGGCCCGAATGGAAATTCGACATTTTTCACAGTTACCGGGTGAGTTATTTCATGAGGCCTTTGCTCGTTATAAGAAAATGATTAGAAAGTACCCGCACCATCAGATCGAGTTGTGGGAGTTGGTTAAGTGTTTTGTTGATGGGTTGCCTTATGAAGACAGAAAATATTTGAAAGCTTCTTGTAATAGTCAATTGTTGAATCAACCCGAGGAAGATGACTAGGAGTTTTTGGAGTTTATGAGTGAAGATTCCAAGGCAGAGGCAGCTGCAGAACGAAGACGAAAACAAGGGGTCACCAGATCAGTTAAATCAGCCTCGAGTGAATCAGAGAGAATTGCAGAGTTGGAAAGAGAACTCGCGGGTTATAGACGAGAGAAAAATAAAGAGGTTGGTAAAGTCGGGGTGAAGTTCCCGGTTTGTGCAGAGTGTGGTGAGTTGGGGCATAAGATAGAAAATTGCCCTGAGTTTGATGAGGACGAGTATCCCAACGAGGAAGAGGTTAGTTATGCGTACGGGGATTCCAAAGGCCAAGGGTTTAATTCAAACATCTATCACCCAGGCCTGAGGAACCACCCGAACTTCAGTTACAGGAACGCCACAGGTCAGTCAAATCTGAACTTTCAGGGGTCCAGTCAGAACCGACAGCAGAACAGCTACTGCCATGGCGGTTATCAATAGGGTTCATACAATTAGAATAGCAGTCGGGAGTATAACAGAGACGGTTACTGGGGTAACAGTTCATCGGTTAATCAGAATCAGGACCAACAAAAGGGTAATTCAGGTAATTCAGATGAGTTGGTACATTCTAAGTTAGATGCGTTGTTGAAGTTGGTGACAGATAATCAGAAAGAGACGAAGAAATAGTTCGAGTTGAGGGATAAGTCTTCAGAGGCGATGTTGAAACAAATTGGTCAACTTGTAGCAGATGTGGTGAGATTTCAAAAAAATGCGGGTCAGTTACAGAGCGATACCACAATAAACCCGCAACACTTCAGTTCAAGTTCAAAGAAAGGAAACAATGCGCACATCAATGCGGTAAGTCTTTTACCTCATTTTGAAATTACTAGTGTTGAAGTTGATTCACCACCACAGTTTGTTGATGGGGTGGTGAAAGAGTTTAGTGATGAGAATAATTATGTTGGTCAAAAGAAAACAATTTTCCAAAATGAATCGAAACTAAAAATGAATGAAATGTCTTTTTGTGAAAATTGTACTTGTGAAAAATGTTTAAATGGTAAATTGACCAACAACAGAGATGAGGAGGTGGAGGATAATACCACCTCAGGTAAACTCCAAGACCCGGGAATGCCATTTTTATTAATTCAAATTGGGGAATTTAAAACTGATTGGGCACTTCTAGATCTTAGAGCATGTGTTAGTATCATGCCCGGTAGTTTATATGATCAGTATGAATTTGGCCCGCTAGAAAGGGTAAACACCACCGTGGTGTTGGTGGATCAAACTCATACACTTCCTCGGGGCATGGTTACTAATGTAATGGTTCAGGTGGATGAATTTTGCTACCCAGTTGACTTTCTTGTCCTTGATTATGCTAAAGGAAATAATACACAATCTGCAGTCATACTGGGTAGAACATTCTTTGTCACAGCACATGCGGTAATTGATTGTGCTAAGGGCGTTTTGGGAATTAAGTGTGGGAATCGTGATAAACAGTTATCATTGTTTGGAAATGCTACTAACTCTTTTGATGACAAGTGTGAATCCTTAAGAAAGGATCATACAAAAGAGAAATGTTTTGTGACTGACATGAATGAGCTAAATGGTAACATGAAGGTGAAAGGACGGAATGAGATATTGCATGGAGTTAGAGATGATAAGGAAGTAGCAACAAGAAAGGGAAAGAAGATGAAAAGGAAAGAGGTAAAGAAACCATCTGAATGTGATTTAGAATGGAGGTTGGAAATGTTTGGGCCGGATTCTGGTGTGTTAAAAGGTTGGGAGCAACCTCTTGAGGATGAGCTTTTATGTAACGAGAAGGCTGCATGGAAACGGGCCAGCCGCCCACCTTGAATGTCATAAAATTTTCAAAAGGGTGGTAATTGTACATTTTGTATATTTTTAGTTTGCATTTTTTTATATTACCAATTGTATTTCAAGCGTACCATCATAGCAAAAGCTAAGTGTGGGGATACCGCAATGAAAAAGTTGGGATTTTGATGTGTGCGGTAAAGTTATGTCAGAAAACGAGGTTTCAGTTAAGCTACCCAAAGTGCTTTCATGTTCTTTTTTGATGTGGTTAATCCAGATACGTCTATATTTTGGTGTATTGGAACTTTATGGGTGTAGTTTACTATAAACTCTCACGAGACCTCACTCGTCCACCCGGGCTACCGGGGGGGTTTATAGGGCTTGTTGCATACGCTAAATGCAGCCGTGATTCCTACGAAAGTGAGTTAGGTCTTTTAACATTTTAACTCATTTAACAAAATTATTATGAAACTTAACTAATTTGGCTCGGTAATAAATTTTAATAAAATGAACTAACACTTCATTTTTTGTAAAATTCTTAAAAGACCTATGTCTTACACACGGTGAGAAGCTTGCTTCTACACGTTTTGAGATTTTGCAGATTCAGTTTTAGTCTTTGGAGAAGACGAGTTTTCACGAGGGTTTGCGAGCCATTTTTTTAGTATTGCCTTATTAGCCATATCAAGTGATTTCAGTTTCATAATCTATTTTGTTATTTTAGTTTACATGTTGAGAGTGTAATTGTAGATTTTTGTGTTAGAACTATCACATTAGAGCCCGATTTTTAAATTGTTAAACATTCAATTTTAACCTCGTCCCTCAAATGTTCGTTAATTGTTTTTAAAATTTTAACATTGAGGACAATGTCAACCTCAAGTGTGGGGATGGGGGAAATTGAAAATTTTAGCCCGATAGTACCTTGAAGAGTATTCAGAAACCTAAGTTATTAACTGTTAGTTATTGCTATTAATGCCAAGTTAGAGGTCTTTGGTCATGATTGGTTTTTCAGCTTCTCGATAGTTTTCCCGACAAGTGTTTTTAAAATGAAAAGTTGAAAATGGAATCGTTTAGGCGGGGATAACGAGTCAAGGGGATGGGCATACATGTTTCATATCGGCAGCCTTTATTTCCAGACATATGTGAGATTAACCCCTATACTTAATACACATATTATAAAGTAAATATAAAACATGTTTTGTCATTTATTGAGGGAAACCGGTATGTTTTACATAATTAGAACTTGTTTGTCACATGCTTTTCGAGATCTTAATACCACTACCTGTATGGAGATTAGGACTTTAGAAAACCTATTCCGTACATATTTCCTCACTAAATAAATTCCTTATCCGACATTATCCCTTAGGAGCCCGTTTGGACCTTATCCTTTTTCGTTTGCTAAAATGAACATCACACACCATTGCAGCCTTGGCCTTTATTTTATTTTAACCCGTGTGATGAAATCCAGTTCGTTATCAAGTCGTATATATATCGAGTTGTATTTAGTCAGACAAGTTGTAAAGTTATAAAGTCTGAGTTGTAATTATCAGTCTAAAAAAAAATCTGAAAAATCAGCAAAAAGACAAAATGAAATTATCAGTTTAGTATTTCAGTTGTTATTAGCAGTTGAGTATGTAAATAGCAGTTGATTGTGTAATTAGTTCGTTTGTATTCGTGAGTCTGTATATTGGTTTGTTTAACTGGGTTTCATCCACCTGAGTCACTAAATAAGCCTAATCCGCACCCAAACCTAAGCCTCAGCAAAACCCTTAGTCCGAGTCTTTATGCAACCGGTGGTTAATGAGTGGAGATAAGACTGACCTGCAAGCGTATTAAGTTGTAACTTATATTAGGTATTTTGAGGGCAGAGACATATACTGGCACATCTTTTGCTAGTCCAGATATTAAACCGATAGGAGTGTTGATAGTGTTAGGGGTATGAACATGTATGCCCTAACCGGAAACAAAGTACACTTGTCTGGGTGATTCTAGAGTTTTATTGTAACATTAACTTTATTTGTGTGTTGTCAATCTAGAAAGTGTCAGTCTGGGAAACTGGGTAATACCTTAAACCTTGCGAGTATTAATGGTGATAATTGATATACCTATGATGGAGGTTGATGTTTTCTTTAGAGTTTTGCTTGAGGGCAAGCAAAAGATAAGCGTGGGGATGTGATGTTCGGGTATTTTATATATAGATTAGTGTGTTAATTATGTAGTTTTGTTTAGTATATTGTTAGAACTTTGGTACTTCATACATGCTTTTGTTTTTCAGGTCATTGATCGTTAAAGATGCTAAATTGGACACTTGTACGAGCATGGAATGATATCTCGGGATGACCGGAGCATAACTTGAAGTCTTTGGAAGTGTTAGAAGGATTCGGGAAGAGTTTGGATGAGAAACCTAAAGCCGATGCTAAAACTGAACAAGATGTGTTCACAAAAAGCGACCCCAAAGTAAAACGAGCATATTCTGGGCTAGAAAATGAGTTACGGGACCCATAATATATGAATTTTGGGTTTCTCAACGAGAGAAACCCAAATATGAGGTTTTCTTCCATCGCGTAGCGCGATGGAATGGGCATATGGCCATCGCGCTACGCGATGGTCCCCATAGTCGGGAAAGTTAGGGTTTGATGTTTTATTTCGTTTGGACGACCCTAGACGCCATCATTCACTATCCAGACGATTTTTGAGCAGCAAGGAGGAGAAGCATTGATCCCAATCATCTCAAGGCCCCGTACATGATCCTATCCATCATAACCGAAGCCCGAGAGATGCCGAGACGCGGCTAGATCGTTCGAGTCATACCCGGGATGTATAGTTTGTAATCTTTCAGTTATTTTCTCGTGTACTAGAACGATTGATTGTAATTATGTTGATGTTAATCTATGAGTATTTATGTCTAGTATTATTGTGCACAACGTCAGTTTAGGTTTATTTCGATCAAAACGATTAGTGTGCCAGTTGCTATGATAATTGCTTATAGGATTGTTTGACCTGTTAATTGTGAGAAAGCGTACGTTTTCCCTTAGTTGAGTCACATTGGCAGGGACCGTTTGATAACCAGTGCCGTGTGTTAGCGAGCGTGGATGCCTAAGGTTTAACCGGTTAATCAGTGTAGTTGACACATGATAGTTTATCTGTTATGTGCATGAGTTTGCTGTTAGTTTGCTTACTTGGATTCCTGGGTGTGATTTGTCCTTGTTACTTGATTGAATCTTTGATTACTTGTTCATTTATTATAAAACCAAACTGTTTCCTAGTGTGATCAGCACCTTGTTAATTGAATCACTTCATAATGTTAGGAATCAGTTTCACTACACACTGACCACATACTCCTCGTGGTTCGACACCCTACTTACCCTGACTAGTTTAAGGTGATTAGGACACTGATTTACTTGTTTTTGACTAAATAGCGACAGTCTAGCATCAGGTGCTTCGCACTCGACGCGCACGCGCACGGACACGGACTCGGACGATGGGCGTAATGTCACCACGTGCCGACACGTGGCAGGACTAGCGGCTGACTCACCAAGCCTATTAAGCAACTTCGCGCGACGCGAAGTATCTTTCGCGCGACGCGAAGGAATATAATATAAATTGCGGCTACATTTGTCCTTCGCGCAACGCGAAGATGCACGATTTCTGCTTATAAATAGACAGCCATGGGGATGAATTCTCCATCACATCACGCCAAAATAGACAGCCAAAATCCCGTCATTCCCGACACGCTCGTTGTCTAGAAGTGCGTGCAAGTAGGAGTGCTGCCCACGTGAAATTTAAGCATTTCGTAGATAAGCTATACAAGGTAGGGGTTCTGCCCGATTATTTTATTATATATGGCTTAGACCCTAGTCGGGGGTATAGTCTATACCTTTATTAAATAATTAAGTGAAATGTAGCTTTCATAAGATAAGATTATAGATAAAATGTTATTCTTTATTTTATATAAGGATATTTCTTATGAAAGAAGAAATTTGATATACACGTTCCTTCATGATGAAGAAACGTAGTATATGTATGTTTTATAAAAAAGAAATGGATATCAAGGTAAAGGTTATGAATATAGACTAAAGGTCTAAAGCTAGATTTAGATCTAGTTATATATGGAATATTATTCTCGTACTATAGGTCCAGGATAAAGATCGAGCATTTATCAGTGAGATACATTGATTATATCAAAAGGTGAATACGCTCAATCTTTTTATAGTATATGTTTTTAGACGTGAATACGTCTATGTAGTGTCTTTTGATGAAAGATATTTACTCTTATAAACTATGGACTGTTATCCATATGTAAAAGAGTTATGAAAGTATTTGCATGAGGGATGGTTCAAATCCTCTAAAACGTTTTGATACAAGGTAGTACTAAACACTCAGGCTAAAATACACATGTGTCTGGATCCTTACATATATGTACTGTAGTGGGCACACTACAAACATACTGACCATGAAGCAAGTGAAGTCCGATTATATGGTCTATTGGTATTTTAGTTCCGATGAGATGGGATGAGGCCCACTGAGTCGTTGAATGCTATTGGTGTTGTGTCATTACGAAGGTGATTTTGTATTAAAGAATGTGATTATGTTATGATGAATTATGAAACCTTTTATTGAGTCAGCGTTATTTACCAGCACACAGCTGACGTATTTTCCCCCATTTCAGGGAAACGGTTAGAACAAGTAAGCAAGACAGATTAGAAGATTTGGGACATAGTCATTAGAGATGATCTGATGGCTAAGATATTTCAAAATATTGTGAAGAATCATATTTTAAATGACAGGTATTTAAAATATTAAAACGCAGGGCCGTCCCTGAGAATGCCATAAAAATCCAAGGCCAGGGGCGAGAATGGAACTAGGCCTCCAAAAAATAGTTTCTCCCCATTATTTAATATCGTGTATTTAATAATGATGGTAAAATCATATACATAAAAATCCGAATTCTAGAAAGTTATAAGCAAATAAAATAAGATGTTAAGAGTATGATCAGTTTTTTTTAAATTATGTCTAAAAAATATATTATAGTAATAACCAAATAAAAGAAAGCTTATGATGTAAAAGGGTTTAACCATTTAAAAATAGTACTCAGTGTTGCCAAAAAAATCAAACTGCTCGTAAGAAAAGTTTAAAAAATTGAATGAGCATCAATCAAATAGTTATAGGCTTTAGTTTAACCTGAAAAATATAATAAAATAGGTGAAAAAAAAGAAATTTTTAAAAAGTTAAACAACAACAACAACAATAATAATAATAATAATAATAGTTGTAGGTTTTAGTTTAACCGGAAAAATATAATAAAATAGGTGAAAAAAAAGAAAGTTTTAAAAAGTTAAACAACAACAATAATAATAATAATAATAATAATAGCAATTTGAATACAGTGACTACAAAATAGTAAAATAGACCTGTACCACCTTTTCCTTTCTTTTTTTACTGGCCTTTCAGGCTTTTATTAGTTAGCTTATATCTATATTTATATTTTAAAATATTTTATCTAGCTTCATGTTCATTACCTTCTCTTAGTAATACACCACCTTCTAAACTTCATTACGGAGAACCAGGTAAAGTCACCGAAAACTTCATTTTTCTTTAAAATCTCTGCTCTTTCTCTTCTATCTTCACTTTTTACAGCCATATAGAAGGTGGTTCAGAGGGTCAAGTAAAAAAATATAAATCTTTTTAAATAACGGGCCAGTGGAGGGATTGGGCCTGGGGCCGTCGCCCTCCTCGCCTTGCCCTCTGGCCGGCCCTGTCAAAACGGGTATTCAATTCACGAGATTTTAATATAATGATATTTTATTCAAATGACTTCCGCTAAAAGAACGTAACTATGATATATTTACAAAACATGTACCAACTATTGGTCATACTCCTAGGCCCTAGGTCGGGGTGTGACATAAACCACGACCAATATCTACATAACAAATTACCAAAACACACACAAACATAACGGAGACCACAAAAAACTCACGTCAACATTAGAAGTCATAGACAACAACACGCAGAAGACAACCAAAATCACTCAGAAGTTGAAATTAATGAAACATAAAGATGTAAGAAGACACAATTAAATAAATTTTGAAGAGAGACAACCTTAAAGCCAACATGTTGGAACTTCACAAACACCATTGAAAAGGATAAAAAAAAGCAATAAGGTTCAGTCAAATCATCATCATCATCATCATCATCATCATCATCATACTTAGTATATCCCACAAATAGCAAAGCTATAGTAGGGTCTAAGGAGGGTAAGATGTAGATAACCTTACCTCTACCCCGTAGGAATAGAGAGGCTGCTTCCGGTGAGACCCCGGACTCGAAAGTAGTTTTGCATCAAGCCTTGGTCATAAGGCACATAACACTCAACTATCGGCACACCGACCGATTGGTGCATGTACCCTTGTCTTTCGGCTATCAACGCCACCACATGATGCCTGATTAACCTTCCGCCACTTTTAACGTTATTTTCATGAATTAGTAAAATAATGTCAAAATTAGTACAATTTCACTTTTGTCCACCCAAGGGTTGACAAATTAATTTTCTTTATATTTACCATGTCCGAGTACTCCCAACTCCCCCGTCAGCCGTCTAGGGTCCGCCTAACGACTTTTGCAACCTTGAACACATACATGATTTTGAAATTTAATCTTTAAAAAATAGGAGTGGAAACAGATCAAGAAATAAGATTAGTCCCTTAAAAAACATAAACATTTAGGAATGATTCATGTCAATGTTACTATAATACTTTTATACTCCATCTAATGATTTTGTCAATCTCATAATTATAAGATTTATCAAAACATTAGAAAGTATAATAGCTTTAAACATAAATCAAGAATGGTGGGTTTATAAGTACGTATATGAATATACAAAATCTGGCATAAGCAGTAAACATCCCATTCAATCGATATCGTCAAGATTTACATTGAAAATCAAAGGCTGTGGCCGGTGCACATTAAAACGGGTAAACAACTGCCTAAAAACAACCTAATTCAAATTGCGGATGCAATTAAGCGGAAGAAATACCAATGGACGACCTAAAAATAGATAAATCCAATCAATAAGCACACATAAAAGTCCAAACATCCCGAAAATAGCGTATCGGGTACCCAAATCAGCTTTCGCTCCGTGAAGAGGTAGGTCCCAGCAGAGCCCAGTTTGACCCGCAAGACTCACCTTAAACAGGGACGTCTGCGCAGAGACCAACTGGATCCGCAGGACCAACCATGCTCAGAGACGTGACGTCCTTACACGCAGTACGCAAGCTGGTCCCGCAGGAAATGCCTCCCAATGGTGAAGGACTCCGCCTGTCCCGCAGGAAATGCCTCCCAATGGTGAAGGACTCCGCCTGTCCCCGCAGCCTCGGATACAAGCCATTAGGGAAGGCCACCCGCGCAGCATGGCTACACGCACAAGGCACTTAGCTCTCGATCATTCAGTGTCACCTGAAGGAATGAGCCAAGCCGGGAGCAATCCCGCACAGAGGCGGGAGGGGGAATACTCCCGCCCAAATAAGCCAGTCCGTATACTGAAGGATCTTTTACTGTACCTGACGAGGTATGGGCGAAAGATCTGATCAGAGATACGACAGCTCACTGATACAGTATGGCGAGCAGCATGCTCCTGTACTGTATCACTATTAGCCGCTGCCTACTCACCAACTACTGCCATACCACGTGCGTAGCCGTCAGTTGGTGGAACAGGAATAGTATACAGCAGGCCTGGTCACTATCAGCCGCTACCTACCCACCAACTACCAGCAGGGCACGTGCGTAGGCTACTGTTGGTGGAACAGGAATACTGTTGCAGCCGGCCATACCTCTTTGGAAACCTACCTTCGGCTATAAATACCACAAATGGTATGACCATCTCATCTTATCATATCTTATTACATTATCTTATATCATCATAATATACCTGATATCTGCTCTAGCAATCTCTTAATATACTTTTATATTTAAAGAGCAATCTAGTCTGATTCTCACGCCGGAGGGTGGTCACAAGGAGGAACCCCCCCCCCCCTTCTCAGTGACGAGCTCACGGTGTCTGTTTTGCAGGTTATCAGAAGAACCATCTTCCAAGGGTCTAACCCCTCGTGGGAAACATCTCTCCAACCCCCAGGTTACCAGTAATCTGTCCGGGGTCCGGTTAGTGTTTCTTCATTGGCGCCATCCGTGGGTAAAGCTAGAACTACAATTTTCTCCAGTTTTTTCAAACTTCTACAAAGATGGTTAGAGAAATTCCGGTAACCACAACCCCAGCTACTAGGGGGAATACCGGCAACACAGTTTTTACGAACACTACCCCGGCTACCGAAGCCGGGGCAAGTGAAGTAAATTTTACGAACACTACCCCACTTACCAAAGCTGGGGCAAGTGCAGTAAATGATCGCTTACTGGGATCCACCGATACCCAGTTTGAGAAACGAAGACTCCCCCGCCAGACTCTCGATGAAGTTAAGGCATGGGCGGAGGCACGACAAAAGGAATTCCAGGCTGAGTTGGACGAACGCTTGCGTTCCGTGCAACAGGCCGACGAATTCGAGTACTGGGAGGATGACTCGGAGGAATCCGACTCCGACGCGAACCCTCGCCATAGGGCAAAAGGGAAGCGTAAGGAGACGGAATCCCAACCGAAAAGGCATTTTGGACAAGCCTTCAAACCAAAAAGCACAGGTGGAAGTCCACGAGACTTCTCCAAAACGTTCAGACCAAACGTTGCAAATGCAGGAATGTCCAAGTTTGCAAGGGACATTGCGGAAGCAATCGCCCCAAAGAGTGCCAAACAAATGCCTAACATAGGCACATATGACGGTATATCTGATCCAGACGATCATTTGAACAGGTTCATAGCGGGGGCAACCGTCAGCAATTGGACGGAACCCACGTGGTGTTACATGTTCCAAATGACGCTGGTGGGGGCTGCTAGAGCTTGGTTTGATCGCCTACCGGTCAACCACATCTACGACTGGGCAGACTTCCAGCAGAAGTTTAGCCAACACTTCAGCCAGCAACGGAAGTATACCGAGGAGCAATGGACAATCCTTAAATGCATACGAGAGGAAGATGAATCTCTGCCAAACTTCATCACTCGCTTCAACTCAAAGAAGCTAAGTTTGGGCAATATCAGCGAAGATCTTGTTCGCGCTGCCTTCATCCAGGGCGCACATGACCCAGAGCTCATCCGCACCCTAACGGGTAAAGATGGCATGCCATCCACATGGGATGGCATCATGACAGCAGCAAAACGCTATGCGGAAACAGAGAAGCAACTGGGTAGAGATCTCCCACAGAGCACAAACCTCTACACTCAGAAGACGAGAGAAGACAACGTCCTCACCGCCAGACTAAATAAAAAACGGAAGCTAGGCATTTGGCAGTCAAGGGTAAACTTTGACACCTCATCCGGCTTGCAACATCGAGTGGGCGGAAGGGATAAGGTACAGTCGCACCGGAACTCCAGATGGACGCCACTCACCAAAAGCGTCACTGAGATATTCGCCACTGAAGAGCTCCCATGGCCAAAGCCTCCAATAATCCGACATCGTCACGATGCTGATCGGAGCAAATACTGTGACTTCCACAAGACAAAAGGCCACAACACTGAAGAATGCATAGACGTAAAGGACATGGTCGAAGCATTTGTCAGAGATGGGACGCTCGCGCACCTCGTGGCACAATAAAGGCTGAGCAGGCGGGTGCGTATAGAACCTCAGCTGGGGAAGACACGAATCAATTCCAGCTTCAAAATCGAGACTACATGCTGCGTAAAGAACGAGATCCCGAACCAGGTGCGTATCGGCTCGATGGCACTCCCATCCCAACATGGAAGGGAGCTCATTTACACAGTCTGCATGTAAATCAATTCCAACTTGTAAAGAAAAGGCCAAGAGCCACTTCTAATGGAAATGATTCTCTTTAAGAACATCGAAGCTGATGATTTTACATTTATACTTTTCTGAACACTAATATGCCGGTTTTCACCGCATAATTACGTGAGGTCATTGCATGGGAAGGCGGTCCTACCCGCACGAACCCAATAACGTGGCAAACCTTCACGCAGGTCAGTTGAAGGAAAAGTTCAATTCTCCCATTAAATGAAAGTGCCGGTCTATCCGCATGAATCATGAAAGGAAACTGAACACTAACCTATCGACAACTGCGCGTCGAATGGTCAAAAACAAAATTCTTAAAAGGATAAGGAAAACCTACACGCAGGTCAGATAAGGGTAAAGTTTTGCCATCCTACTAAGTGCAAGTGACGGTTCTACCCGCACAATCACGAAAGAGGAAACAAAACTTCACACCTATTATCAACCACGTTCAAAGGTTAACTTATCCTCAAAGGATGAGGAAAACCTACACGCAGGTCAGATAAGGGTAAAGTTTTGCCACCCTACTAAGTGCAAGTGACGATTCTACCCGCACAATCACGAAAGAGGAAACAAAACTTCACACCTATTATCAACCACGTTCAAAGGTTAACTTATCCTCAAAGGATGAGGAAAACCTACACGCAGGTCAGATAAGGGTAAAGTTTTGCCATCCTACTAAGTGCAAGTGACGGTTCTACCCGCACAATCACGAAAGAGGAAACAAAACTTCACACCTATTATCAACCACGTTCAAAGGTTAACTTATCTTAATGCCTTAGAAATTTCGAAAAGGAAAACCTACACGCAGGTCAGATGAAGGCTAAAGTTTAGCCATCCTACCAAGTGCAAGTGACGGTTCTACCCGCACAATCACGAAGGAGGAAGCGAAACTTTAACCCATTATCAACCACGTTCAAAGGTTCTTATTCTAAACACTTGGAAAATTGCTAATTTAAACTAAGTATGCAAGTCATAAGTTTATAAAGCAAGGAACCCAAAGAAGGAAATAACAATCTTATACGCAAAAAGATTTATATTTCACAAATTAACTATTACAAGAATGGCCGGGTAACTACCCGCCCAAAAGAATAAAACTATACAAGTCTATCTTAGCAATGGGAAGGGATCTTCAGGATCAAGCTTCAGGGCCGCTTCCACTTGGACCCGCTCCGTCAGAAGAACGGGGTGGTTCGAGGAACGCTTTGAGGACAGCTAACCCATCATCAGCAGCAGCTACTTCGTCCACCTTCTCCACCACTGGATGCGGGAAGGCGGCGTATTGGTTCAATGCTTGGTCATAAATGGCTTCGGTATCCACATCGAACAAAGGGAAGTTGGAAGGCGGGACGCCTTTCTCAACAAACCCTAGACCAAGCAGGAAGCCGGCCTTTTCCCCATCCTCATGAGAAGCGTTGAGGGCTGCGGTCATAGCATCATCGTAAGAGGTCTCTGAAAAGACCCGACGCACAACCTACAAAGTAAACACAAGTATTAGAACCTTTTCTTACAAAAGAAAAGCGTGAAGATAAAACTAAACATACCTGAGGCAACGCTTCTCGAAGAAGCCATTGGAGGGCAGCTTGAGCTTCGTTATGGGCGCGTTCGGCTTCGCTCTTGTTAAGGTTGGCAAGTAAAACTTCCTTTGCGGCAGCCTCTTTGACGCCCTTGAGTTTCCGCTCGGTGTGGTCAAGCACCCCCCTCTGGTCCAGGATTTCCTGGAGTTTCTTGGCATCTTCCATTGCCAAGGCATCATGAGCGCGTTGAAGAGCCTCTAATTTGGCCTTGAGCTCCTCATTCTCCACACGCAAAGGCTCAGCAACGGCTTCAGCCTTGGCAGCCCTCTCGGTTGCGTTTCGCGCAGTCTCCCTGGCCAGCCGAAGCTGTTCATTCACAGCTTGGGCAGCCTTGGAACGGGCCTCGAGTCGCGCCTGAACTTCAACCTCGAGGGCCTTGAAGGCCTTCCCCTTGTCGGCGGCAGCTGCCGCCAGCTGTTGGTTCTCCTCCCGAAGAGCACGCGCCTCAGATACGTCCTTGGCGCGAGCTGCTTTCAACTTGTCGTTTTCACGACAAAGCAGCTCGACGCGTGGCTGCGTCCGGGCCTGGAGAACCCGAAGCTCATTGGTTAGCCTACCCTCCTGGTAGCTAGCCATGGCTTCCCCCAACGCACCATGAGGAGCAGCGTGGCGAGCCCAGTCCACGCACTCCACAGGGGTACGAAGGGTTGTTCCTCGGCGTATGTTCCATCGCGGAACATACACTTCATTGGAATCCGACACTGCAAAAGAAACAAAGGCAGTAAGGAAAAGATGATAAAAAACAAGGGAAAAAGAAAGGAACCCTACGCACCTGTAGGGTCAATAACAGGCCGATAGCCGCCAAACCCATCACCTGAACCTAAAGGAAATCCATCCAACAGGTCAGGCAGACGGGAAGGTGGCAAAGATCGGCGGGACGCCCTGCGCGTACCTGATGGTCCGGCCGTCGGTGCCGGTGGCGCGGGCATGGTGGCAGCCGCCGTGGTCGCCGTTGTGGTCGCCGCCGTGGTCGCCGCCTCGTAGTCAGCAGCAGCAGTAACCGCCGGCTCTGTGAAGGATGCTGTAAAAATCGCACTCACAGCCGGCGGGGACGTCATCTCAGCTGGAACAGTCTGCTCAGGAGCAACTGAACCAGCGGAAGCAGGCGCGGTCACCTGGGTCGACGCCTCAGGTAGGCTGACCAAGCCTACCGTCATTGGCGGAAGGGTACTCCTCTGCGCTTCACCCCGGAATGCGTCAACATCCACGCCTGCACAAAGAAGAAAGTGTTAGATAAATTAATGAAGTGATAAATTTACAGACATTATAATTGTACTTACGGGTTTTCTTGACCCTGAACGTACGGACGGGCGGGGAGGAACCCGATGGAGCCGGCCTCTTGGTACCGGTCACCGTTGTCTTCGTTGGTTCTCCGGAGGTAACGGTCGTAGCCTCCGGAGCAGTGGTCTTCTCACCACCGGGCTTCCCCGCCACTTCTTCACTATCTGACTCCGAGTCAGATAGAACCACTGGATCAGCTGTGGAGGCCTTCTCCTTCCCCTTCACGCCGGCAGCAGCCTTCTTCTTCCGCACCAACGGAGGAGCATCTGAGGATTCCTCAGAAGAAGACGGGTCAGGAATTCCAGCAGCGGGTACAGCATTGAGGGATTGAGGAAAGAATATCGCCTTACCTGGCCGCCGGTGGCTCAGGATCTCGTGGCCCAGCGGATAGACCTCCACAAACCGATCCGCCGTTTGCTCCAGGATGGGCAACTCGCCCTCGTCCAGAGCACGAGTACCCATCCGCGCAGGACCGTCGGTTTCCCGCGGGTATAGAAGCGACTCCAAATCATTTCCCTCTGAAAGAATAAACAGTTAGAAGACAAACGCGTATCAAAAAGAAAGACAAGACATACCATAGGGAATAGAGTTCAAACCGTATTCGAGAAGGATGGGAACCTGAGACGCATCCTTCCACACCCGGCTCATCCCTAACATGACCATCCCGGACTCCGCAAACCGGTAAACCGGAGATTGGATCCGGGATATCTTCGAAAACCATTCCGCCTCCTGGTAGTTGGGGGCGTGAAGGCTCGGTATCGCTTGGCCATTTTTAAACTTCATGGCAAGGGGGATGGCGCGGGCAGAAATATAGAAGAATTCCTGCTTCCACGCGCGAAGACTGCGCTCGGTGTCGCAAATCTTCAGACCCTTAATACGGGTCGTCAAGGTGTACCACCCCTGGATGCACCTCCAGGTATAGAAGGTCATCAGGCGGTCCACATGGGGCTCGATGCCCAAAATCCGGCACACCCACTCAAAATGGCGAATCTTGGCGATCGCCATGGGGTGCAGCTCGGTCAAATGAACACCGTGCCTCTCAAGGACACGGTAAACAAATTTTGTCAACGGGAATCTAAGATTCCCATAGACAAAAAATGCAGCATAAACCCCGATCTTGCCTCTGGGGGCATCGTACACGGTCTGGTGGGATTCAGGAAACTCAGGCTCGAGATGATCGAGCATGAACTTCCTGACAACATACCGGTACTGATCGCCGGGCAGAGCACACTGGCACTCGCCAGCAGTACCCCAGTCATCGGCTATAGCTTCAGCATCACGAGAAGACATCTTGCAGAGAGAAGAGAACGATTTCGAGAGAATGCTCGATTGAATAAAGGAGTATTCGCCGGAAATCGCCTTAAAGATGAAGGGAAGAGTTAAAAGTGTGAATTGCAAATAACCCTCTCCCCCTTTATATAGTAATCGCAATTAATGCGGTGAAATTAATGCGGAGGAGAGAGAAATCGAATGTGCAATGAAACTATGACACGTGGCAAAAACCAAGCTGGCAACAGCTGTTGAAAGGACGTATGCCAGTAATTTCGCGGCCACGCGCCCGAAAAATCGCGCCCACGCGCCTGAAAAAGCGACTGGAATGACCATGTTCTGTCACGTCACCATAACTTCTTGCACGTCCTGACACAGTCAGAAGAAACCGTCGCACGACGTTTCAGAGGTTTGGACTGTTATCTTTTCACCAACTCTTCGAATTTCAAAATTCAAAAATTTGAAAATATTAAAAAGTAAGCGGGAAAATACCCCTTACCCCTTGGCAAGCAAGTAACCGTAAGACGGATGCGGGTACAGTGTAAAGGCAAAACCCTTCACATACCTAGCACCCGCAGGGAATTGAAGCCAAATAAACCTTGGCAAACAAGTAACCGTAAGACGGCTGCGGGTACAGTGTTAAGGCAAAACCCTTCACATACCTAGCACCCGCAGGGAATTGAAGCCAAGAAAACCTTGGTGAACAAGTAACCGTAAGACGGATGCGGGTACAGTGTAAAGGCAAAACCCTTCACATACCTAGCACCCGCAGGGAATTGAAGCCAAATAAACCTTGGCAAACAAGTAACCGTAAGACGGCTGCGGGTACAGTGTTAAGGCAAAACCCTTCACATACCTAGCACCCGCAGGGAATTGAAGCCAAGAAAACCTTGGTGAACAAGTAACCGTAAGACGGATGCGGGTACAGTGTAAAGGCAAAACCCTTCACATACCTAGCACCCGCAGGGAATTGAAGCCAAGTACCTCGGCAACCAAGTAACTATAAGACGGGTGCGGGTACAGTGTAAAGGCAAAACCCTTCACATACCTAGCACCCGCAGGGAATTGACGCCAGGAATACCTTGGAAGTAAAGTAACCGTAAGACGAGCGCAGGTACAGTGTCAAGGCAAAACCCTTCACATACCTAGCGCTCCGCTGGGAATTGAAACCAAGAAGGATCTTCTGGGCAATGCTTGCGGAAACGGAAATAACATCCCCGCATAGCGGGAACGTCGAGAACTACGTTGTTTGAAGCTCCAGGATGGAATTGGTGGTCTTAACATAATTGATCACTATGTTCAAAACTACCAAAACCTCATGGAAAATACATACAACTGGGACTCAATGCTCCTGACTTGCGAGGAGGTTACAGACCTACCCGCATCATACCCAAAGACTAAGCAGGAAACTCGGGCATTTCTGCAAGTGACAAGGACTTCCGCGGAAAGAATCCCCATGGAAAACCTTACAAAACCCTTTTCAAAACCCTTTGCTCAAGTCCAAAAGTTCACCTCACTTTATTAAACACTCATGAGAAGAACATTGGACTGGGGGGACTTGAAGAGGTAGGTCCCAGCAGAGCCCAGTTGGACCCGCAAGACTCACCTTAAACAGGGACGTCTGCGCAGAGACCAACTGGATCCGCAGGACCAACCATGCTCAGAGACGTGACGTCCTTACACGCAGTACGCAAGCTGGTCCCGCAGGAAATGCCTCCCAATGGTGAAGGACTCCGCCTGTCCCCGCAGCCTCGGATACAAGCCATTAGGGAAGGCCACCCGCGCAGCATGGCTACACGCACAAGGCACTTAGCTCTCGATCATTCAGTGTCACCTGAAGGAATGAGCCAAGCCGGGAGCAATCCCGCACAGAGGCGGGAGGAGAAATACTCCCGCCCAAATAAGCCAGTCCGTATACTGAAGGATCTTTTACTGTACCTGACGAGGTATGGGCGAAAGATCTGATCAGAGATACGACAGCTCACTGATACAGTATGGCGAGCAGCATGCTCCTGTACTGTATCACTATTAGCCGCTGCCTACTCACCAACTACTGCCATACCACGTGCGTAGCCGTCAGTTGGTGGAACAGGAATAGTATACAGCAGGCCTGGTCACTATCAGCCGCTACCTACCCACCAACTACCAGCAGGGCACGTGCGTAGGCTACTGTTGGTGGAACAGGAATACTGTTGCAGCCGGCCATACCTCTTTGGAAACCTACCTTCGGCTATAAATACCACAAATGGTATGACCATCTCATCTTATCATATCTTATTACATTATCTTATATCATCATAATATACCTGATATCTGCTCTAGCAATCTCTTAATATACTTTTATATTTAAAGAGCAATCTAGTCTGATTCTCACGCCGGAGGGTGGTCACAAGGAGGAACCCCCGCCCCCCCTTCTCAGTGACGAGCTCACGGTGTCTGTTTTGCAGGTTATCAGAAGAACCATCTTCCAAGGGTCTAACCCCTCGTGGGAAACAGCTATCCAACCCCCAGGTTACCAGTAATCTGTCCGGGGTCCGGTTAGTGTTTCTTCACTCCGTCTGTCATAAATGGCAATCAATGAGTCACTCGCACCTGCCAATTACGAAGAGCATGAACACAGAAAAGAAAAAACAGAGAGAACCTAAAGTTAAAAAATAATAATTGATAAATCGAAACAAATCTAAAGATCACGGCTGCCATTCGCGGGAGAAGGAAAAGCAAGCGAAAGGAACATCTGAGAGAACGCATGACCTAAAAGGGAAACAGTTTGTAGACACGTGTTGCAGCGGGCTAAAAACAAACAGCTATGGAACCTTCAAGATACTGACGCTTAAATTCTTGATACTAAAGGCTTGTAAATAGTACATTTAGCTACAGTGATCTTTGTGAGAGAACTAAAAGTTGCATTTTAAATGCATATATATAATTCTATAGATAAAGGGTATATATGTATAGAAACTGAAAGCAATTGTACAAAGTGCTTTAAACAAAGTGTATGAAGTAACTAGAATATTACGATCCCTTACTTATGGTTTAATGATAGAAATTGGGTTCTCTTATGGAGATTTAAGTTTGATCCCCACTTGTCACTTGGAGTTGATATTGGCAATGAAGGATTTAAGCTAGGCGTTGTACAAGGTTGTCAGCTCGGATTTTAAGCCCACCTGGATTTTTCGTCTCATCGTGTGTTACGCCAGAGAGTTCTGCTCTTGCGGCAGCACAACGACTATCAAGTGGTAGCCGGTTGTATAGTTTCCCGGGGGAACGGCCAAGCCAAACTCTGAAGCCAGTGTAGACCCGGTTAATACAACATAGTCTGGTCAGAGTGGGGCATCGGGGCTCTCCAAATTTGGAGAATACGGTAGCCTAAATACAAGAAAGTCGTAGTTCTAAAAAAACTGAAATATTACGACACCTGTCTTTGGTCGAGGATAAATGTGCGATATAGATCAGTACAATAATTATACATTGTATAGAAATAATTATCCAACGCATATAATAATCACACAACACATTCAATAATTATGCAATGTTTGTACCGGATCTTCTTAATTTCGTAGCTATCTATATAAAATACACACAGTTATTCCCCATAGTATTGTGCGTACTTGCAATATGCATGCGGGTAGTTACAAGCACAAGAAGTTTAGTTACAAAAAAATAGGTTGCATAAATATGTTTGTATATTGCGTAATACCATGTGTAAGTACTTATATATGTTGCATCGTTTTCTTTTTTGTATTTAGTTATCATGTTGCTTTAGTAATTATTTGATCTTGTGCCTAATTTTTATGTGTGCATATATGACTTTGCCCAAATACGCTTTTCATGTTTGCTTGCTACATCTCATAAGATAAAAACAATTTGTACGATATGCGGTCGTCAACGTCGGTAACCGACCATGAGCAAAGTGTGTGGCAACAAATC
This sequence comes from Bidens hawaiensis, assembly GCF_021521415.1. NCBI lineage: Eukaryota > Viridiplantae > Streptophyta > Magnoliopsida > Asterales > Asteraceae > Bidens > Bidens hawaiensis. The sequence continues at coordinate 280,707 of NW_027493008.1, read as the reverse complement.
ATATGGCATAGGAGAAAGAAAATAATGGTGTTGGAGATGAAGAATTGACCGAAAGTATAAAAATAAGATTGTTTTTTATTAAAAAAAAAACTAGAAGAAAATATAAAACGAGTTATTTTTTTTTCCTATTTAGTTTATAGTAGGAACGAGAGGATGGAATGAATTAAGGTGTGTTTGGGATTCCTTATTTTATATCTTTATGACTTTTCTCAAAAGTTGATTTTTAAAAATTACAATATTATGTCTTGTTAACTTATCCTCTCACAACATAAATAATTCAAAACAACTTTCAGTTTTTCAAAAGAATCTATAATATATATAAACGAAAGCCTTTAAAAGCTCTCTGGTTGCTCTCTAAATTTTCTCAAGCGATCAGATTGCATTATTTGTAAATGGAGGCTTCTCATACATCTGACATGTATTCACGGGTATGGGTCTCACCAAACCCAGATAGCTTTTAAACGAGTTATAACATTTCATTAAATTAAAAATTAATCTTACCAAATATTTGATGTGAAAATCCTATAAAATATGGATATGCTAAAAACTAATATCCAATTTCTTTTGAAAAATATTATTGATAATTAAGAAACAATTTTATAGTAAAAAAAATAAGCGGGTCATGGGTTACCAAATTCAGGGGTTAGGTTATAATATGAAGTATATTTTTTGTAGGAATGATAAGAAGTAATCTTGTCCATTGAAAGAACACGAATTGGGTTTTCTACAAATTGTGTTTTACCGAATTGTGTTTTACAAAATTGTGTTATACAATACTATTTTTCATTGTGTTTTTTTTTTCATTGTATTTTTTCCATTGTGTTATCTACGTTGTGTCATACAATTGTGTTTTTATTGTGTTTTTTTATAGTGTATTTTTCCATTGTGTTTTTCATAGTGTTTTTCATTGTGTTTTTTCGGACTTTTCCGGCGAAGTGGTGGCGGTGGGTGACGGTTGTGGTGGCGGTGGACGGTGGAGTGGTGGTGGTTGCAAGAGATGAGTGAAGATGTAATTGAGTTTTATGTAAGTGAGTTTTTGAAATTAATTTAAGTGGGTTTTGAGATTAAAGTAAGTGAGTTTTGATATTAAAATATTAGACTAAAATACCCTCCTTCCTAGCCTTCTTAGGAAAATCAAACTTCTTATTTGAACCTAACCCCCAAATCCAGATAGCTTTTAAACGGGTTATAACATATCATTTATTTGTGAAACCTCAAACCCTAATGGGGTGTTTGGGATTCCTTATTTTTTTTTCTTGTAACTTATTAACTTTTATAAGTTAAAAAGGTGTTGGGTAATGTGACCTTTTAAAGTTTTTAAAGAAGGAAAAAGGAGGATTTGATAGGTTTGGAGGGAGTAACTTATCAAAAACAACTTATATAAGTCAATAGGAGGTGCAAATAAGGAATCCTAAATATGACCTAAGTATATTATTAATTTTCTTAAAATAAAAAAAATTAAAATTCAAAAAATAAATATTAAAAAACAAAAAATATAATACAACCCCGTGATACAGAAGATAAAACATAGTAAGTTATAAATTGATAAAAGAAAAACAATCACAGACAGCCCCTTAGATTATTGGAGAAAGACAATTTGAATTTATATTGTATTTCAGAGTGACTTAACTTTTTGGTTTTATTGTGTTTTTTAAACGACTAATCAACTCCCACCACAAACCCATGTCATTTTCAGTTTTAAACTATAATTTTTCAGATGTAATTTTTGTCTTTATTTATCTATCGCACATCAGAAGCTGTGCTACCATCATTGTTGTAAAAGTCATTGAGCTTTGGGTAGGGATTTCCGATTGATAGACCTTAGAGATTAATCGAGATTAGTTTGATTGGAATTTATATGTAATTTTTATAATATACAAATTTATACCAAATTTTACATAAAATTTTCAGTTTGGACCGACCTTGACCAAATAGTGATTAATCGACGACTAATCGATGGGGTGCCAACTAATGATTAACCGGAGATTAATTGACGCCTAGACGAGATTTTTTCAACCATGGTGCTGCTGCACAAAAAACCGGGACCCAAACCTGAAAGAAAAAAAAAGTACATGGAATTGGGTTTTTAGGATCTGAACCCATATCCAACGCTATCATAGGGTATGCATAGGATATGTATTTCAATAAAAACCCAGACCCGATCTATACTCGAAACCCGGTTCCGGGCCACTACCCAAGCCCAGGGGTTTCCAGTACCCAATACATAAATCTATGTTTTTGTAATTTGAATTTTATATCTTTGTAATATTTTTACTTTTTTTAGAACGACGATTTTCTTGTATTTAGGCTACCGCACTCTATAATTTTGGAGAGCCCCGATGCTCACTCTGGCCAAACTATGTTGTTTAACCGGGCCCACGCTAGCTTTAGAGTTTGACTTGGGCGTGCCCCCGAGAAACCATACCGCCGACTTCCGCTTAGCAGTGGTTGTGCCACCACAAAAGCAGACCTCTCTGGCCTAACACACGATGGGACGTAAACCCGAGTGGGCTCAGGATTCGAACTGACAACCTTTGCACAAGGCCTAGCTCAAATCATTCATTGCCAATATCCACCCAAATATGATACAAGTAGGATTCGAACTTAATCTTAAAACTTCTTTCTTTCCGTTTCCTCTTTCAGCAAAATTTTGAACTTAATTTAACCCAAACAAACTTGATTCAATTTGATTTAACTCAAATTAAATTAAACTAATATTTTAAATTTTTCAAGCAATGCTCAGAACTACCCCAATAATCAAATGAGTCTTCTTAAGATGGGATGCCAACAATTCATACTGATTTTGACACTCAATGCCTGACTTACCACAGGAACACCATCAACAAAGAAACTCACTGCTATAAGAAAACCCTTTGGGTCAGATTTTCAACCTAAAACCTTAGAGATCTAAACCTTAACCATCACTCCAATGTTATTGGACCAAAAGGCCAATTACAAATTAAACTAGTTGGTTTTAAGTTTTGACTAGGTCTTTGTTAATTACTAACTCGTCGGTAATTACCAATGGACGGCGTTCTTAACTTATACTCGTTTTTTAGTAGTGACATGGACCAACAACTTTCGGGTCTAAGATCTACACAAAAGACCATCATTAGCCTCATTAGAGTAAAGTAACAGATTAACAGTTATAAATAGAAGGAAAACTATGGGAAATTAACTATTACACAAAATTTGCTTGTATGGGTGGCAAAAATGCATAAACAATACACTATCTTAAATATAGAAGTCTCTCTTCAAAAAATAGAGCATCTAAACAATACAAAACTTTTCTACACCTTTTGACCCTTCTAACCCCCTCTCAATTTGTAACACAATCAATAATATAAGGGTGCGTTTGGTTCACATAACGTTCCCATAACGGCCTGTACCTTCCAATCCCAAACTTTAACCACGGCTTCAGGTTCCCGTTAAAGTGAACCACGGCTGCACTCTCTATGAGCCGGTTATCAATGTTCACATCATAACCCAACCCTAACACATGCCACCTCCTATCAAGCGGCTCGGTCCTTCCATAAAACGCCAACAGACCCACCGGCAGGGTCCCTAACTTCCACAAACTCCCATCACTGTTCTGTTCTTGCCAGTAATGGTACACATCTGTCACTTTAGCATTCCTCCAAGCTACAAGGTCAAAGACATTCAAGCCAAATGCCCACCCGCACGCCTGCGGGTCAAACTTGGAGCTCAAAATCGGATTTGTAAAGTTGAAATACTTATAAAACCGATGGAACGCTTCGAGACACGTTTCCACAGCCCCGTTTACATTCCCGTGAAGGTCCAACGAGAACAAAGGAGTCAAATCTTTTTGCACGATGACATCATCATCAAGAAAGACAATCTTTTCAAGGTGAGGGTAGATCTCCGGGATGTAAAACCGAAGATGGTTTAATAAAGACTGATGCTTTGGGTTCAAAAACTTCGGCTCGTTGTTCATATCTTGCGACTGTTTAAGATAATGTTCCTGAAAGTCGGTTTCTGTTAGTTTTTTAGCAATGGGCGAATATGAAGCGTTTAACCAAGTAAAGTCTTCAACTTTTTGCACTTCTATTATCGACCCTTTAAAGTCATTACTAACAAACCAAGCTTGCATGGCTCCATAGTTGGGTTCGTTTGTGACTATATGAAACACGAGCTGCGTTGGGTGGTCAGTGTTTGAGACAGTTGAGTTGACCACAGCTGAAACCGCTAGTAAATTATCTGAAAATACGCAGAAATGATAAAGATTATTATCTACCAATCTCGGTGAATTCTTGATCTCATTTGTAACCTCGTGTAGGTTCTTGATCGTGAGACAACCAGACAAAAGTTTAGCATTAACACAATGAAGATTCTTCGGGACTGACTCGGCTGCCAGCTGTCCAAAATACGTGCTTTGAACGGTGGCTGCATTTGCTCGTTCTTCAAGGGCTTGAATGTGGGATTTCATGGTCATAATTGTGGTTGCAATATCATAATGTGCATCTTGTGCTTTGAATATGAGAGATGATAAGCTTTTAATAAGTGGTTCCGCTTCGTTTTGTGTCATCGGGGTGTCTCTCATGGCGGGTTTTGAAAGAAGAAACTGACAGCTTCTGATTTTTGAAGTTAACTCCCAAGCAAGATGATGGTTGTTGTGTTCTTTTGCAATGACTATATATGCTTTTGCAAGTGTCATTTGATCTAATAACTGTCTGGCATATGAATTAGCGATTGTTGTCTCTTTGGTTATATTTAGGTTGTCATGAGAATATTGCAATGTTCCATCATTTCTAACCTGAAATTGGTCCGAAATCGACTTATTTGTTTAATCCATATGATATAAAGTACTAATAATACAAGCATCTATATGGTAAGAGAAAGCTAAAAAGATCTAGGCGTGTTTAACGAATAAAATTTCGAATACTCGAATTAATCAAATCGAATTTTCGAATTTCGAAATTTTGAAGTTGTATTTGAATTCGATTCGGAATTTATAAGCTAGATTCGAATTCGATTATTGAACTCGAATCAAATTTAAAGGTTTTCGAGTCCCATTTGAATACTGAACACCCCTAGTTCGCAAAGTGCTCTAGAAATCAAAAGAAAAAAAAACAGTAAATGAAGTAAAAGAAACTAAATGAACTAGAATTTAAAGAAAAATTGGATTTTATTAATCTCACTTTTTTGAGGTGGCAGATAAGATGATAATAACTCCACCTTAGAAAATAGTACGAAAGGTGGGGCCGGTGGCAACAATTTTATGTGGTGGGATTATGATCGACCAACCTTTAAAAGGTGGGATTAATAAAATCCAATTTTCCGAATTTAGATACAGAAACTTAAAGCCGATTACTTAATTATGGACTTTAAATTTATTTGATTACTTGATTCGAAAACAAAAAGTTCCTATCGATTCGAAGTTTGGTTACTGAATTCGAGTTCCAATATTCAAAAACCGAAAAGATTCGTATTTCAAGTTTTCGGAGTCCCATTCGAATATTAAACACCCGCATCGAAAACATTACAGTTGCCGCACCTAAAGCTAGGGTTTTTCATAACAATGGAATCAAAATACTATGCATTGATTCAGATGCATATATATAATAATATAAAGAATGGGAAAGTAAATAATAATACCAGTATGAGATGTTGTTGTGCAGCATGATCTTGATGATATTCTTGATTCTGTTTAACTGCCAACAGAATAAACCCACCAATACAGAACAACCCAATCAGACCCACCCAGATCCATATTGAAACCCGCCGTCGACCCGGCCGCCGGTACTCCGCCGCCCGCCGCCGCATCCCAATTTCACCGGATCAATAGCCACTATCCATCCAAATGAATCAAGATTCTTTATTATTAATATCCGATCCAATAACAGGATGATGGGTTATGAAGTTGATTTGGGGATGAATTAATTTGTGGGTATTGGGGGGGCCAGGCACGTGTAAGTGTAATGGCTTGTTCTTGATTGATATGAATCGAAAACACTAGTGACAGTAGAATGGTTATTTCTAGGAAGCTGCTAACAAGATCATGTTTTGTATATCTACGTTAACTGACCTTAAAAAACATGTTTTTTTGTTTTTTTAACTTTTATTTTTATCTTTAATTTAGCATATAAATAGAATAATAAATAAACTGTCTCAGTGACTGGGGATGCAAACAAGCCGAGTTGCTCGCAAGATACTCTAGCTGGGATTGAAAAAAAGCGTGAAATGAGCGGAGCTTTTTCGAGCCCAGCCTCAAATAAAGCTCGTATAGTTATCGAGCTCGAGACTTGTATAGGAAGCTTGTTTAGGCTCGTCAAGCGTTAACGAGCCTAGTGTATTTTGAAGTTAACAAATATCGGACTTATATGCATTAAATTAACACTGCACACAACCGAGCTTGAGCCACGCTTTGGCTCGCTTAAGGTGCTAAACAAGCTCGAGCCGAGTTTAGGTTTGTTTAAGAATTTTCTTAAAAAATATAAAAATGGTTATAAATTTATTAAATTAATAAATAATAAACTACTCGAGTCCGGGCTTAAAAAAATAACCCATGGGCCGAGCTTTAGAAAAAGGGCTCGAAACAAGCCGGGCCGAGCTCAAGCCATCGGCTCGGCTCGTTTACACCCTTCTAATGAATTTATCATGCATGTAACTGAAAGGTGAATAATATGCATTTATTTTGTTGTGCTGGCATGAAAACAGTGGTGATTGACAACGGTTCAAGTATTATGCTTGATTGCATGTTAGATATATTTGGGCCCAACTCACTCAATTTATCCCCTTAATTGATCTCCAACTCTCTTTCTCATTGTCATAAAAAGATTGCTTTCTTGCCATCTAAAACCATGTATGCTTTTGTCATCTAAAAAAAGCATTTCTCTTGCCACCTCCAACTCTGTTTCTCATTGTTACTCAATTTAGATGTGCATGCTTTTGTGTTCAAATAGGTGGATTTAGGCTAAAGGTTATTGGGTTAATGGATTATTGATTAATGGGCTTAAAGGTGGGTTTAGTACCTCTTTAGTCGAATGGTTTATGATGGATTAATGGACAATGGTGAATGGTCCAATTAACTATTTTTTTTCGTCTTTTTTTTTAACAACAAACCAACATATTCCTAAATACTTTCATAAATCATTAATACATGTATCTTATCTTGTATAATTTGAATCATCCACCTCTTAAATAAATGAGAGACTCCTTACTACCATATTGTGCCCCTCCCTTGTGAACGTCTAAAATTAGTTTGAAGTAGTTTCATATTTGTTAAGTTGCTTTTAATCGGTTTATATATTGTATAAATAATATTTAAATCAACCTTTTTTGGAGTAGGTCATATTTTTTTTTATGCATGCGAGTGCACAAAATTATTGTTTGTTGCTTGGAATCGATTGTATATGTATCAAATAAAAAAAACATAGGTGTTGTGCAACACCCAACTCGTAAGGTTGGGTCCGCCTCCCCAGCATTGGTGTCTTAGTTGAGTTGGTTTAAGGTTAGAAGTGTATCGTATATGCTGACATGTTGATATCACTTCTATAATAATAATAATAATAATTTTGAGAGGGGAAAATAAAACTGCTCGCTTGTGGCTCCATCTTCTTCTTCTTCTTCTTCTTCTTCTATCGTCTTGAAGATTTATTCTCTCAACACAAACCACCCATGATTCTGATTCTGAATCTCCATTGCTGCTGAATCTTTCTTCCCCAATTCGGCTTTTGTCCGATTCCAGTAAACCCTTCGAATCTTACACTCTTTCTTTTGTTAGGTTAGTTTCAATTCCTTTCAGGCTAATTTCATTATTAGTGAGTGGTGTATTTGGTTTTAATTCTTGATTTCATTCATTCCATTGATTGTTCTTCCGTATTTTATTTATTATTGCCAATCCAATCAGATTTCACTATGAATTAATTAACCAATGCTTGATGAACTCTGCATTCATTACAGTGATTTTATATTATTAAGCAATAGCTCAATGGCTGAGATGATGTTATTAAGCAATTAGTAGTGTATTAATACTGCTTGTCTTTTTGAAATGCAACATGTCCTAAAACTTATAATAGTTTCAAGTTGTTGTTGTTGTTGTTGTATAGATCATCCGTTATGACAATGTATCAATTTGTAACACGTGTGATACTAAGCTTGCAGATGTGTAATGAATGATGATTGTGACTTATACTTAATATTTCATTGCATGTGTGTTTAATTCTAGTGATGATAAGCTATTACTACTGTGCCTGTACCACTAATTATGAATTCTTGATTGTTGTGGTTGCTAACTTGCATTAGGGCTGTAAACGAACCGAACAAACACGAACAAGGCCGTGTTCATGTTCGCTCGTTAAGAAAATAATGTGTTCACGAACGGTTCACGAACACTTACCGAACGAGATTTTATGTTCGTGTTCGTTCATTAAGGAAATTAATGTGTTCACAAACACAAACTAACACAAATAAAATCGGCAAAGCCTAGAGATTGAGACTGATGTATGAGTGCGAATAATGAAAGCCTGTAAACGAATCGAATGAACACGAAAAATGGCATGTTCGTGTTCTTTCATTTAACTTTAAAAGAACACAGACACTTAATTGAACAAATATTTATGTTTATGTTCGTTTATTTAAAAAGGGACATTTGTGTTCATTTGTTTAAAATCTAAACGAACATAACTGAACAAAGATAAACGAACATACATGAACAAATGTAAATTAACACAAACAAACATAAACGAACTTAAATGAAAACACCTAAATGAACACAAAGTAACAAATATAAAACCTTTAAGCAGATGACCTATCTAGATAATATTTAATTATTTTCTATTAATACATAAACGAAAATAAATAAACAGACATAAATGAACATAAATAAACGAACGTTCATGAACATAAATAAACGAACGGAGCACGTGTTCATGTTCGTTCGTTTAATTAAACGAACACAAGTTTTTTGTTCATGTCCGTTCATTTATTAAATAAATGAACATGAACGAACTTCCACAGAACGGTTCACGAATAGTTCACTGAACATTCGGTTCGTTTACAGGCCTAACTTGCATAATGACTTCCTTTGCAGCAAGAGTTCATTTTCATAGTAACAGTAATATATAATCTCACATTTCTTAATCTTTGAGCAACAAAATAACTAATTACCGCCTTTCGTTTTACCTTCTACAACCATCCAACATAAAAAGATTCAGGATGACAACAAAATCAAAGAGATTTTCTTCAGATTTCGTGATGGGAGGCACCGCTGCCATAATATCAAAAAGTGCAGCAGCACCACTTGACAAAGTAAAGCTTTTACTCCAAAATCAAGGCGAATTGTTAAAAAGAGGTCAACTCATAAAACCATATACAGGGGTCAGCAATTGCTTCAAAAGGGTCTTTAAAGAAGAAGGCTTTTTCTCATTTTGGCGCGGTAATCAAGTAACCGTCATTAGATATTTTCCGACTCAGGTAGCCCCTTCACTAACTAACCTCATAATAGTATCTGTTTCAAGGAATTGAGAATTAATTAATATCTAATTGTTAAACGTTTTAGAAGTGTTGTAGGCTTTCAACTTCGCTTTCAAAGGTTACTTCAAAAGTCTATTTGGCCGGTCAAAGGAGAGAGATGGGTACGCCAAGTGGTTTATTGGCAATGTTGCTTCCGGGAGTGCTGCTGGTGCTACCACTTCATTGTTTCTATATCATATGGATTATGCACGGACCCGTTTAGCAACGGACTCAACGGGTATTTCAGTTAATAGAAAACGACAGTTTAACGGGTTATTCGATGTGTACCGTAAAACCCTTGAGACCGATGGCGTTAGAGGCTTGTACCGTGGGTTCACGGTTTCAATTGTGGGAATTACATTGTACAGAGGGTTGTATTTCGGGCTATTTGACAGCTTGAAACCCATTGTCTTAGTTGGACCATTTCAGGTGCGTTTCATAACCATTATTATTATTATTTATTGTTATTGTTGTTGTTGTTGTTGTTATTATTATTATTATTATTATCTTTTGTTGTGTTTCTGACATGTGGCAACAACTTGCAGGACAATTTTGTTGCTAGCTTTTTCTTGGGTTGGAGCGTGACAACATTTTCTGGGTTTTGCGCGTACCCATTTGACACACTTAGACGAAGAATTATGATGACTTCTGGTGAACCGGTAAAGTACCGGAAGGGTGTACACGCGCTGTGTGAGATTATAACCACCGAGGGCTTCTGGGCATTATACCGAGGGGTTACTGCAAACGTGCTTGTTGGCGTAGCAGGGGCGGGTGTTCTTGCAGGGTATGATACACTGTGTCGTTTAACATACGGGTCTTGAAGATTGATGTTGATTTCTGGTCTTTTGTACTTGTTTGTTGAAATTTTGTTTTGAAAGATGGAAAATACACATTATATTGAAGTTGAAATGCCAATTTGGGAGATTTTTCCCAGTAATTTTTTAGGCTTGGAATTGAAAATGTGTCAATACTTTCTCATTGTTTTAGAATATTGATAATAATGTATGTTTTATACAAGTCTAGTAAAAATTTCAAGTAATAGCATAATTAACATGAAACCACCAAACTCAACAAATACATCCAGAATTAGTCATGAAGCCACCCATTTCACTGCCTCAAAACAGGTCAGAAAATAGGCTTTCATAACCATTTAGTATATAATAATTTGGTGGAAAACAAACTAACGGTAAACAACATCCATATTCGATGCGCCTTATATACATAAACCCCAAAAAACCATACATATACCCTTTAACATCTAGTATGTTATTTAAAAACGAACAAACATAGACGGTGCTGAGACATCACTGTATCCACATCCATATCTTCACTTATTCAGGTGTTGAACCATCCAAGCCGGCATTACTGTTGACGGCCGGCCTTCTGTTGGGTTCTCCTCCACTTCACCACCACCTCCTAACTCACACCTGTCACTGTGTATTCCAATCAAACACATTAGGTTTATATTTCATGACTTTTATAAAAATAAAAACTTCTAACAAAAAAAAGTAACACTACCAGTTGCTTAACAAGCCCAAATGAATGGAAGGCATCATCTCATGTTGTTCTAACTCTTTCTCCTTTTCTTTGATCTGCATGATTTTAAGTTTTAATCATAAATGCCGAGGCGCTTTTCAGAATAAAACATGGGAAATTATTTATCATTTTATATAGTTTACCTGCGTAGACAACACGGTGTTTTGATCCTGCAAATCCTTGTCCTGTTGACACATTTGATATTGGATCATAACATTATCTTTGTGTTTTATCAGTTTTCTTATAGGATACACTTTATCTCATCATAAAACTTTGTAAGGTTTTGCTATGTACCTGTTTAAATTACTTAACAAAAATCTGTTGTTTACTGAATCTGTGAAATGTGTGTACCTTTTTTTGGAGCTGAGAAATCGATTCGAGCATCAACTGATTCTGCAAATAATAGAATTGGTTTAAATTTAACCACCTAATATTTCTTTTTATCTAGATCCAATATACCAAATGACATGAAAAGAAATGAAGATGCTACACATCCATATAACAGGAAGTAGCATATATAATATAATAATATAATATGGTAAATAAAATGTCATACCTTTGTTATCCTAATGTGTCTAAGAGCTGTATCAATTTGCTGCTCATAACTGTGAAGCTCTTTGAGACTCAAGGAATCAAGTTCTTCTCCCATTAAATGCCTAAAAAACAAAATCAATACATCATGTTTGACCACTTTTCTTTAACTATCTAAACATTAAACAAACATGATTTTTATATTTTCGTTGCAAGTACCTTTGTGTTTTCTGCAAAAGCTCAAGCTTAGCTTTAAGCTTCACATTTCCCAGAGTCCAGATTCCCTAGAAGAAATTATAAATTCAGTCTTATATTTTCCAAAAAAGAATATAAAAGTCATGCAAGATGTTTGAGCATTAAACAGCCGACTTACTTGTGGATCGTTAATTATTGAAGTGTGTTGCTTCTCAGAAGAGTGTCGCTCGTACCTCTCAAGGATTCTTTCCATTCTGTTGCAAAAAAGATGGCGCTGTTAGAATAGTAAAAGACATCAAATGAAACCAAGATTATGTAAAGCAGCATTGTAAATGAATTAATACATTATCGAAAGAAGCAGGCCTTAAATTTGTCATAAAGTTAGAGTGGCATATCGTACATTGGCTATAATAAGATGCATGCATGTGCAACTACAGTTGCAGATAACATCTTGTATTATCGGTTGGATGATCGTCTGGTCTAATTTTCATAGTCAGATTCATACTTTGATTTCACATAAAAGAGCTTCTTTGAATAATCATTTTCTGTCTTATTTGATTATTGATTTCGTTGTTTGCAAAATACTTCAATTTGTAAATAGTCTCATCACATGATTCAAAAAGTTATTCAGGAAATACGAAATCGAAAACTACATGCGAGTCTCTAGCTGTCAAGGGTAAACGGAAGATGAAAGAAACTTGGATCCTAGTAGAAGAAAGAGAAGAATATATGTTTTTAGAGATTATGCATGTTCATGGTGTATACATACATATAGTCTTGATAGTTTGTGTAGAAACTACACAAAGTAAGCAACATCATCTACTTAAACTACTCATGTGTTTTGTGTTACATTAAATGTAACTAACCAATGTATGGGAAAAAGCTTTTAGTAGACACTGGTTAAAGTATTATATATACATTAAAAGACAAAATATGGTCACTCTCTCAAACTTACTATTCATCAAATTATGCATTGAGTGGCCCAATTGAATTATTTACATGCTTAGATGTAATTTCAACATCAAACCTCATACTTCTATAGACTTTCTTTAATGGTCAATTCAATTTATTGTTTTTATTGACAACTTAATTTGAATCTCACATACTTGGTTTGAATATATCAAAGAGACAAAGTGGTTCAGAATTAGGGTGGCAATCTTACTCATACGGTTTCAAATGGGTTAATTTGGGTTGTTTAAAAATCATATGGGTTGGTTTGGGTCATAGATTTTAACTAAATTGGTCAAAATGGGTCACTTGAAATTCCAATTTCTTATTTTCGGGTCAAAATGGGTCGACAAATTTAAAGAAATGAGTCGATATGGGTTAGTGTCTCAAAGAAAAATGGTAGGCTCGGGTTGAAACGGGTATTGGATTGGAACGAGTTTGGTTTAGGTTTTGGCTTGGATTAGGTTTCGAGACGACACGAGTTTTCGCACTGGACAGGTTGAGTTTCAGTTTCCTTTGTTTCTTTTTGGTTGGTTTCGGAGCACTAGACGGGTTGGGTTTCGGTTTCTTTTGTTTGTTTTTTGTCGGTTTCGAATTCATTTTCAGCTTTTTGTTTCGTTTTGTTCGGTTTTTTCAGTTTCATTTGTGTTGGTTTCAGTATTTTAGTTTCGTTTTGATCGATTTTTTTGGTTTCAATCAATTTAGTTCAGTTCAGTTTTGGTTTTTTGTTTCATTTTCGTCGACTTTTCGGTTTCAGTTTATTTCTCAGGGTTTTTTTTTTGGAATGAGGATAACGGAGGAAACTTTTTAGTTTTTTTTTTTACATTTTTCGTTTTTTATTTATATTTTGAGTTATGATTTTTTTTATTAATTTTTTGAATTTTTTAAAACCCCTAAAAAATTCAAAAAACTAATAAAAAAATCATAACTTAAAAACAAAAAATGTAAAAGAAAACTAAAACGTTTCCTCCATTGTCCTTGTTCTTCAAAAAAAAAAAAAAAAAAAAACGATCTGAAACCCGTTCCAACCTTGACCCATTCCGCCCCGGACATGTTCTGACCCGTACCTGTTGACCCTAACCCGTTCCGACCCGAACTAAAGCAACCCTTTATTTAGTTGACCAATTCCGACCATAACCCGTTTCGACCCAACCCATTTGCCACCCCTATGTTGAATGTATAAAAAGAGCAAAATCGTCAAAATTGTTAATCCCTTAACATATTGTGCGTTAAACTTTTGGATTTCTATAGTGATAAGATGTCTTTTTGGAAGATATATATGCAACTCAGGTTTTAACCTTAATCCAATTTTTTTAGAATTTCCATCTAAGAACTCGAAATGTCTGGACTAACATTGTCTGGTTCCAATTTCGAGCCCTTAGTGGCATTAGCGTTGGCGTGGGTTCACCAATTTTAGTCTATTGTTAACCACTCGAATTGACCAATCGTTAACCATGGCTTTGCCAATTTTAGGCTATTGTTAACCGCTCGAATTGGCCAATCTTTAACCGCTCGAATTGATCGCCCCCGCAACGTGTGGCCAAAATACTCACTTAAGTTAAACAGTAAATCATATGTGGAAACTTGAAGGACGAAAGGATTGCAACATTCATAGACATCCAACGGGGACATAGGCAGACCATATGACAATGCAAATCGGTTGTGTGAAACGATGGCGTACACTATTACATAGGCAGCAAAAGTGACTCTTGAGGTTGCGACCGAAAGAGGTGATGATCATAAAGAGTTATGGTGATTGGATGAGGGAGTGCAACATGAGCTGAGAGACAAACATGCTGCAATTAGAGAGCATATTAGGTGTGTAGAGGAGGGGGATAAAATGAGATTGAATAATATAAATAGGTTATGTGGGAGGCGAAGAATGCAATGTTAGACACGAAGACAAAGCATATGAATAGATGTATAAGAAACTGGAGACTAAAGAAGGAGAACATCGAATGCTAAAAATCGCTAAAGCTAGAGAGACATTGGGGACACAAAACTCATAAAATAAGTTGATGGGCGAGTTTTGAGGAAGGAGCTGGACATCAAAGAAATATGACAACCCTATTTTTACAACCTTTTTAGCGAAGGAAGCAGTCATTGGGAAGAAAATTATGGACCTACTATACAATGGAGTCATTTAAGTAATTCTTCTTGCTAGAATATCATATCAGAAGAGGTAAAGAGAACTTGCATGAAAATGGTAGAGCCGGGCAATATACCTATTGAGACTTGGAAATGTTTGGGAGAGGAAGAAGTCTAGTGGTTAACAACTGTTTTTAACATTATATTTAAGACATGTAAGACGCCTGAAACTTAAAGTAACGTTGTAGTAACTTTATACAAGAATAGAGGTGATGCCCATGGTTGCAATAACTATAGGGGGTAAAGCTCCCAAGCTATACTATGGAATTATATGAAAGAGTGATTGACGTGAGAATTACAGGGAAGCCCAAGTTTCAAAAAACTAGGTTGGTTTTATGCCGGGGAGATCTACTACAGAAGCAATACACATTCTTAGGAGGTGTATGGAGAAGTGTAGAGGAAAGAAGCGAGATTTGCATATGGTGTTTATAGACCTAGAATATGTATACGATAACGTGCCTCAAGAATTATATCGGAGAGCCATGTAGAAGGATTCCAGGGAGGTACATCCAAGCTATTAGGGACATGTATGATCGCGCTAGAACTATCGTGAGGACCCCGTGGGGGACTTAGACGCTTTTCCAGTAGATGTGGGCATGCATCAAGGCTCGACATTGAATTTTCTTCTCTTTACAATGGTCCTAGATGAGTTGTTGAAGTGGATCTAGAGTATGATACAGTGGTGCTTGTAGTTCGCATATGATACTGCGTTTGTGGTGGAGAGTAAATAAGGCTTAAATGAGAGGCTTGAGGAATGGAGAGCAGCCTTAGAGATTAAAGGCTTATGATTTAGTCGTTCTAAATCGAGTACCTTTATTGTAACTTTAGTGGGGTTAATAGGCTTGATAGTCATCAATAGGTTATTATCTTCCCTAATCGAGTTGATTTCTAAATTAACAAGTCTTACATCTGCATACTTAACCAATACACATTCTTAAACCCTAAGCCTACTGCATCTCAACCGTCCTCTTCATATCTCACGGAATTGCCCTCTCCCTTTATTGATTTCTCAGGATATAATCAAGTTCTTTCAAGCTTAGTTTGACTTTGGTGTTCAAGAACGTTTGATCACGAATTTCTCCTAGTTCTAGTCTTTGTTTGAGTAAGTTGTCTTCTACATTTTTATAAGTTTTTATCTCAGAAACAAAAGTCCTCAATCAATTTCACAGATTGAAGGAGTATCGGTGGTCAATTTGACCCCGACCCGCTTAAGGGCATAATAGTCAACATATTTGACTATCCGATTTCTCTAACTTCTGGTCAGAACTAGATTTCGGGCCGGAAGACTTTTTTGTTCACCATAAAATTTTAAGTGTACTGGTCAGAACCCGACTCTCGACTTGAAGTTTGAATTCTGAACAATACCAACTTATATGAATATTAAAAACCTCATAACTTGAGTTTTATATATCCGTTTAATCTGATTCCAACTGCATTATTCTCGGTTTTAATTCTATTATATTATCTCTAAGTTTCAGGTTCATTCGGGTTAACTCAGTCAGCACGCTAAAAGTTTGATTTCTTGTTTTATTCTTATAATTTACTAAAACTCGTCTAATTAATACCGTGAATAATCACTCCTCTATTTGTCTACTGTTTTTCACAACTGTTTTGGGGACTTATGCACACCTATTCATACTTTACGTATTACATACTATATACAGCTAGCAAATATTGTGTGTTGATCGATTAAATGATTATTTGCTATTTGCTTACTTGCTTATTTGTTTAATTCTAGCATTCAGAGATGTCTATCATTGATTCTAGCATAACTCATTGATAACGTCTTAGTAGCCAAAACCCGATTCGCATGGTAATGGTCAAACGACACCAATTACTTACATTTGTTTAATTGATTGATACTCACAGTATGGGTTTGCTCATTTATACATATAATATCATATTATAAAAAACTGGTGATTTTCTCACTTAACATTGTGTTGACAAATATATCTATTTTGTATGCATATTACAGGTTATCATCTGGTTTGAAGCTAAGGTGAAGAATCATTTAAAGATACCCTAAGTTAATTTAATAAAAAGATTATTGTGTTTGCTTTTATTATTTTGAGATATTTGGTGTATTTTGGATTTGAATTTAATAAAGTAATTTAGATATTGTCACTAATATTGTTATGTTAGTGCCTTGTGAGCTGTGAACCAGCAGTTCGCGCCCTGGCATATTCCACCATAGATTGGGGTGTGACATATGAGATTGGACATGATAAGGAATGAAGTTTTCAAGGCTAGATATACGGGAGGGAAGATTGAGGTGGTTCAGGCACGTGAAGAAGAAACAGCTAGCTGATAGTGCCTCTGAGGAGAGTGGAAAACCTCATAATGGGCGCGAAGAGGAATAGAGACCGACTAAAACTGACTTGGGAAGAGCAGATTAAGAAGGATTTGTTATACTTGCACCGCTCTGAGGACATGATCAGTGATAGGAGCTCGTGGAGAGTTAGAGACTTCTAGGAGAGCGTGTATACATCAGGGATTGCAGTGTAAGGGAGCCCGAGTTTAGGGTATCAAGGTTATGTAGTTTTTTGTTTATACTTGAATATGCATGCCTTCTTGTCTATCTTTTGATACTCCTACTACTGACAGTTGTTTATGTGTTGTTAAGTGTTATGTCTTATGTACATATATATGCATATGTTTTTATTTACCTAATATTTGTTCTTTGTGCCCTTGGAAACGGAGGTCTCGTTAGGAGCAGCCTATATATCCCATGGATTAGGTATAACGTGTGCTTCCATTGAAAACCATCCCCAGCCCCTACTCTGTTAGTGGGATTTCATTGTATATGATTGACTGAGTAATTGAAAGCGGCTACTAACATGAACTTTATTACAAATCTCAGTTTATTTATTTACTTACTTCTGTTATATATATATATTATGTATACATATTTAGGAGTTCTTTTTATGTTACAAATAAAGAGTGCAAATGGTCTTTTTAAGGTGCATACTAATTCCTAAGTACTTAAAACTTGTTGGAAAGGAAAATGATATGTCTTTACAACATGTGATGGTAAGACATTCATTCTCTTAATTTACTACTAGTATCATCTTGAGGGAAATTGTTGGTAATTTCGTACTCTAAGTCACAAGTTGATGAACTTGAGGGACTAATATTGACAATTAGTCGTAGTTGGTTATACTTCCTAATCGTTTTGTAATTATAATTACCAACAATCACCCCCTAATTTCCGACTAGAAATAGGCACATGCCTTCTTTGTCTCGATTCTCTTGGAACTCATGATTTGTAGTTGTATTTTCCGAATCCTTCATAGCTCGAACATTCTAGCAACCTTGTACTTAACTAATCTTTGTCAATGACTCGTCCTTTAGTCATAAAAACTCACACCACCATTGACTCCACTGTGATCTTGAGCAAACACTAGCTTTCTTAGATCCTTACACGTTCCCTTAGAAATTAGGCTCATCTTTGACTTGCAACCAAAATAATGGTATTGGCTTCTTGAAGAAACTTGACTAAACCTTTAATCTTCGTACCAATTCTATGGTCCGCCTTAATCCTCCATGTACGTTCTTCCTTACCAATCCAGGTTCTTTAATTCAAACCTCGGTCAAACCCAAACTCATTCAACCCGAACAATGAAAATTGAACTCTAAATTGAACCCGCTTCTCCAGTTTGAGAAAATATAAACAAATCAGTCTAAACAACTTTTCAGAACAGAGCCCTTTCGCTCGGAAAAAGAAACCTTCAATGCTTAAATATGTTCTCTTTTTTCTTTCTTTGTAACCAAGACTTTACTTCTTAACCAAGAAAATAAAAATAAATCAGCTTGTATTCTTACTTTGAAAGATAAGTAACCAATGTAAATTAAGCACTTTGTTTTATGGATTTCAAGGCATCAAAACAACCAACCTTGTTGTTTAACCAAAAATCAACTTACAAGAACCGTAACAAGTCCAACTTACCACTGCTAGGAATGGTCCCTGATTCGAAAACCCCACTTAGTTTCGATATGTGTCTTAGCTGACCCACCTCACCACCGATCAGAGAACAAAAACGCCGCTGTGTTCTGGTCACCAAATCTCAGCTTGTTGACGACCCTTGTCTCAATTGCCGATCACGACCCGGCTAAACTTGGATGCAATTCCGACCACGACTTGATCGAACCCTCCTTATCGATCACCACTTTGATCAATGTCTTGAGTCTTCGGTCTCCTCCTTATCGATCACGAGTTTGATTGATAAACACCAAGAGCTTAACCGCTTTGATACCAATTCAAATCTCGATCGACAATCAAATATGAACTAAACGAATAACTCTCGTTTATATTAATTAGAACATATAACTCAAAAAAACCGATTACAATCTCTCAAACCTAACTCGGTTTGACTCTTGATAAGCCTTAACTCGGTTGCATGTCGTGTGTTCTATAATGTCTAACCATACCCTGGTTTATATAGACTCACCCTAACTTGCTAGCCAAGATATTACCAATTATAATTACAAAACAATTAGGAAACATATTGTAATTAGAAAGCATAATCAACTATGACCTACTTGTCAATATTGGTCCCTCAAGTTCACTGATTTGTAAGTTGGAGTCCGAAATACCAACAATTATTAGAGGATATACCATTATCCAAACTTGTTATATTATATTATATTATATTATATGAAACTTTCTTTTAAAGATTATTTAGATTAGAAAAAAGAAACGAACACTGATTAGTCTTCCATAAATAAGTCAATTGACGAAAATACTCTCAAAAGTGTGTAGAAGCTCTTCAAAATTTTAAAAAACAAAATCATGTTTTCTGCTTGGTTCTCAAAGTTCACACACACAGGATTATCATTATTACATACAATGACTATTTAATATGTTTTTAGATATATTTTACATGAGCATTTGCTATGGTTTGATAATAATTTTATGACGAATTAGAACTTAAGGGTGTTGACGGTATTTATATGTTTAGTTTGAAATGCAGATAAATGATATGATCAATTAAATAAATAAATACATAAATATTTGTTTAGTTTGGATTGAAGTTAAAAAGTTAAAGCTTTGATTTAGTTAATAAAAAGAGATTGACATTATGCTACCTAATCATGTCAAAACCCATTATCTTTAGTGAGGATTGAGACCCCTTATTTATACTATTAACTTTAAATCTAAAGGCTATAGCATACAAAGCTGGATAAGTTTAATGGTGCAATTACGTATAGATTAGTCATTATACAATTACAAGATGTGTTTGGACAGTTTGGCGATGAAATATATATGCGTACCTACATATCTGGATAAGTTTTGTGGTGGGAAATAGATGGATTACTTGCAACTTGTACAAATTATTTGTTAAATGACCAAGTGCATATTAAATCGGTAATAAGATGGTTTGATAATAAAGGATTTATGTTACAGGTGGAAAAAAATACCGTGATGAATCCTGAATGTATAAAACCACACAGGTAGACTAGATCGATTAGTTAGTTATAATATGCATGTGTAAGTGCATATGTTGATTAAAAAAGTAGTCGGACCCATCCCATATACCCTAAGACTCGTGAAACACTTATGAGTGTTGGCATGTTATAAGGTGATATATACCCTAGTTCAATGTTTTAAGCTTGAATCCGTAGCAATATAAGTAGAGATCGAGGCCAATACGCATTTGCTCTAGAATTTGTGAAACATATATGGTTATAAGATTAAGTCTTAATTAAGTGTCTGAATTGAAATGTAATATGATAATGAACTACTCTTAGTTTATTGAGTTGCATTAGCATATTTAATTGATATGGTATAAATTTTGATGAAATTAGTCGCGGGTCAAATTATGAATTTGTTCAAATCATACATATAGATTCGGATTTTGAAAGGTTGGATTCAGAATCTAATTATGATTCATGAACTTCGATTTGGGTAAAAAAACTTAATGAGTTGAAAATGCAGGACATGACTACACATTTTCTATCTACATAGCCATGTCACTTTGTGAATAAAATGGAATTTTGAGAAATCGAAAAATACGAGTACATATGTAGTTATGCTACTTATGTACACAGTCGTGCTACATTTTGTAAAAAAACATAAAATATTTGGGAAATGCTAGACATGACAATGTGAAACTATTCACATAGTCGTGTAAGGTTTTAGATGATGTTTGGAACTAAAATACACGACTGCATATTTTCATATCACGTATCCTTGTGATCTTATGTAAGAAAATGGGATCTTCGAAACAGAAGGGTACACAACCATGTTATAATATGATTTACATAGAAGTGTATTGACAGTATTGTAGCAATCACATTTAAAAGGATATGGGCATGGCTATGTGAATATGGGTCACATGGTTGCATGATTCCAATACTTTTAAAGATTGTTTTGAGTTAACTAATTAATCATCAAAATGTTTGATGAGCACAAGTGAAGAATCTTCATAATATTTGGCACATGTTTCCCATAATGATTGTGGTAAGAAGCCTAAATGAGACTTAAAAGACTATGTCATTGCTTAGATGTTCCAACTGAGCATTGGTACCTAATTAATGTTTGTATGCTTTAGAAAAGCAAGAGGCAGATATAAATGTAATTCTATTTTGCTTTTCTTTCGGTTATATGTTTAGAATAAAGAATTATATGTTACATAAATTTACTATTTTTTATGTGAATAATTATTTTAATCAAGGATGTAATTATAGACAGTAATCACCTACGGACACCGACGCAGGCAAACCCAAGCATTGGCAGTCGATTGTGAGGACTGTATAGCAACGTCGGTGATACCTAGCTAGCATAAGATTCTTCAGTCGTTTGTTAGTAAGAATATGTTGCAAGAGGCGTTTCCATGGATATTAACGCTGATATGTTGCCAGGCTCCGTTGCTAATCCATGGTTGAAACTCCCACCATTGATCCGTCGGTGATATTGCTAGAATAACCACTAAGTTATCTGTCGCTGAACTCCTGTATGTAACCTTGGTAAATAAATTATCTTGGCATGTTTTCGTACAAGTAACACCAACAGTAACACATTGCCAAGGAGACGCCCTCTATATCTTTACATCCGTAAATGTCATTGCTAATTAATTTATGTAGTGTAATTTTTGCGGTGTATGTTTTTTGGTATATATGAAGGTGTAATTCATTGTAGGATATATTGCCTAGACACAATTTCATGTAATATTTTGATAAAGTACTTATCATTCTTGTTTATGTTAAATTCATTGTACGGAATATTAACATTTGATTGCAGTTTGCACACTTTAAGCTAGGCCAAAATCAAGTTAGTTTATTATAGCAACATCTGTTTCTCTCTTACTGAACTTTTTGGTACTTGTTGTCTATTTATAAGTTCTCATTCTTCTTTCGGTTAATCAACAACTCATGTAGGAAAAGATATTGTTTTTGGTATATATTGTTTCACATGGGCACACATGCTCACACAACTTATATCAGCTAATTGAAGAAGTCATAATTAAGCATAGTAGAGCATTTAATTTGATGTAAATAAAAACTAAGGGTTAGCATGTACTATAATTTCAGAAAAACATAACGTTCACGAAAATACAGTTATCCCACTTTTCTTAAATTGTTTTATTTCCAACTTCTAACACTTATTTTCCTCATATAAAAAAACATGTCTCTATATCACTTGTACCAAATCCACAACAAATCAAAACCCTAAACTCACACCAAATTACTTCAAACTATACACACCAATTTCGGTTCCCAAAAATCGCCATCGAATACGATTTGACCAAACATAAATTAACCGTGCATGAATTATCTTGATTTCATGTAGTGTTTCACACACATAAATTTTCAAAATCATTTTTTTAAGTAAATAAAAAACTTCAATTTCAACTAACACAAAATAACCAAATAAAATAAATGAAATTACATGACTTAAAACGTAGAGAAATGAAAGAATTACATACGAGGAGTCGGTAGCGTACTCGCAGAGCTTGCCTTTGGTGGAGAAGATGATAAGAGCAACATCAGCATCACAGAGAACCGAGATCTCATGTGCTTTCTTCAACAAACCTGATCTCCGTTTAGAGAAAGTCACCTGCCGGTTGATCTTGTTCTCTATTCTCTTCAACGTCACCTTTCCTCGACCCATTTTCCGGCCACCGATTATTATTATCACTCTCTCTCTTTATCTCTCTCTCACACACACAGTTGTTAAGACTTTGGTCTTCTTCCCACAGTTATAACTGTTTTAAGCTAGATAGATAGATGCTTTTACTTTCTTTCTAACAATAAATATATATATAGACAAATATAAAAAAAAAACAATAATAGTTTGGTTTCTACTACTCATTCCCATAACAAAATTATGTATCTTAAAATAAATTGTATTTTTTTTTAAATTTGTATCGTGTGTACTCATATATGATAGTTTAACTTGTTAGTTTATATATTATTTATTGTATATTATATTCAACAAAAAAACTATTATGCTTGTAGCTTGGTTTGCTGACTATGTTAAGACAAGATTGTTTCGGGTCAAGATCTTATGATCATATACCTGAAACCATTATCCTATGTGAGAATTGGTAAAGTATCAAAATGTTCGGAAACATTATAAGATCAGAAGCTTAGCGGTAACTGTGTCTGTGTCAGATAGAATTTAATTGTTTTTTCGATTGGTAAATACTTAACTTGATTTATTTCTAAACGATGAGTGTGACTTGTTCAACAAGTAAGATAAATAGAGAGAAAAATCTATGAATTTATTGTGGTTTGGTTTTAATTTCACAAAGATGAAAGAATATGAAAAAGCAAGTAACAAATGTTTAAAGGTATGCTATTTTTGGAAATCTAGTATATATTCATATTTGTGAGAAAATGTTTGATTAAATCTGATTAAGACGTGGAAAACCGGAGTGGTTTTGCAAAAAACGTTGTCGATGTATGATTGGTCCGAGGACAATTTTGCGCAGTAGTTGTTTGGTTGAGCGGGGACCACATAGTACAACCTTGAAGGTGGTGGGATTAAGAGAAAGACTAAATGCCAAGTCAACAACAGCATGTAGTGGGTCCCACTTAAGTTTTATTTCCCTTTCAAGAAAGCCGACATTCATGTCTCTTGAAATATAAATTAACTTCTTTATTTCCTTTTTAGTTTAGTATCTTAGAGACACTTTTTTTTTAACACAAGGAATAATTATTTTTAATTTTAGTTAAAACTTTTGAGAAATTGTATAAGTAGTACAAGTTAATGAACATATTTTGGATTTTTCATTTTAATTAATATTTTTAATAAGAGAAATTGTTTAGATTTTATCACATTGTTAGGGTGAAAATATGAGATGCGTTCTATTTGTAGTGATCTTATTGGTGTTATTGTGTCACTTCTTTCCTTTTTGAGTTAGAACTATGAGGCAAATTTCTGACAGTGGTGCATAAACATGTTTAAAATTTAAAATTATTTTTTATAAACCGGTTTGTTTTGGTTAACAAAAGTTAAAACCGGTTTATGATCGTTTTTAATTCGGGTTGAAACTGGTTTTTTTATCAGGTTATGATCGGTTTCGGTTCAGGTTTTGACCGGTTTCGGTTCAGTTAACAGGTTTGGAACCAATTTTGGTGGAGAAAATTATAAACCGATTTCAAAACTACGGTTTCAATCGGTTGCAAACCGGTTCGGTTTCAGCTTGATTTTCGGGTCAGTTCAGTTAACTGGTTTATTTGCCCACCTCTAATTCCTAATATAATATTAAATAAACATGGCATGAAAATTAATAGGTTTTGGACTAGTTAAATAGAACTTGTTTTATTAAACATGTCAATTCAAGCACGACATATTTAGTAAATGATTTAACATGAGCGCGTCGTTTGATGTATGAATTAACTTAGTAACTTGTTTAATGAATGAGCTAACATATTAACTTGTTTAAGGTTTTATATATACAGAGAGAGTTCACATTTAGATTTTAAAGTGAGCTATTTAATAAACGAAAAATTTTAAGGTTTTTATCGGTCATTTTCCTTCTATTTATTTACTTTTAACATTAAGACTGGTTTCCGTATGAAATTTATTATCGCCTTTTATTCTAAAAATTCTATCCATTCATTTTAGCTACCAACGAGAACCTAATTAAACTTAAAAAATAATTTCGTCATATTTAAAACAAAAAAAAAACAGATAAAACATACTTATAAAAACGACCTTAATACAACAATCAATACGTAGATGGATACTAAACAAAGCTAAAAAACTGCTACCATAAGGATTCAAACTTCGGCTAATTAGTAATCAGTATCTCAAGAGTTAGAAAGCATTCCTTTAACCCAGGGCCGGCTCCGACAAAGTAAACAAGAAAAAAAAAGTTGGCTGAATACGAAAAATTTTTTGGGCCTTAAGTAAAAGGAGTATTTTGTTGGGTTTAAATAATTTAATTTTGATATGGATTTACTTGGTTCTAATTTAGGTTGTGTAAAATACTTTTATATAAAAATAGGATTAAACTTGTCTCAATTAAGACTAGAACCCAAACCTTTTAGTTGTGAGTAATACCCCTTTGCCACTAGACCAAGCTAGCGGCGTAATTAAGTTTAAACATTAAATATACATATTATTTTAATAAAATACATATTTAAAAAAAATTTGGGCCTAGCGGTGTGTCGAGTCTGTGGCCGTCGACCACCCAGCCCCCCCCCCATCCTAGGGCCAGCCCTGCTTCAACCATTAGAACAACTCGACAATTTAAATAAATCTTGAAAATAATTATATAAATGCTCAAAGTAATAGCCCTAAAAAACTTTATGGCATCAAGGCTCTCAATTTACTAATTTATAATTCTCCTATAACTTCCATTCGTTTTTTCTAATCTCGATAAACATGTAAAACCAATTTGTTAGAGCGTTCTTATCATATTCTCCAAAATTATGTGAGGGAAGTTTGCAAATTATAGGGTGAGGTTTTGAGTGGTTGTGAGTGTAAATTATAAGATTGAGAGAGAAAATGAAGTGATTTTTTGTAAATTTGTGGAAACAAAGTTTGTCTCTAATTATTTTTTAATATTTGTTGAATCGGTTGTGATTAGAGGAGAGGGAAAATTGCAATGATAAAAATATAAAAAAAAATATTATTTAATTAAACAGGAGATAAAAATACAATGTTTTTAGTGTAATTATAGTGATAGGGATAAGGGATAGGTTGAGAATGCTCTTAACTGAAGAAACAGAGAAACAAAAACAATTAAAAGGACATCAATTACAACATTTTCATTTGAGCCGTAATACTGTATAAATTGTTACTTACTCAGCAGACAGTATGTATAACTTACATTCACAAATAAACATTAAACTGGTCGACACATAACATGACTTGAACACGACACGATTTTAAAATGATCCAACACGATATAACCCATTAGAACATCCATGTGATCGAACAAAACCCCCGTGGACCCTTCCACTGTCAAGTTAACTAGTAAATGTATACGGAAAAGGTATATAGATTATGTACCTATACAAATATAGTAAGTATATACGTGAGAGGTGTGAGAAGTCGATCACGTAATTATGATATTCTATTTTTACGGTTAAAATAAAGCCAAATTCACAATAGGCTTGAACCCACCAAATATGTCCAAGAACGAAGATACCATCCTAAGATTCGAAATGCTAAAATCTATAAAAAAAATATATATGAAGTAAAACAATTTGCACAACGTAACTAATTTGATTTTAACTATATGTCACTTTTCAAAATTGAGGTGTTGGTGGAGTGTCCTTTTATAGATATCATATAAAAGAAATTATAGGTAGCCCTTAAAATATGGATTCACGTGTCAACTAGGGCTTTTATGCGGTGGTCCAACTCCCCTCCCATGGCTTTTTTTTTTCTTTCTTTTTTCTGTAACAATTTTTGGTGGACGATTGAGAGAAATTTTGTCATTTGTGTTTGTATAGTATGTCATCAATCTTTAAAATGAACGGGATTTATACTTAATGTATTCAAGCGTTACACGTTTGTCTTATAACTTGAACACTGTTGATTTTGAGCGTAAATAAAGTCGTGTACCTTACATATGATAGCAATTAGTCCTCTTTTCTAAATGTATTCGAAAGTCCTAGCATATAATTTTTTAAGAAAGTAATATATATACTCGGTGCCTGACGAGTACTGGTCGAGTTTGCACTTGTATAGCCTGGTATAAGACTGAAACAAACAAAATTTGTTCCACACTTCACATTGCCCTCCACAACCCAAAACTTTAGGTTTATTGAAAAAAAAAACAATATATCAAATAAGATAAGGGAATGTACACTGAGATTGTTTGGGCATGTGAGGAGCATACACACGACGGCGTCGGTTAGAGCCCTGATAACCCGAGGAGGATAAAAGGAGTAACGATAGACCGCAACTAACTTGGGGTGACATGATTAGAAAGATTTTGCTAGACTTGCATCTCTATGAAACATTGAAGCACGTGATCGAGGATAGGACTTCGTAAAAATGTAAGTTTAATAACTTCTAGTTGAGGATACAGTTTTTTTCACTTAGCTTTATCTTAAAGGCTTCGTTTTTTCTTTACTTTTATTGGCTCATACATGTTTCTTTTTTGTTCTCTTTTTGTCTCTATGACACTAATTTGCTCCTATTATACTTTTATAAATAATTTTATTAATAATGCACACCATGCTTCTTGCATTTTCTCAAGTCTATGAATGGTATTTTGGAGCGAAGATCTTCTTGAAAACAACTTATCTATCCTCTTAAATTGAGCTATAATTTACATGCATCTCACCATTCACATACCTTACTTATAACATGACTATGGATGGAATTGTACTCGATATGGTCTTCTTTTTTTCATAGAGCTATATTTATTTCATTAGGGTGGTGGGAGTCATCCCACTTGTAACACGATGGAAATACCCGATTTAATTTGGGCTAAAAATGCCAATTCTAAAAGATAAAGAGCTGAAAATGAAAATTTTGATTTTCATGCATCTTCGCGTGACGCGAAGTTGCTGGCACACGATTCAAAGCTTATCCGACACGTGTCAGCCTGGGATTTGACCTGCAAAAATTGCGGCGCATAAGGCGATTCGCGCTACGCTAAGCAGCTTCGTGCGAGGCGAAGATGCACTAGCCAAAGCTATAAATAGGCAGCTTCGGGTTTGAACCATTTCACATCCATTTCACCACCATTTTCACATAGTTAGCCTAGGGAAGTGTGCTAGGGTGTTCAAAGGTTCCGAGGGTCCTATTTCATGAAGAAACAAGGTGCTGAGGTGCTGTTAACGAGCTGTTGTTCCCGTAAGCAAAACACGAGCTGAACTGCTGCCGTTTTTTTTAGTTTTTTTACTTCCGACTAGCCGACTAAGGTAGGATTACGGTTAAGTTACTTTATTATATAGTTATTAAAACTTAGCTATGGTTATAGTCGTTTAACATAACTGATTTTCAAAGTGGTGTTTTATTTAATATAACGACATTACTTTCACAAGAAGTAATGTTATCAAAACTATTATTTTGACGGACACGTAGTAACTGGAAGGGGATATCATTAGTAGACTCTTCTTGCCTAAGGAAAGTAATTCGTACACATCCCAATCAACCGCGGGACTTGTTTACTTACCTGGAGAAGTTTGCCAACGTGATATCCTTTATTAGGCCAAAACGTGCTATTCCAAACGTCATATGTAAATACAAAATATTTTCATAAAACGACTATAACTCTACTAAGCTTAGGTCAGACCTAAGAGTCTTCTCAGGGGCGAAGCTATGAAGGGACCGGGGGTGGCCCCAGTCATTGCCGTTTTGGTAAATTTCGTGATTTTTTTTCGAAAATTTTTATAAGTATTAAGCGCGGTAACCGCCAATTTATTTTTTCCAAAAAGCTACCAGTCACCACCAATTTTTTTTTAAAATATAATACCCTATCGTTTGATTTTTTTATGAAACCTCACGGTTTTTATAAACAAAAGTTATAAAAATTATAAAAAACTTAGTTTTTAATAGAATTCAAATTTGAAGGGGCTTGCTGTAAATTGTTACATAACATAAATTAGAAAAAAATGAAACGGGAATTTTTAAAAAACAATTGCCATGTTGCTTGGCTGCTTCCCTTTTGCCTGCCTTCTGCCTTCTGAGTTCGCCACCGGCCCACCGCCCCATTGCTGTCCGCCGCTCATCCACCTCTGCCGCTCGTGGCTTGTCCACGGTCCCCAGTCCACCGCAAGGTAATAGTTTATTTGCTCTATCTTTGTGTTGTTAAACATAGTTCAAGGACTATAAAATTAAGGTTTGTAATTGTGAATTGGGGATTTGAGGAAATTAGTCAATTAAGCTTGTAATTGGTATTTTAAAGGTTACCGGGCTGCTTTGTAATTCTTATTCTAAGGTACTCACCCATCCTCTGGACTCTCGTATTATTATGAATATTTTACGTCTAGGTTTTTTAATTGTAAAAACAATTGTTTTTAAATGAATGGAAAAAAAATTAGATATATAGATGTCATATTGCTTGATCCGACCCGAACCGAACCATTGACCCGAATGAACCACCGACCCGAACCGAACCACCGACATGAACCGAATCGTTGACCCAAAAATTTTTGGGTCCGTGACTTCGGTCACCGCCGTGGCAAAGCCCAAGCTTCACCACTGAATCTGCTGATCAGACCTTGAGTCTGCTGAACTGAATCAGACCTAAGAGTCTGCTAATCAGACCTCGAGTCTGCTGAACTGAAACAGGCTTAAAGTCTGCTGAATATTACCAACTAGGTACTTATGCATACCTATTACAAATATAGGTCAATAGCATACTGAGGAGAAAAGTTATAGTATCACCAACTGATAATACAAGGTGAACACGTTAACCTTTTATGGTCTGAACTGATTTAACTCTTGTAATAGACAGGTTGTTTATTGCAAAGAGTCTGATAAATGTTTGCATGAGATTATTGTCTCTAAAATCGTTATAATACAAAATAGATAATAAAAAGCAACTCATATCGAATACACATGTATCTGGATCCAAACATAACTGATAATTGGCATACAAAACCAAGTCAGTCATAACCAGTTCTCCACCAGGGTCACATAGCCTAGGGGAAGGTTGTCTCCGAACAGGGGCTATGTACTCGGGGAACCTTTGAATTGTGTGTGTAGGGCAATGGTACAAATCCCGAGAATAACAGGCGTTCCTGCTGAGTTTGTGAAACAGAAAACTATGTTTGTATATTAACGACTGCTATAAACTGTTTTATCGAGTCAACGTTTCACCAGCATATAGCTGACGTGTTTTTCCCAACCATGCAGGTAATTAAATGACGATAGATGATGTACAAGGATTTGAGTCATTAGAAGATCGCTCGAGATGGCTCTATTTTGAATATTTATAAATCCTTGTAATAATAATATAACACTGTTTTGTAAACTAAACTCGGGTATTTAATTACCGAGTAATTTTGACAATGTAAATTAATATTTTAATATATAAGACTTCCGCTAAAATGAACCCACTACTCTGATATATTTACAAAATAAGTACCAACCCGGGACGTCACACCTAGGCCCTGAGTCAGGGTGTGACACCACTACCTTCCCACATCCCACACCATTTTTTCACACACTCTTTCTCATCTACATGAGCGTAATATCATAACATCCTACAGCCATCTCAATCCATCCTATAACCCATGGAATTATCCAAACTAGGCATGTAAACAAACCGAACGTTTAGTGAACTGTTCATGAACCGTCGACGGGAAGTTCATTTTAGGATGAGATCGGTACGGTACCGTACCAGTACCGACCGTTCCGGTCCCGAAAATCGCAAATTTTTGGTACCGGTATCGGTACCGAAATCTTTTGGGTCAATACGGTACTGGGCCGGTACCGGTTCAAAGGTAAAAAATTTGTGAAATACTGATACCGGCTCGGATACTGAAATTCAAAACTTTGGCACCGATTTGGTACCGACGGTACCAAATTTGTACCGATTTCGGTACCGGTACCGATACCAACCGGTACCGTACTGAATTTGCTCATCCCTAGTTCATTTATGTTCGTTTATTTAATAAATAAACGAATATAACAAACGAATATGAACACATGTTTCGTTCATTTATGTTCATGAACGCTCATTTATTTATGTCCATTTATGCATGTTTATTTATGTTCGTTTATATATTAATAAAAAATATTTGGATATTATCTGGATAAGTTATCTACTTAATAGTTTTATATTTGTTCATTCATGTTTGTTTTTGTTCATTTACATTTGTTCATATATGTGAATTTATGTTTGTTTATCTTTGTTCAACTATATTAATAATGCTCCTTCATGTTTGTGAACTGTTCGCTTAGATTTTAAACAAACGAACATAAATGAACACGAACATGTTTATTTTTTAAATAAATGAACATGAACACAAAATGTGTGTTCGATCAAGTGTTTGTGTTCGTGCTCATTTAAAGTTAAATAAGCGAACACGAACATACCCTTGTTCTTGTTCGTTCGGTTCGTTTGTATGCCTATCCACAACCATCTCACTCCATCTTTCAACTATTTTTTTTCCTTTAATTTAACTAACTAAATTATTTATAATCTGAAAAACATAAATATAAATATAAATTAAAATAGCATACATTAAAAAATAAATTTAAAACTAAAAAACATTAAAATAATATTACAATACTAAATAAATAAAACATGAAATTAATCCTCGACTATGGATACGCTGGAATCAGAGTTATCTTAAGCGGGAGCAAGAGCCGAAGCAGCTTCCCGCACAATTAGGAATGATTTTTTAAAACATCCCACGCCTCGAGGTTTAAAAACCCTTTGTGAGTGACAAAGCTTGGGTAATCACGATGCGCTTGTGCATATGCATCTTGTCCAGGCATCTCGTTAAGTGCTCGTAGGTAGAATCGATGGAATTGACCCCTTTCTTTTAAGATCCCACCACTTTGAGTTGAGTTGATGGACGACACGATCTCCGGTACCTCCAAATTGAACATACAACGCTTTAATCACATGCCAAAATTGGGTTTCCAATCTCAACTAGGATAATAACCCGTGTTACATACGGATGGAAAACATATTAAGAAACAATATAAAATGCAAAAAACATATTCAATCAAAACAAATATCTGACATAAGTTTTTACCAGCAGATATTACAAAATATGGTAAACTATGTCTATAACATACAAAAAAAATACTTTATAAATAAATAATTCATTAAATAAGGAATAATATAACATAAATGAACCATTATACCTGAAAAAAATAAAAAAACACATTAATAACAGATTTTGTAATATTATTTGAAAACTAAGCTTACAAATGCATACCAAGTTTAAACTTATATTTTCACCCGTGTAGAGTTTTCGTTCAAAAAACTTTTGAAACAAAAAATGTCGGTTATAGATGAGGCGAAGAATCTGGTTACAAACGATGGGGAGCGTTATGATTTTTGAACGAAGCATGTGCCTTTTAAAGAATAAACGATGAACAATTTAAACCTAGTAAATTTAATAAGTTTTTTAATTCTAACAATAATTAGAATAATTAATATCATAATTACATTAATAAGTTACAAAAATATAAAAGCTAATATCATTGATTAAAATTTTATCGTGAATATGTGGAAATTAGATTTATGGAATGTTGATGACATGGAAGCCTATGTGGATAACCTATGTGAAGGACATGTGGACAAAATTATATTGCTTTAAAATATTAGTAAAATTAGATGCTCGTTAAATGAATTACTATTGTTTGACTAATATTATACCAAATAAAGGAATGTGTTAAATATAATAAACTAATATTTTAATTATTCTAACAGTTAGGTTCCTATTCATATATAATAAGATTTTCAAATTTTAAATTGATAGGTCATAAAAATAAATTAATATTAGTAAAACTTGGAAAAAACGTATTAGGAACAAAAAATCACAATATATAAACATAATTTTTAGTAACAAACATATTAAAAATCATATCGATTAACCGATAAATTAAAAAAAATCATACCTTTAAACCATAAATAGATTAAAACATAAATCGATTAATAGGAATAGAATAAATATCAAATCTATTAATCGTTAGTATGAAAATTCATGCAGTTAAACCCTAAATCCAATAACAGTGAATCAAGTTGATGTTGTTCTTCACAAAAATCGATTAAACACTAAAATATAAATCATACCTGATAATTGCAAACGATGAACATATTTGATGTTGTTTGGATGATGAAATCGACAAATCATGAAGAACCGGTTATGAATGAGGTGAATAATCTGGTTACAAATGATGGGGAGCGTTATGATTTTTGAACGAAGCATGTGTCTTTTAAAGAAGAAACGATGAACAATTTAAACCTAGTAAATTTAATAAGTTTTATAATTCTAACAATAATTAGAATAATTAATATCATAATTACATTAATAAGTTACAAAAATATAAAAGTCAATACCATTGATTAAAAATTTTATTGTGAATATGTGGAAAATAGATTTATGGAAGGTTGATGACATGAAAGCCTATGTGGACAATTTATGTGAAGGACATGTGAATAAAATTGTGTTGCTTTAATATATTAGTTAGACTAGTGATTTACCTGTCGTGTTGAGGTAGGCAGCTAGTATAACCTCAGTATTCAGGGTCGTCTTCGAGAATTTATATGCCTCGACAGAGCCGAAATAAAAAGGAGACCCTAGCAAGTAACGAAAAAAATATAAGCAAAAAAATTTTTAGGCCTTATTTAAATTGTTTTTTCTTTAGTTTAAATAATTAAATTTTTATATGAGTTTACCTGGTTAGGATTTAGGTTATGTAAAATCTTTTTGTATAAAAATAAGCTTAAATTTGTATTAAATAGAACCTACAACCTTTTGGTTGGGAGTTATGCCACTTTGCCACTAGACCAAACTAGTTATTATATAATTATAATTAGGGTAAAGCATTAAATACACATATTTTTTTTTCATATATATATATATATATATATATATATATATATATAAATTTGTGCCCCCGAAAATTAAGTGTCCGTGCCGTTCGCCCACGTTGCACAGTGTCCCAGTCGGCCTTGTCAGTATTGAAACTCGGGAGTTGGTAAAACCCGAGCATTATAGCGGTGAGTCAACGCGAATTTGGAGATTATCGGTTAGGTGTAGTTACACTATTGACACCATTGGTAAAACTTGAGTGTTAAAATCAAAAAAATAAGTTGGTCAAGTTAACCTATACAACTATTAACATAATAAAAAATAAAATATTCGACGTTTATTTGGTCGGTAAACCCGGGCAGTGACAAAAACCCACGGGTTGTCGGTCTCGGGCATTGAGGTGGTAACTCGGCACGAATTCGGTCGGCTTCCGTTAATTTCGTTACGGTACCGGAGCTAAAAAACGGAAAACATATAAAAATTGAGGTGGACCATTGTGGTGGCGTCGTTCGGTAAACTCGGGCGTTGGTAAACCTGCGTGTTGTCAGTCCTATAAGTTAAGGCTACGAGTCCACGCGAAGTTAAAAATCGCGTTTTTGTCACGCTCGTTACCGTACAAAAATTAAAACAATAAAAAAAACAAAATTTACGTTCGTTCGGTTTTCCTTATTTTTGTTATTGTACCGAAAATAAAAAAAACAAAATATAAAGACTAATAAGGTGTCACCAAGTGACCCAACTGACAGTGGCACCTAACTCTTTAATAATAATAAGTCTCATCATCTTTAATCCGTGAATTCGTGATTACTAACTTAGAAAACATGTCAAAGTTTACAAATGTGTTGAAAGCATTATATATTTATATTCCCGTAACCGTAACAGGGTCCTTTTTATTAAACAAACAAACCAAGTTTAATAAAGAAGTAAAATTAAAAAAAAATGATAATACATAAGCTATCTCATAAATGAACGTGGTAGAAAATGAAAATATAAGGTAGAACTTATCGTTATATTCATATACTAGATTTTATCCTCCGTATTACGGGGTTATTTTAAATTATTCGTTTTTAATATTTATATATGTATATTTGGATTTTAATTTTATTTATTATAAGAAAGTTAATAATTAATATACTTGAGATTTGATGATGAAATGGTTTCACAAATAAATGATATGTTATAATCCTGTTTAAAAGCTATTTGGGTTTGGTGATATCCATTACCGTTTATTTTCTTTATTATAAAATTGTTGCCTAATTATAAATAATATCTTTTTTTTAAATAAAATAGGATATTAATTTTTAGTATATTCCTATTTTATAGGATATTCATCTCAAATATTTGATTAGATTATTTTTTAATATAATAGCTATCTAGGTTTAGTGAGACCTTTACCCGTGAATTCGGGTCAAATGCGTGAGAAGCCTTCATTTACAAATAAAACAATCTGATGGCTTGAGAGAATAGTTGTTTTATATTTTTTATTTTTTTAATATTTATATTTTGGATTTTAATTTTCTTTATTGTAAGAAAGTTAATAATATACTTAGAATTTGATAATGAAAGGGTTTCATAAATAAATGATATGTTATAACCCGTTTAAAAGCTATCTGGATTTGGTGATCCATGACCCGCTTATGTTTTGTACTATAAAATTGTTTATTAATTATAAATAATATCTTTTTTTAATTGGATATTAAATTTTACTATATCCCTATTTTATAGGATTTTCATATCAAATAATTGGTAAGATTAATTTTTAATTTAATGAGATCTTATAACCCGTTTAAGAGCTATCTGGTTTTGGTAAGACCCATACCCATGAATTTGGGTTAAATCAATGAGAGAATTCCATTTAAAAATCAAGAAATCTGGTGGCTTCCATAAAAGGGTAAAGCGACCACATCGCGACACATAGGATTTTAGGGTTTTCGTTTATATATATTATTGATTTGGTAGAAAAATATCATTAGTTTTACGCAATAAATGTAAGCACTATTATGCATTAAGTTGTTTAATCAATACTAAATGATTTTAGAAATAACCATTTACGTGAGTACAATATGACATCAAATAAATGGGTGACTAAATGATTTAGAAATACCCATTCACGTGAGTACAATATGACATCAAATAAATGGGTGATAAAGAGTTTATTCTGTATAACCATGCTATTATCTAATTTGGTAATTATGTTGTTTTAGTAAATGTTATTTTCTAAAATGTAAGGAATATTATCTACGGAGATGATTTGTTTGTTTATTCATGTTGTCATAAGTATATAAATGATGATTAAAGAAAACTATGTTATTGTTCGTTTATTCATGTTGTCATAAGTATATATTTATTTATTTTTATTTGTCAAGTGAATGTGAGGATTGAAATGACTTAAAATAAAAAGTAAGATACTAAAAAGTATGTTTATTACCGATTGAAAACTCTCACTAGACCTTTATCATATTTTTTTATCTTTAAATTAGCGATGGTCGATGATCGTCCGTCAACAGAGTTTCCACAAAAGATGACCAAATTCATACTTACCTGGATTGGGTGTCGTTGTCGATGAACGTTTTAGTAAATGTTATTTTCTAAAATGTAAGGAATATTAGTAATTGTGTTAGTATTCGTCGGTGTTACCAACAAATACAAATATCACAAGTCAGTGAATTACTATAGGTTTCTTTAAATAACAAAACAATACTAGTGTTACTATTACGAGTATTAAATTAAATTAGAGTAACTAATAACTATTCTAAGAGCATTCCCATTCTACCTCCCAAATTTGTGTGAGTGAGTTTGTAAATTATAGGGTGTGGTTTTGAGTAGCTGTGAGTGTAAATTATAAAGTAGAGAGAGAAAATATAGTGATTTTTTATAAATTTAGGAAAAATGTAGTGATTTTTTGTAAATTATAGGGTGAATAGAGAAAACTGTAATGGTAAAAGTATCACAAAAATATTATTTAATTAAACAGAAGAGAGAAATGTAGTGTTTTTTAGTGTAATTATATAGATGAGACGGGGGATAGGTTGGGAATGCTCTGAATATTATATAATTCTACTAACCATTATATGTTGGAGTTAACATAATTACGCATACTTATACATCTTAATAAATAATTACGTATTCTTATAAGTATAAATAAAAGAGCGTAACCTATAAGATATATTATTAAAATCAAGCTAATTAAAATATATATACATAAGGAAACTTATTAAAAATTTACCCGGGGGAACACCCATGCAAACTCTGAAGCTAGCATGGACCCAGTTAATACGATATAGTCTAGTCTGATTAGGGCAACAGAGCTCTCTAAATTGAAGAATATGATGGTAAACACAAAAAAAAAAAAGCCAGCATTCTAAAATAAAAGAATATTTCTTTTTATTATAAGAAAATCTAACTGTGGCGGACCGGTAGTCTCTATCTCTCTGATAGATGTACATCTATCAGAGAGACAAAGACTACCGGTCCACCACAGTTACCAGACTACCAAACAATGGGCCTAACCAGAGTCTTTATGTAACGGCCCAGGTTATGCTTTGTGGGCCATTTAACATGGAGTACATGTACTACCAAACAATTGTACACAACAAACGTGTTGAAAAATATTGAATCACGCAAAAGAGTATATGGATGAACCAAACAATTGAACACAACAAACGTGTTGAAGATGTTGAATCACACAAGCGTATATGGATGGTACTGTTGAATCACACAAGCGTATATGGATGGTACTATGGTAACACCATATTTCACTTCTGGTACCTCTTCGAAAAGTTACGTGTACATGATGTGTTGTTTAATTTTTCAGTCAGACGAAACATATTACGTACTTGAAACAAACGGACGCTAACAATGCATCATGAGTTTAAAGATTACCACCGGAGGGCAGAGGCATAAAGTCTGATTTGTTTTTTGCATTCAAAAGAATGATAAAGTAGTTGTAAATTTTAACAGAATAGCTTGCTAGTTTTCGTAACCCTCAACCAAATCTGAATAGCTTTTTTTTTAATTATGTTTTATTGTCTGTTTTGTATCCATGAAGCATCTTTAAAATCAATTTTAGTGACATTTATGATTTATGGTGATTAAGCTTGTTTGCTTATCTCAGGTTCCATGTATTTTTTTAAGAGAAGTTGACCATGGAAAGAGGAGCTGTCGTGAGCGGCTTTCAGACCGCCATGAGTGTAGAAGAAAGCCTCTTGGTACGACTAGAGATGCTAACAATTCAGAAAGTGTATGCGTATGTGTGATCACGCTTTTATAAACTTGATTCGATTTCAATACTTTTTCATCAGTTCTTGACATCTTATGATCCATAACATTTTGAGATCCAGCAAATAGCAAGTTTAAGGTGTCTACAGGATCAAAGGCAACATCATCTTTTATTTGGCGAACAAAACTTGAAGATGAAACTATTAATGGTCTTCGGGCCATGAACAAACATTAAGCATGTTGTGGTGAACCAGTTGGGTTCAGATTCAGAAAGAACGAATCACGATGAGTCGGGCTTGGTCTAATGATAAGTGAACCGTTGATATGAGTTGTGCTGAGTGGCATTAATGTTTGGTTCAGTATCATCATTGATTATCCTAAACATTTTCGAACTAAAAACAAAAATAAAATTCGCCGTTGCCGGGGATCGAACCCGGGTCACCCGCGTGACAGGCGGGAATACTTACCACTATACTACAACGACACTTTTAATACACTGTATTGCTATTTTTTATTTAGCCTTGTCAAAAGTCCATGATAAATGGCAAGTCAGCAAAAGAAAGAAAGACAAAACCTACAGGCCTGTTCTCATCTGAAACAAAATCCGTCGTCTAAAATCCGTGTATTCTTTTTAAAAGTGATGATTCTTCCAACTTTTAAAAATGAATATGCTCAAATTTGAATGATGATAAGCATTAGATTTTGGAATCATTTCACATGCCAAAATAGTGACGGATCTAAAACAAAATGTCAGAGATAATGTTTAATTTTTTTTTTACCACATAATATAAAGGGATTATTCTATATAATGGTAATAAGTTTTGAAATTGTTCCAATCAAATCACTTATAAAATATTTTGTTTCAATCAGGTTACTAAAGTTTCATTTTTGTTCCAGTATTAGATATTTTTGTTCCTTTATTATATTAATCATATTAAATTAAATTTTTATATATATTAAACAAAATTATTCTAAAGTAAATAAAATTAATTATAAATTATATTTTGCCATCCCTAGAAAATTACTCTTTCATATTTGTTGAACCATTAATATTATTTTTATAATTCCGTTCATTCACTTTTTAATACATTAAAATAGTTTGTTTCAAATAAAATCCTACAGTTAAAAAAATCCATGTTCCATTAATAATAAAAATTCGCATATTAAATTAATAATATAATAATATTAAATCGCTAAAATTGCCGTTAAAACTTAAAATAATATTATAATAGAAAGTGCCATATAATAATAAATGATACTTAAAATATTGCAAAACTCAGAAAACCGAGTTACTTAACCTTTATAATCCCATTAGTTTTTAACTTTGTATTTTTAATTATAGTTCGTGAGGTTCGATTGCATTGATTTCGTTAACGCGCTTTCGGTTTTTATTCAAGTTTATCTTCAATTGCAAGGTGAGTTTCTCACACCCCCTTTTTAACGCTTTTTATTACTTTTGGGGGTAGCATATGTATCTTACAACTTCAAAGTATTTACGATTTCATTTACAAACTACAATTCATTACATGAACTTGTGTGTGTACTTGATTACTTGCTCATGGTTGCCCCAATAAGTATGATCACACGCCCCCTTTTGCACTTAGGACCATTTGTTTTGAGTGGAAAATGGACCTCATTATCCGAGTACGTTGGTTGTCCCCAACTGGAAAGGACCTTCGTTTATTCTTTACACTCATGACCTTAAATCGAGTATAAAGAACCTTATTTGCGTTTTTCACAAGTTTCATGGAATTGTATGGTTTTTATGTATTTGTATAAAACTGTGTGAAGTCACCAACTATTCATATAGTTGACATTATTTTATACATATGCTAAATGTACAAACGTTAGAGGATGATACTTGCAGAAGACACTAGACTTAGGTTATACAAACAAACGGACAAACAGTGTAGTTGAATTATTGTAATTTTTGTTACAAACTTGCCTATATGATGTTTAAATCAATTAATGATAATATTGTCACTTAATAGTGTCGCATGTGTTTTGATCAATTTGTACGTCACACTCGGGCGTTTCTGCTTAAGCCGGGGTGTTATAGGATCACTGTGGACCCAGCTAAGATTGAAGCAATAATGAATTAGAAAACTCCGTAAAACCCAACTAAGATACACAGTTTCTTAGGGTTGGCTGGCTATTATAGGAGATTCATTCAAGACTTCTCTAAGGTAGCCGCACGGTTGACTGGTATGATCCGAAAGGCTATAGTATTTAATTGAGGTAAGTATCAGGAAGAAGATTTTGAAGAATTGAAGAAAAAACTCACACAAGCTCTCCAATCCTTGTTTTACCTGATGGTGATGAGGATTTGGTGGTTTGTACTAATGCTTCGATCGAGTTTTAGGTTGTGTGTTAATACAACGAGGTAAAGTGATAGCTTATGCATCCAGACAGTTAAAAGTTCACGAAAGTACGTACCCAACACATGACTTGGAGTTAGTAGCTGTAGTGCATGCTCTCAAGATATGGAGGCATTGCATGTACGGTACTAAGTGTACCATCTATACCGATCATAAGAGTGTATTTCTTCGAGTAGAAGGAATTGAATACGAGGCAGAGAAGGTGGTTAGAGCTGATAAAAACTATGATTGTGATATCAAGTACTATCCTGGTAAGGCGAATGTGGTCGCTGATGCACTAAGACGTAAGAATAAGGAAGTCATTGCAAGGGAAAGTCATATAAGCTAATCATTAACTCAGATTTCTTTGGAGATAACAGCAAGGCTCGGTCAGAAGTTCTCAAGGATGAAAGATTAATGAAGAAAGAAAGAATTATTGGGCATCAAAATGAGTTGATGGATAACACTCATGGTGCAAATACCAGATTTGACCAAATGTGGATTCCACGTCATGGAGATCTTTGAGGCCAAATCCTAGATGAAGCTCATAGGTCGAGACACTCGATTCATCCAGGATCCACCAAGATGTATCAGGACTTGAAGAGAGACTACTGGTAGCCGGATATGAAGAATGAAGTGGTAGAATATGTCAGTAAGTGTTTAACTTGTTTTCAAGTAAAGACAGAACATTAGAAGCCGTATGGGAAGATGCAACCTTGAGATACCATAATGGAAATAGGAATACATCACCACAGATTTAGTGACTAAGCTATCGCATATAACTAAGAATCATGATACCATCTGGGTGATTGTAGATCGTTTAACAAAAAGTGCTCACTTTCTGCCTATGCGAGAAGCTATCTCATCATAAATGTTAGCAAAAGTGTTCATAAGTGAGGTTGTGGTAAAGCATGGAGTACCGTTGTTGATTGTGTCTGATAAAGATACTCGTGTTACTTCGAGATTCTGGAAGAAGTTCCATGAAGTAATGGGAACAATACTAAACATCAGTACCGCGTATCATCCTCAGGTAGATGGGAAGTCTGAAAGGACTATCCAAACCCTTGAGAATATGATACATGATTGTGTGTTAGACTTTGGAGGAAGTTGAGATAATCACTTACACCTGGTAGAATTTTCTTACAATAATAGCTACCATTCGAGTATTGGGTTTGTTTTGGGCTTGTAATCATCATGGATCAATCCATCGACGCATCCATTAACTCAGCACTTCACCAGGAGCTAGACTCCATTATGGGTACTGCTTCCCGTGTGCCTCGTCTGCTGAAGCATGAAGGCTTCTATGAATGGAAATTCAGGTTCGAAAAGTATGTCAAGATGAAAGATGCTAAGGTGTGGAGGAGCATAGTTAGAGGTCCTCAACCGATCACATATGAAACAGCCGAAGGAGAGATTGCTGTCAAGCCTATCGAGTTGTATGTTGATGCTGACTATGGCCCTGTCACCTGAGATTGCTCAAGGACTCCCGAGTTGCAATCAGCAAAGGCTTTATGGTAGTCACTGATAGAGGTCTATGAGGGAAACGAAGACATGAAGCGCAGTCGTCAGGACTTGCTGCGCCAAAAGTTTAATATGTTCAATCATGTTCTGGGTGAGTCCTTGGAAAGTCAGTTGCAAAGATTCGTCACACTTGTAACCGAGATGAGATCAGCCAACATACACTTAACTCTCATTGAAACCAACAACAAGTTGATTAAATCTCTGCCACAAGGATGGGATATGAACGTTGCTGTTATCAAGAAGACAAAGGATCTTTCTAGACTAACCCTATCTGAGGTGATCGCTATCATCAAGTCATGTGATATGGATGACAAACAGCGAGCAATCAACCATGCAAATTCGTATACTGCTGCTGGATACGCCGCGTCATCATACAACGCACTTATATCACAAGACAACTTCTCCATGTTCAAGTCCTCTCAGGGTGTGTACTCGCAGCCGCAGCAGCCAAATGGAAGTTTTTTCCATGTTCAGATCAACTCAAAGCCAATTCACTCCACCTACACCTCAACCACAGCCGCCTGCTTCCATATTCTTTCCACAGCCATCTCCACAGTCTCAACCCCAACCCAGTGTTGCTTCTTCCAGCAAGTCTCCTGCCCAAGGACCTGCCATCTCAAAATAAATTCAAGAGAATATTGCTCTCATGGCAGGCTTCATGAACTGCTATAATGTTTTTCTTGCTGGAGACCTTGTTCAACCAGTTGGTTCTATTGAACTGGATCAGATCCATCCTGATGACGTTGAAGAGATGGACATCTCCTGGCAAATTGCCATAGATGTATTCAGAGCGAAGAAGTTCACCAAAAGGACTGGCAGGAACAATTGGAACTTACCTGCAAACAAAAAGGTGGGTTTCAACACGGAGAACCTCATGTGCTACAACTGTCATGAACCAGGACACTTTGCTAGAGAATGCACAAATCCAGCAAAGGAGGGAAATACTGAAAGGGCTCTGGATCCTGTGAATGGTGCAAGGGGAGATAATGCTGTTGCTGGAAGAAATGAGCAAGGATTAGTTGCACAACAGTTTGATTGAATTGATCAGATGGAGGAACTCACTATTCTGGGTCAGACTGCAAACCTCGCTCAAGTTGATGATGTTGAAGAAGGAAATGAGGCCAAAGATCAGGTGAAGAGTCTCCAGTTTGCTTTCATGGCTTCTACTCCTGCTGGTTCATCTGAGGTAAACTCTAATTTATGTTCTCAAGCATGTATTAGAAAGGTAGAGCTATTTCGTGTGCATAATAGTAATCTTGTTAGGGAAATGGAAAATATAAAACACGAAAACTATACATTTAAGAAACTTGAGAAGGGTCTTAAAGAAAAACTAGAAGCATCAAACAAAGACATTTTAAAACTGCAAAGTGATTTCAGTGTCAAGTGTTGTCACATCTTAGATGCCAATAAGAAAATTGTTGATCTAACCGCCAAACTTGAAGCATCTATTTTGGAAAACGCTAAATTAACGAATAAATTTGAAAACGTTAGGTTCCATTTTAAAAAGTTTGATGTTTCTAGTGCGATCGCTGAGTCTATGATTGAAAAGCAATTAAGATGGAAAGAAAAGAAGGGTGAGGGAATTGGGTATAATGAGATTCCACCTCCATACAATGATAATTATACTCCCTCTCCTTTTGTTATTGAGGAAGATAAAGAGAAATCTTTGAAATATGGCAAACCTGAAAATAATGAAAGGATAATACCCGGGTTTGTCAAACCAGCTCAATCAGTTGTGAAAGTGAATGATACTAATGTTTCTACTTCGCGTGCAGATGAAGTAATCATTGAGGATTGGGTGGACGATGAGGAAGATTTACTTGTTTTGCCTAATAAAGACAATTTTAATAATGCTTGCTTTGAATTGTGTGATTTATTTTATGTTAAGACTAATGGTTGTGTGGGCTCTGTTTTTAAGAGCATAAACAATTGTGTGGTTGAATGTTTTAGTAGTATTAATAAGTGTGATGTATCTTTAAATACTGATGTTAAACAGGAAAATTCTAGTAAATACACACCACCAATACATGTTAAAGAAGTAAACATAGGCACGAAAAGTGCAAGTAAATCAACCACTAAGGTCGATGCGAGACAACAAAATTTGCAAAGTAGATCGAGACCAGGAATTGGCCACCCAGATTTACATGTGAAGCGATAAACTTGCTTCAACTGTGGCATTCCTAGTCACATTGCTAGAAACTGCCCGCATCATCCTTATGTCCCATATTATGGACACCGTCAGAGGAGCGTGCCTCGGAATACTTTCAACAAATCACATTCAAATAAATCAAAGTATTTCAAGGCAAGTCCTTCTGATGGAAATTGGATTCGAGACAAGGCCGATCGTGCCAAAGTTAGACAAGCAACTCCTGCCATGTCTCGAAAACACATCGGAAAACTGAGTTTGGTTTCGAGACCTTCACACATTTCGGGATTGAAATTAAAAAACAAATCAAATCTTTCATGGTCTTCTGATCGTAAACCTGAGACAAAGCAAATCATTTGTGTTAGCCACAAAATTTTAAAACCGAAATACAAATGGTTACCTAAGTCTCCGGTTTCCAAAC
Source organism: Bidens hawaiensis (assembly GCF_021521415.1). Taxonomy (NCBI): domain Eukaryota; kingdom Viridiplantae; phylum Streptophyta; class Magnoliopsida; order Asterales; family Asteraceae; genus Bidens; species Bidens hawaiensis. Next base: position 236,300 of record NW_027493008.1, on the reverse strand, counting down.
CTAAGAACTCCTCATGTACAATTCTAGATAATCGGGAAGACATGTCTTGTTTACCCGTATCTAAAATTGATAAACTTGGTGTGCCAAGAGTGACAATGGACTGGGTACCTAAGACTAACTAATCTCGCACATCGTGCAGGAACAGCTATAGAGGAATATCATCAGACCGTGGTATATTGATAGTAGCTGTTCTAGACACATGATTGGAGGCATCTCTCAGTTGGAAGACATTCAAATTTGTAATGGAGGGTATGTTTCCTTTGTGGGATGAGAGAAGGGAAAGATTACACATAATGGTGTAAGAGACTGCTATTCTCAGGTTATCTAGATGCAACATCAACTGCTGGATTACGGTTTGAAATTTCTTGACACTCCTATTTTTTGTGATAATGATGCTGCCATTGCCATTGTTAAAAACCAGGTTCAACATGCTAAAACCAAGCACATCGATATCAAAATTCATTTTATTCGTGACTGTTACGACCGGAAGTTAATTCATCTTGAACAGGTCCACACTGATAATAATGTGGCGGACCTATTTACGAAACCGAACACTGATAATAATGTGGCGGACCTATTTACGAAACCGGTCAAAACAGCCGGATTCAATGTGCTTGTAGGGTTTCTTAAGATGCTACGTTTTGATGACTGAGTATTTTTTGAGGTTTAAATTGTGTACATAAATTTTTTTTTGTCATAATTTCTGTACAAATTTAGGGGGAGAAAAAGAAAAATACAAAAAGAGTGTGTGTGTAAAAATACAAAAAGAGTGTGTGTGTGCTTAAAAAAAATAAAAAATAACTAAAAAAATTTAAACATTTTGTTCTGTTGCTTAAAATCATGCCGGTTACTCAAGTTCAACGGACATATTTTATATGTTTGGTCCCGTCATCAATTTTTGACTCACGGAATAGCCATTAACCTTAGGACAAAGCAACTGGGGCGACTGAACTTACATAAAAAAAAAAATTCTTTTCTTGATTTAACTATTGGTTTAAGTTCTCTCACTGAAAATTATGTCGGCCACCTAAAATTTGAGGGACACATTTTACTATGTGTTTGGTCCTATCGTCTACATGTAGACACATAGGATAGCCATTCACCTGAAAACTGAAGGTAACTGGGGTGATTGGATTTAAAATTGTCTTCGGGATTATCATCTGGGAAATGATATTAATATTCAGCTAAAGCTTATTAAAAGCTTAAAAATTTTCAAATGAAAATTGATCCAACCTTTGAAAAATGATAGATAAATTGATTCTGCGTGCTTAACGTGTGAAGTTATTAAGCTAAAAGGGCTTTTGATAAGTCATTGATGTGTATGGTAGCTTTCCATGATAAGTAAAAGTTTGAAGTGATATAAGTTATTGTGGAAGGTCATTTTGAAGATGTTTGGATGTCTCTAGATACATCTCTCCGAATGATAGGCAGAAAAGCAATTACCCAGTCATACACGGGCTCGTTAGTGTCTTGATCACCAAAAATATTACATTTCATTTGAAGCTTAAAAAAAAAACTGTAAATATATATGAAAATTATTGTCATTCAAATTTGTTTTCCAAAAGCTTAAAGGGGTCCCAGGGAACTACAGGGGTGGGGCATTCAAGTAAGTCCTAAACACTCTGAATGTAAGGCTTGTAAGTCCGGATGGCATGTAAGTCCAACGCTCAACCTTAAAGCTTAAAATTTTTTTGTGTAAAGAAAGTTCTTTGATCAAACACTAGGGGGTTGGAGTCAAATTGGGGTGATCTGGGGAAAGTCAAATACGCTTTGAGAAGAGATAAGGAGCATCATAGGTCCATAAGTGATGTCCATATAAGCTTTATGCCTAATTGAATCTAAGCATATCACTGGCGCAATGAAAATCATGCTAAGTTTCTAATTACCTGCTATCAACCTTTTCACTATGTCACAATAATGCTGAAAATGAATAATTGTGAAAGTATCCTAATCAATATGATTTCATGTTCGGATCTTTTCTTAAAAGGGTTGCTTGTTTTAAGACAGCTGAAATTTGATCCCAAAATATGCTAAATCTACTGAAGGCCAGATGGTTAATCATTTTTGTTTTAGTTTAGTTTTTATTCTAATTTTATTTTATTTTTAACTTTTAATTTTTACCTCATGACTGCTCGTGTCGAAACAAATGTCTTTAAGAAATCGTTTTTATCATGAATCGGGATTGTTTTTTAGATCATGAAATTTGACGGTTGCTAGTCTTGATCCTTGGGCCATTATGTTTGACCCAATGTGTCCATAATATTTGTGTTCTTGGCCCAGTCATCTTTGGCCCAAGTTGTTTGTGTTTAATGGTGTTCTCGGCCCAGAAGTTCAAAAGGTTTTGTTTACAGATTTGATTAAGTTTGGAAGGGAAACAAAGTGGCTTATCGAGGTCTTCATCCGTTGGTTAAGTTTGGAAGATTTGCTGAGATCAAGGCAGATGTTGATGCTGTAGGTAGAGATGTTCAAAACGGTTCCGGACTAGGAACCGGAACCGGTTCCTAACCGGTTCCAATATTCAAAACCACCTTTTAAACCGGTTCCAGGCTCGAACCGGTTAGGGAACCGAACCGGTTCTCCCACCCTCGGACCCCTAACCTATCTAACCGGTTCCTAACCCGGTTCCTGTACCGTAACCGGTCAAAAAACGGCTATTTTTGACCCCAACGGTCAAAAAACGGCCAAAAAAACGGTTAGGAACCGGTTCCGGTTCCAGAACCGGTTCCGGTTCGGTTCTGGTTCCTACCCGCCCCCACTCAGAAATGCAAGAACCGGTCACGGATCATCGGGTTGAATTAGATAGGGTCCGGTTCCTACAAAAAACGGGTAGGAACCGGTTCGGTTCCGGTTCGGTTCCAGGAACCGGTTTTTTTGATCATCTCTAGCTGTAGGTGAAGCTGTAGCTGAGGAACCTGTAGTTCCTGCTCAAAGGCATGTTACCGCCTTTGAGACATTGTCCAATGATAATGAGCCGGATAGTTCTCCATCACAACCTATGGAGAATGAACACCAGGTACAACAGTCAGTACTGCTGAACAAGTTAAAGAGTTCGAAGCGTTCAAGAAAAGGCTCTAGTTGACTGCATTGAAGCCTCCTCAATTAGTCACTGTGACACATGTTTAAGATGATATTGACGAAGAGCCAGCCATCGATCTTATTCCATGCAAACAACGAAAGAAATATCCGAGACTGGCTGTGCTGGCTAGTGATGTGATACCAACTACTCAACCAACTGTTGTTGAGCCCATTACTGTTGAAGCTCAGACAGCTCAAGGCCCATCTAATGCTACTCAACAAACTCAAGAACATATTTTTGAAGATATTCTCGAGCATGACTAAAATCAAGCAATAAACCAAGGGGGAGATTGTTGGGCTATATTTATGGTTTATGCTTTATTTTTGGGCTTAGTTGGGCATTTATATGTAAACCGAAATATACTAATTTCTGTGGGCTTCTTTTGTAAACCGAAAAGGGTTTTCGGTGGGCTTGTGATTGTGTTGGGCTTAGGTATGGTATATGTCTATAAATACCATGCATTTCACCTTGTAAAGGGTTGGTCATTTGTTAATATTGAAGTCGTGACATTGTGTAAGTTGTTAAGGGCTTAAGCACCCGACATATAATATACATGTGTTTTGAAGCCTTTCTTGTGTGTTCTTATTGCTATTATCATTCACGTATTGAATCAACAAGTTTTTATTTTCCGCATTTCATCGTGTATTTGGTATCACATTGCAAGATCCTCCGACACGGGACTTACAGTTCGATTGTAGAAAATTATGAATTTTATAGAAATATGAATACGCTATCATATGATGTTTGGGTAGGTTTAAACGTTAAAGTATACCGTGTAGCCAGTGATATAAACTTAAAAACTTGCACTTCTAGTTTTAGTGGTTAACACTTCATAGGCGTATGGTTTTATAGCCTTAAATCCTGTATTGATGGGTGCCTCGGGTTCGGAAACCAGGGGCTTTTTACGGTTGTTCATCTGGGTATCTTCGGATATTTTATCAAATAAAAAGCTTTTAAGCATAAACCCGTAGTTTACTGTAATTATTACACTCACTTACATCCATTACAGTGAAGTAAAATCTTGATGATCCAGTGATCATCCCACTGTTAGTCATACGTGGTCCTCTTACTTGCGTCCCTTACCATTAAGAACATGATCAACTAGAGACACGACGTATGTAAACCGACAGATGGAAACTTGTAAAATCATGTGTGGTAATAGGTCCGGGGTATTGCTTGATAACGGGGGTATGTCATGTAGTGAGGAACACTTGCTAGTCAGTTGACTAAATTGAAACTTAATCGTATCTAATGGTTGCTTGGTATACTCTGATGTTTAAATTTAGGATGATAAACAATATCCTTGATCGTCTTAGCTATTTATGAAAAATGTGCAACAATGTTTTAACCTGCTATTATGAGGTTAAAGTCACGTTGGGGTGGTTTGATCCGATAAAATCTAAAATAAAGCGGGTCTTGACTGTCGGTTCCACTAGATTATATAATAATAATAATAATAACAATAATGATAATAATAATAATAATAGTTGGATCTTACTTGTCCCGGTAAAGACAAAGGAATGGGTTTAAATGGAAAACAATATCGGTGATCGCAGTTTTTGCGTTGTTTCTAAAATATTTTAAGATAATCTATATGTTTGTTAGACTGTATTTCTCCGATTCTGATCCCGTTGCAATGAGACTTTTTCACGGATGAAAAAAGTTTGAGTGTGGGAATATTTGATATAACGTTTATTATTCATTAAATCCCGTGTATATTTTATCTATTATTTTATTAGTTTTGGTCGGTTTCTCGTAAGATTTGTATACTACTAACATATTGTTATGTCTTAGGTTTCGGGATTTAATATTGGTGAAAAGAGGGCGAAAAAGGAGCAAAAACAAGCCGAATCGGAGAACCGAAGCGTCAGGAAACGAACCAGACCGAACCGTGAAGTGAACCGGACAAGGCACCCCCCCTGGGCCGGTGCGCCACGCGACGGGGGAGGAGAAGCCCGCCGCGCGGCGTGGTGAGGCGGTGCCCAGATTTCCAGAATGTTCTTTTGTAGGCCGACTTAACCTATTTTTGGAACCCTGTTGCCTATATGAAGACTCCTAAACTCACCATTAATCAGACCTTAATCTTCCATCTGAATGTGGTGAGTTCCGAGGCGACCGAGACGAGTTTCCGGTAGCTTTGGAGTCGAAGAATCAGCTGGTGTTGCGCATATTGGTTGAAGGCGAAGAACACAGGTTCTATCTGTTATTTCTTTCACTTTCATTATTTTATCACCATGAATTCTTACTTGTCTGTTTCGTTTAATTTTAAGATGCTAGGCTAAACGTTATAGACTGCCTAGGATTATGATGAACTTATCTTGACGTTTTGATTTGATTTGGGATTATTTACGTTATGGTTTTATGATTTAGTAAAAGATTTGCTTATAATTAATTGATGCGCATGGATGCTTAGGATTGTTTGATGAGTTTTGTTCCATAGTTTTCCTTGATTATTGTTTGTCATATGATAGGATTTCTATTAGGTCAATTACTTTGTGTTCTTGATTATTTTATGATTTGATTTCGCGATAAGATCATAGGAATAATATTGTTAAATAAACCTAAGTGTGCTGCTAATCTAAAATCTGTAAAGTGCTAGATTATTGATAAGTCTTTACTATTTAATCTTGCTAGATTTAGTTATTCGTAAGTAGTCCGTCTAGGGTTGATTATTTATTATTATTTATCAAATCAATTAAGTATAGTAAATTGCCTTTGATTTCCGCGCTGTAAGGTAGGATTTCGTATAAAGGAAATAAATTAAAAACAATTGGGTGACCGTAAACGAACTTGATTTTTAATACTGGTGTGCATTAAAACTTGTTAGAAATCCATAGGTTTTCTCTTGAGAAGGGTCAGGGGTCCTATTTGGGTTTTCTTTTAAGTGTCTATTTTACGATCCCAGTCCATAACTAAATATTTTCCCGAGTAAATTCATTGCTAAAATTTAAAGGAGTCTAGCCTAGGTAGTCTTCTCATCATCATCGTATTTTAATAACAAACTTTGTTTTCGTTTAAATTACTTGTTTTCTTAATTAGTTTTTAATTATAGTATTAAATTAGTATTTTAAATAAAAATCCCCCAAACAAATATAAATAATAAGTCGTGTCTTGTAGTCGAGTCTAATTAGCTAATAAACGTAATTTAAAGAGTCTCGTGGGTTCGATATCCGGACTTACTTAGCTTTACTAGAGCCGATCGGTTCACTTGTCGGTTAGTAGTTTAGTCGAGTTTTAGAGAGTCTAGAGTATTACTTAGTGTTTATTTTTAGTTAATTTAGTTAATAAATATTAAACTACATCAAGCACATCAGTAAACATCGTTTGTATCTTTAAAACTTCAATGATTTCATAGTCTCGCTTATCCTTGACCTCAAGAATTTATTTATATATTTTGTTAATTTCTATAGTTCATTGTTCTTGATTTCCAAGTTTTCATATAAAAATTTATTGTATTTATTGTTCATATCTCAAAACCTACACAATGGGACGGATTATGTGGACCATCTGACGATAAAGGTAATTATGGTTCGACACGTAATTATCCAAGTTCTCGCATGAAAGACATAATAAGTACGTTGTGTGTAATAACTAGAAACCTAGAATGACTTTGAAAGGCGGGACAAATGCAGTATTATATGGGCATGGTGGATACACCGTTGGTACATCCTATATATAAGTATCCTTGCCATATTCCCATTTGTGACGTCTTTCGGGCCATTCAAAGATCGACGTTATTGTTTTTATCTAACACTGTATATAGAAAATTGTTAAAACTTTTAACAACTCATTGTACCGGTTGTTTTCTTTTAAAATTTTATTTTTATTTTAATTTCGGGACAAAATTCCCAAAAGTTGTGAATCCTGTGACATTCGTTAATTTTCAAACCTGAAAACCCGACTCATTTCGAATTTTCGAATTTTTGTTTTCAAGATGTATTATTAAATTCCCAAGATTTGTTTGACGTTCAATGTTTTCCGACTCGGTTTATCGTTCAATGTATTTTTGTTCATCATTTACAATTAATAAAGTTTTCCCGACGTTTTTATGTTCAACGTCCGTTCATTTATTTCTATGTTAAATTTGTTTATCTCGAGTCCAATCGTTAATCGAGCTAAATGCGAAAGAAATCAAAATCATAATTATTTAACATAAGATCTAACATCCTCAAGGTTTGAGGGACAAACTGTAAATATAATTATTAAACGTATTTTGATAACACTTAATAATTCAAAGACTAGTCATGTAATGTGGATTTAGGGACTAAAATGGAAAATATTCAAAATATTTTATTTCACCCAGCCCCACCCCCTTTACCCCGTGTTTCCGGCCCCTAGGATTCCGGCCGCCGGAACCCCGTAACTTTCCGTTGACCCTTTTTTTATATCAACGACCATAACCGTCAACTGTAACTCGTAATTGATATATTAATCACATCATAACATCCGGTAATCTCTGGGAAATCCGTAACCATCGCCGGATAACAAGCTCAATCAAAATTAATAAAATTGACGCATAATCAATCCAATTGCTAGCATAAATAGGACTCTAAAACATCTTCGAAACTCGCTACAATCATCCTGTTAATCAAACACGCTCTATTCATCTCGGATTAACCCTTCAAAACTCGTTTTCCGGTGAACCACGATTAGCCATCAAACGGCAATGTTATGAGGTAATATTTATATGCTTGTGAATCGTTTTAAACCAGCAATCCAAACCCCTAACTTTAATTTAACGAACATGGGATGAATTAACTGATTGGAATCTTGGGTTTTTCGTTGAATATGATGAACATAAAGTACTGGTTATGTATTTTTGTATCTGTAACTAAAACAAATTACATGTTAGTTTAGTTGGTTAAATCATGTGTAGGCGTCCAGAAGGACCCGGGTTCGAACCCGGGTCAAGCCGTTTTCTCTTTATTATTTTTGTTTCATTTTCTTTTTAGTGAATTAAACAAATTAAATTATCATAAATCAAATATAATTATCGTAAATTAAATAAAATCATTATAAACTAAATTTTTATCAATTCTTACCTAAAAACCAATTTTTCCTATTCCATCAAGTTCTCGAAACCCGTTAATATTATAATATAATTTTGTTTTTATTTACTTATTTTTTTATTAATTTATTTTTGTTAAACATTATAAAACGCTAAAACTATAAATTCGTATCGTTAAAATCCGGGCTTCGTAAATAGGATGAAATTCTCATATTAATAATAGATTGTTAGTTGAAATGATATTTAAAATAATAATAATAATAATAATAATAATAATAATAAATAAATAAAAATAATTCGTTAAACCATCAAAAATAACTTTATGATTTGATTCGTTAACCATTATAATTCATTATCATAATCAATTTTTTTTAGTTAAAACTTCATTAAAATCCAATATTCGTAAACATTATATTTCATGTATTTATGTTAAATTATTGATCGAAAATAGTTAAAATAATATAAATCGTTAAACCCCGTTAAAGCCTAAAAATATTATTATAATATAAAGATGCCATAAAATAATAAAAGATACATTAAATAATGCTTAACTCCGTTAACAAAATATTTATAACATTTTCAATCCCGATAGTTAGACTTTGCTTTTGTTTTAATTATAGTTCGAGAAGTTCAATCGTGTCGGATTTCTTTAATGCACTTTCGGTTGCTTCGGTTTCGTTATCATGATTTCGGTTTCATTGCAATGTTTATCTTCAAATTCAAGGCGAGTTTCTCACAACCCCTTTTTAAACATTTTCATATTTTGGGGTAGCATATGTATCTACTACAAATTCAAGTATTACGATTTCGATTACAAACTACAATTCACTATATGGACTTGTGTGTTACTTGATTACTTGCTCGAATTTACTTGCACGTGGTAGCCTCAATAAGTATGATCATACGCCCTGTAACATCATGAAAATTTTGATCCAAATTTGACAAATTAATAAAACTTAAGTACTAAAAATATTCATGGTATAAGGAATAGATAACATAAGACAAAGAATGGAAATAACTTATATTAAGGGAATGAAGTAAGGAGACTTCATCCCACATCGGAGGAAGAAGGAAATATAAAGTACTATATAAGGAGAGAACATTCCATGGAAATGTTCTTATGTGGCCAACCACTCTCCCTAGTCCTAGCGGAGGGTGCGAAGCACCCGACGCGCATGCGCACTGGCTCGGGCACGGGTGAAGGGCGATGGGCGCAATGTGGCGCTTTGATAGCGCACTTCGCACGCTCACATCGCCGCGAAAAAGCCGCCTTTGTATTTTTGGATGATGAGACAAAATCAAGATATGGCAAATTACCAAAAGATCAAGGACAAAAAATGAACAGAATTGAAGTTTTGCATCTTCGCGATACGCGAAGAATCTAAGTTGCATCTTCACGATACGCGAAGATGCAGGACACGTGGCAAGCCTCCGCGGCAACTCAGCGAAGCTAGTGCAGCTTCGCGATACGCGAAGTTGCAAGAAAATTTCTATAAATAGGTCAGCGTGCCACGATAAGCGTGCCACGACCCCGATATGGCGATATCCTGACAAGTCTCACCTCGAAATGTGTGCCATAACCCTACCTAAATACTCTCTCGACCTTCTTCCAAGTAGAAGTGCGGTCCAAGTAGAAGTACGGTCCAAGTAAAGCATAAGCATTTCGAGTAATAAGCCATTCAAGGTAGGGGTTCTGCCGGTTATTATATTATGGCTTAGACCCTAGTCGGGGATATAGCCCGTACCCTGATTTTATAAAGTAAAAATAAGATTTCATAAAGTCGAGATTATAGATAAAATAATACTTCTTTATTATATATAAAGAATTTATTAAATATTTCTTAAATGATAAAAGAAATGTGAAAAGTACGTTTCTTCTCGAAAAAGAAACATAATTTATAAAAATGATTAACAAAAGTAAGGCTAGAGGTCCTTATATTTATAAAGAGATAAAATGTCAAGGTAAAGGTTATGCAATCGGACTAAAGGTCTGAAGCTAGATCGTTGATCTAGTACTTATAAAATGTTATTCTCGTACTATAGGTCCGAGGTAACGAGACAAATTGGTGAGAAACACCAACCAAGAAGAAAGGTGAATACGTCCAACTTTTTATAAAACAAGTCTGTGAATGTTTGCATGGGATTATATCCCTAAAACTTTATAAACAAAAATAATGATGGCCCTCAGGCTATTTTATACGTTTTTTTGGATCCTTACATATGTGGATAGACGGTGGGCACACCGCAACACACTTGCTAATGCCTCCGCCACGGTGGGCCGGACCTATGTAATGTTCGAGAGGGGATTATCTCGTGTATATTGATAGTTGCTAAGACCTCGATGCTGCGGTATCGCTGAGAGGTTTCAAGTATAAATGGAGGTTTATAATAGTAAATTTAACTTGGTTGTTTCCTAAGCCACGATGGACCGGGTCATAAGATACCCGAGTGGATAACTAAGTAACTTAAATGTTTTATGTCAGCGTATTCACCCGCATGTGTTGCTGACGTATTTTTATAACTGTTTTTCAGGTAATGAAGAATAGGTGTTTGGAGAAGAAGGGTAGCCGTTAGACGATCTGATGGCTTAATGGATATTTTATAAATAAAATAATGTGAAACATGGCTTTGTAATCCAAACACTTATGTACAAATTAACTGGTGTTTTAAAATCCCGTCTTTTAAATATAATAATATTTTATTAAAGTCTTCCGCTTTACAACCTTAAACTCTGATATATTTACAACACATGTACCAATGTTGGGTCATACGCCCTAGGCCGTGAGCCGGGGTGTGACAAGTGTTGGTATCAGAGCCATCGATCTTAGAGAATTAGGTATATAAGTATACCTAAGCTTTGATCAGAGATAAGTTTCAATATTTATTATATTTTTATATAAGGATAAGATAGGTTGGTATTTTTTTCTATCCCTTATCATTCTAATCTTTTCTATACCTTATCATTTTTATCCTCATAGATGTCGATATTCAAGAAGATGATTGAATCCTTCTACGAAGAAATGAGATAAGCAGGCCATCCAGAACCCATCGTTCCTCCTGATGGTCAAAGTGATTAATACTATGCCAACTTCTTTGACCAGGACAGACTCCTCACACCAGTGGTCCCATATGGGAATTAACCCATTCACTTCCCAGGCACAGAGCAAATGCCAATCAACATTCCAAGTGATCCGCCAACCCTAAGGAATCATCCTTCCAATAACATGGAGGTTGACGAACCAGCTAAGTCTAATCCCAAGGAGGGTACCCCAAGTTGGATGCAGATTTACTCTGACCCAAGAACCCCAGTTTACAACCCCACAGATTCTCCTCATTCTGTTTCGGGTCCATCAAGGAGATCCAATATGAGAGTGATACAACCGGAGACCATTCGGATTGAGGTGAATCAAAGTAAAGTGGAAGTTGAACCAGAAAAAGACCCCGAGGAGGAAGTTGAAGAGGAGTCGGAAGAAGAACCAGAAGAAGAATCGGAAGAATAACCAGAGGAAGAGGTTTCAAAGGAGATGAGCATTGATGAGACGAACCCTGAGGTGTAAAACCACCCAGGATGTGACTGTCCACCGAGTACGGGCTGCCAGCAACCATTGTTTCACCTATACCCTCATTATGATCCACAAGACCCATACGTCCAAGCACTCACAGGTAGTTTTCCACCCTTCACAGGTGTCGTTCCAACCATCTCGGAACAAGCAGAGGAAATCAGGCAGCAAGAAGACTAGAAGAGGCTGCAGAAGTTTTTCATAACATGCCAGTTAAATCCAGTCCACCACCGCCGTATCCAAGAAACCATTATGACATAGTCATGATGGGATACCGTGATCCACCTCCCCAGTACGGATATCCAAGTCTCATCCCTCAGTCCCAAGAAGAGCATTTGGATCGGGAACTTCATGAGACCGATGAATTGCGGAAAAAGTTGGCTATGGAAAGTAGCAAGAAGAAAAAGGTGGAGAAGAAATTACTACACAAGTGTAGTAAGTTGAAGAAGATAATCAAGAAATACATGAAGGATTGAAGATCTCGTTTTGTTGTGACCATACCGTTTGTTCCCTGTTCTGTTGTGGTTCTATCGTTTGTTCCTTGTTCTGTTGTTGTAGTATCGGTGGTTTCTAGAATAAGTCCATAGTATTTGTGATGGTATCGTTGTTCCTAGAGTTTATGGTAATAGGAGTTGTCATAATGTACTCCTGTTTGTGAGATAAATAAAAACTTTTAAGTAATGAGTCAATTTCTTTATAATTTCAGAATGTCGAAACAAGGTAATCCATCCCAAAATAAGGAAGCTTCGAATGCTAAAAGCAACCAATCGAAACTGAGCCTCCTCAAGGAAACCATGATCAGTTGATAACCAAAATGCAAGAAATGATCAATACCATGAATACCTTATTACCCGCTATGAAAGAAAAATCTATCCATCAAAGTGAAAACCGACAACCCAGTATGTCTGTCAAATCCAAATCCCGTCCTAATCCTACCCCTCAAGATGAAGGAAGTGATCAGGGATCAACCAATGGTGAAAACATCCACCAAACCTTTAAGAAAAAGTTACAAATTGAAGGTTGTTTGTTTAAAGATTTAAAGAACTGTGGATCAAAAGAGTTTTATGGCGACAAAGGTGCCATAGCCACCATAAGATGGCTCGAAGAAATGAAATCAATTGTCATAATAAGCAAATTTACTGAGGAGGAAAATATTCAATACACGGCACAGATGTTTAAAGGGGAAGCCTTAGAGTGGTGGAACACTCTGTTGATGACAAGAGGAAAAAGAACCATGTATCAGTTGACGTGGGTAGAGTTCAAATATCTGGTTATACAGAAGTATTGTCCAATGCATGAAACTGACTTAGTTCAAACCTAGTTTCTCAATCACAAGGTAGTAGGGACCAATCTGAGAGAATATAATACCAAATTCCAGGAATATTGTAGACTTGTCCCACAGTTGGTAACACCCGAATCAAGTAAGGTAACCCGCTACATATGGGGTTTACCGAGAGAGATAAGAGACATGGTAAGGTCTCATCTCCCGCAGAAAGCCGAATCCGCCATGGAACTGGCTGGTTATTTGATGAATGGTCTGATCCGCAACAAAGAAGAGGACAAGAAGGAATATTCCATGAATGACAAGAAAGGAAAGGGAAATAATCGTTACAAGGGAAAGGATGTGGATAGGAGGAGGGGTGGTTTCAATTCCAACTACCCATTGTGCAAGATTTGTAAGAGACATCATCAGGGTCGATGCCGGTTTGCAATGTCTTCATCTACCATTTGTGATACGTGGATGCCGGTTTGCAATGTCTTCATCTGCCATTTGTGATACGTGTAAAAAGCCAGGGCATGTTACTCCTGATTGTTGGAAGAACAAGATGACTTGCTTTAACTGCAAGGAGATGGGACATCTTAGCTTCGAATGTCCTAAAAAGAATGTTGCGGGGAGTGGAGGTTCTAGAGGAAGCGGCATCAAGAATGAAGGAAAGAAGGGGAATGCTCGAGTCTTTGTACTCGACACCAAGAAGGCCGCAGACATACCAGAAACCATCACCAGTACGTTCTTAGTCAATAACATTTACGCAAGAGTTTTATGTGATTCTGGTGCAAATCAAAGTTTTATAGATTATAAATTTTGTAGTCTATTAAATGAACCTTTAAGAATTTAAATAAAACCATAAACGTTGAGACGGCAGTGGTGAGATAGTTAAAATTTCTGAAAACCTTAGAAAATGGAAAGATCTTGTTGGCAGGCTACGTCATCTCTGTACAATTACTTCCCATGACGTTAGCAGGTTTTGATATAGTTCTAGGTATGGACTGGTCATCCGATAAACATGCCCGTATCATCTGTAATAAGAAAACCATAGAACTTCAAGCCCCTGACAAGCGAACAACTCAAATAGCAGGCGAAAAATACGCTGGTCATGTTAGCAGAATCTCCATGATAAAAGCTAACAAATGCTTAAATCAAGGATGTTTAGAATTTATGGCTTATGTGACGGAAGAATCAAAACCGAAGGAAATCAAAGATGTGCCCATAGTATCCGAGTTTTCTGACGTCTTTCCAGATGAACTTCCAGGAATCCCACCCAATCGAGAAGTTGAATTCAGAATAGACTTAATGCCGGGAACAGCTCCAATAGCCAAATCCCTCTATCGTTTGGCTCCGACGGAAATGAAGGAATTAAAGAAACAACTAGATGAGTTGTTAGAAAAAGGGTTTATTCGTCCAAGTTCATCACCTTGGGGAGCTCCGATTTTATTCGTCAAGAAGAAAGATGGTTCCATGAGAATGTGTATCGATTAGAGAGCCTTGAACAAAGTAACTATTAAGAATCTATATCCGCTACCTAGAATTGACGACCTATTCGATCAATTGCAAGGAGAAAGTTTCTTTTCGAAAATAGACTTATGTTCTGGATACCATCAGTTGAAAGTTCAAGAAGAAGATATTCCGAAAACGGCGTTTCGAACAAGGTACGGACATTATGAGTTCACTGTAATGCCATTTGGACTCACTAATGCCCCAGCCGCTTTTATGGACTTGATGAACAGAGTTTGCAAGCCTTATTTAGATAAATATGTAATAGTATTCATCGACGATATACTTATTTACTCTAAATCGGAAGAAGATCACAAAGTTCATCTTAGGATCTTACTTGAGATACTCCGAAACGAGAAGTTGTATGCAAAATTCTCCAAGTGCGAGTTCTGGTTGCATGAAGTACAATTTCTTGGTCACATCATCAATGTAAATGGAATTCAAGTGGACCCCGCAAAGATTGAAGCAATAGCTAAATGGGAGATTCCTAGATCGCCAACCGAGGTCCAAAGTTTCCTAGCTTTGGCTGGATATTATAGAAGATTCATCGAAAACTTCTTCCGTATAGCAGTTCCCTTAGCTTCACTAACCCGGAAGAATGTTAAGTATGAATGGGGAACCAATCAACAAGAAGCATTTGATTTACTTAAGCAAAAGCTCACAAACGCACCTATACTGGCCTTGCCAGAAGGTACAGAGGATTTCGTTGTATTTAGTGACGCATCTCATTTAGGTTTGGGTTGCGTACTAGTGCAAAGAAAGAAAGTAATAGCTTATGGTTATCGTCAATTGAAAGTACACGAAAAGAATTATACGACTCACGATCTAGAGTTGGGTGCCATAATCTTTGCCTTAAAGTTATGGAGACCCTATCTTTATGGAGTCAAGTTTATCGTGTACACTGATCATAAGAGCTTAAAGCATATATTTGATCAGAAGGAACTTAACATGCATCAAAGAAGATGGATGGAAACTTTAAATGATTACGACTGTGAAATCATCTATCACGAAGGAAAAGCAAACGTTGTAGCTGACGCATTGAGCCGAAAGGAACATGAGAAAACCAAAAGGGTTCGAGCTTTGAGATTAGAACTACAAATAGATCTAATCAAACAAATCAATAAAGCTCAGAAACAAGCAATTGAAGAAAACCAAATCTCCGAAGAAAAGCGTAACGGCACCATTGATTCTTTAGTAAAAGGAGACGACGACATACTCAGACTTGGGAACCGAATCTAGGTACCAATTGTTGGTACTTTGTGCGAAAGGATCATGAGTGAAGCTCATAAATCAAAGTACATGATGCATCCCGGTAGTGATAAAATGTATCAAAATATTAAACCAAACTACTGGTGGAATGGGATGAAGAGAGATATTGCTTTGTACGTTGCTAAATGCTTAACATGTTTACAAGTCAAGGCAGAACATCAAAAGCCTTCAGGTTTGCTTCAACAACCTGAATTTCCTCTATGGAATGGGAGATGATAACAATGGAAATCATTACGAAACTCCCTAAGACTACCCTACAGCACAATACTATTTGGGTAATCGTTGATAGGTTAACTAAATCCGCACATTTCTTACCTATCAATGAATCTTATTCCATGGATAGATTGGCACGGATTTACGTAAACAACATCATAGAATTACATGGTGTGCCATTATCTATCATATCTGATCGTGACAGTAGATTTACGTCTCATTTCTGGAATAGTTTCCAACAAGCGTTAGGAACACGGTTGAATCTTACCACTGCTTATCATCCTCAAACTGATGGGCAGAGCGAAAGAACAATTCAAAAACTTGAGGACATGCTTCGAGCTTGTGTGATCGATTTAGGCGGATGTTGGGATGATCACCTGCCTCTGATGGAATTCTCGTATAATAATAGTTACCACACAAGTATTCAAGCTGCACCGTTTGAAGCTTTGTATGGGCGGAAATGTAGAACACCTGTATGTTGGTCCGAAACAGGAGATAATCAAATTTCTGGACTCGAAATAATCCAAGAAACAACGGATAAAGTGTTACAAATCCGTGAACGACTTAAGGTGACAAGAGATCGACAAAAGAACTATGCAGACATTAGCCGTAAGCCGTTGGAATTTCAGGTAGGCGATAAGGTCTTATTAAAAGTATCACTCTGGAAAGGAGTCGTACGATTTGGAAAGAAAGGAATGTTAAGTCCACGTTTCGTAGGACCATTTGAAGTATTGGAACGAATCGGTACTGTTGCTTATTGCTTACGATTGCCAGAAGAGATGAAAGGAATACACGATGTATTTCACGTCTCTAACTTACATAAATGTCTGGCTGACGAAACTTTAGCCATGCCATTAAAAGATGTTGAAGTAAACGAAAATCTAAAATTTGTAGAACAACCCCTACAAGTTGAAGATTTTCAAGTCAAGCAACTTAAACTCGAAGGCTAAAGTTAGTCAAGATACGATGGAATTCTCGAAGAGGACCCTAGTTTACTTGGGAGTTAGAGTTAGAGATGAGAAGGAAATACCTGCATCTGTTCTAAGCGAATCTCGAGGACGAGATTTATTCTAAGGTGGGGAGGATGTAACATCATGAAAATTCTGATCCAAATTTGACAAATTAATAAAACTTAAGGACTAAAAATATTCATGGTATAAAGAATAGGTAACATAAGACAAAGAATGGAAATAACTTATGTTAAGGGAATGAAGTTAGAAGACTTCATCCCACGTCGGAGGAAGAAGGAAATATAAAGCACTTTATAAGGAGAGAACATTCCATGGAAATGTTCTTATGTGGCCAACCACTCTCCCTAGTCCTAGCGGAGGGTGCAAAGCACCCGACGCGCACGCGCACGGGCTCGGGTGAAGGACGATGGGGGCTTTGATAGCGCACGCTCGCATCGCCGCGAGCCGCTTAAGAGCCGCCTTTGTATTTTTGGATGATGAGACAAAATCAAGATATGGCAAATTACTAAAAGATCAAGGACCAAAAATGAACAGAATTGAAGTTTTGCATCTTCGCGATACGCGAAGATGCAGGACACGTGGCGATACCGTAGCGACACGTGGCGACACCTGGAAAGCCTCCGCGGCGACTCAGCGAAGCTAGTGCAGCTTCGCGATACACGAAGTTGCAAGAAAATTTCTATAAATAGGTCGGCCATGGGATGTTCCTCATTCATCCAACTCACACTCCCAATCACACATTACCTCGATAAGCGTGCCACGACCCTGATATGGCGATATCCCGACAAGTCTCACCTCGAAATGCGTGCCATAACCCTACCTAAATACTCTCTCGACCTTCTTCCAAGTAGAAGTGCGGTCCAAGTAGAGCATAAGCATTTCGAGTAATAAGCCATTCAAGGTAGGGGTTCTGCCGGTTATTATATTATGGCTTAGACCATAGTCGGGGATATAGCCCGTACCTTGATTTTATAAAGTAAAAATAAGATTTCATAAAGTTGAGATTATAGATAAAATAATACTTCTTTATTATATATAAAGAATTTATTAAATATTTCTTAAATGATAAAAGAAATGTGAAAAGTATGTTTCTTCTCGAAGAAGAAACATAATTTATAAAAATGATTAACAAAAGTAAGGAGTAAAGGTCCTTATATTTATAAAGAGATAAAATGTCAAGGTAAAGGTTTTGCAATCGGACTAAAGGTCTGAAGCTAGATCGTTGATCTAGTACTTATAAAATGTTATTCTCGTACTATAGGTCCGAGGTAACGAGACAAATTGGTGAGAAACACCAACCAAGAAGAAAGGTGAATATGTCCAATTTTTTATAAAACAAGTTTGTGAATGTTTGCATGGGATTATAGCCCTAAAACTTTATAAACAAAAGTAATGCTGGCCCTCAGGCTATTGTATACGTTTGTTTGGATCCTTACATATGTGGATAGACGGTGGGCACACCGCACCACACTTGCTAATGCCTCCGCCACGTTGGGCCGGACTTAATTAATGTTCGAGAGAGGATTATCTCATGTATATTGATTGTTGCTAAGACCTCGATGTTGCGGTATCGCTGAGAGGTTTCAAGTATAACTGGAGGTTTATAATAGTAAATTTAACTTGGTTGTTTCCTAAGCCACGATGGGCCGGGTCATAAGATACCCGAGGGGACAACTAAGTAACTTAAATGTTTTGTGTCAGCGTATTCACCAGCATGTGTTGCTTACGTATTTTTATAACTGTTTTTCAGGTAATGAAGAATAGGTGTTTGGAGAAGAAGGGTAGCCGTTAGACGATCTGATGGCTCAATGGATATTTTATAAATAAAATAATGTGAAACATGGTTTTGTAATCCAAACACTTATGTACAAATGAACGGGTGTTTTAAAATCCCGTCTTTTAAATATAATAATATTTTATTAAAGTCTTCCGCTTTACAACCTTAAACTCTGATATATTTACCAAACAGGTACCAACGTCGGGTCATACGCCCAGGCCCTGAGCCGGGGTGTGACACGCCCCCCCCCCCCTTGCAGTCAGGTCCATTTGTATCGAGTGGAAAATGGCCTCATTATCCAAGTACGTTGGTTGTTACCAACTGGAAATGACCTTACTTGCGCGATTACCCGAGTACGTTGGTTGATACCAACTGGAAAGGACTTTACTTGATTGTTTATCACTTGTCCATGAACTGCATGATTTTTATGTATTATATCAAACTGTGGGAATCTCAGCAGCTATGTTCATAGCTGACTTTATTTTATACATATGTTGCAGGTGTAAAGATACGAGGATGAAAGTTAGAAGACACATAGCATGCCTATAGGATATTCAAAGAACAACTTATCATTTGTTTATTTATTTGTTACAACTTGTATTATTTGATAAACTTGTGTTACATGAAGATTTAAATGAAGTTATGTTATTATGGTCACCTAATAGTGTCACGTGTGTTTGAGCAATCTGTACGTTACACTCAGGCGTTTCCGTTTTAGTCGGGGTACTACAGATGAGATTACGGTTGGCTCATGGATGTAATTGCGATTGGTTCATGGATGCAATTGGATCTTGGACCTATGCGATTGCGACTAGGGGATTTAATGCATTTGCGATTAAGACAAACAGTAACCCCCTTTAACTAGTTAGCTAACTTAGATTGAATTGTTTAAATAGGGAAGTAGCTAATGGACACTTATACTCTTTAAACCGTTAGTCATGCCCAGTTGAAGAAAGGTGTTGCCATTTGCTACAGTCGAAACAAGATCCAGATGAGTTTCTAGCCCCTTTTTCCTTTAACTGTTTTCAGGGCTTTGTGCATACTTTATGTGATAAGTTAATATACTTACTTTAAGTAGTAAGTGTTTGGTATGTGAATGTTGTAAGTATATTGAAAGATTATGAATGTATGATAATGTATGTATGTATGTATGTATGTATGTATGTGTGTATGTATGTATGTACGTATGTATGTACGTATGTGTGTGTATGTATGTATGTATGTATGTATAGGAATGCAAGGATGGTTGTATGATTGTATGCTCGTGCGTTAAAGGGTTGCATACCTTAATAATATATGCGAAGGATAATGGGTTGCAGACCCTAATTAATATCTGCGAAGGCTAAAGGGTTGCAGATCCTAATAATATTTTCGAAGGTTATAGGGAAAAAGGCTCTTTAAAACATAAAAATAATTATACATGTATGTATGTATGTATGTATGTATGTATGTATGTATGTATGTATGTATGTATGTATGTATGAAAGTAAGTTAAACAGGTTAAGTATGTAATGTATCTCTGGATACGTATGTGTAAGTATGTGAATGTATGGTAAGTTGCCTATTAAACTAGAACTCACTCAGTGTAGTTGACTTTTAGTATGCATGCAGGCAAATATGATGAATCAGCTGTCTTGAGGAAGACACATGGCACTGGACTAAAGAGGCTGGCATCTAGAGAAGAAATGTCATGAAGTTTTAATTTATGATGTTTATGTTAAGACAATTTGAATGTTTAAGACAAGGATTAATGTTTTGTAATATATGGTTGAATGTTAAGTCTTCCGCGAAAAGTTTTTATTCATTCTGATATTTATAACTGTGTTTATAAATAAATCCAAAATCCAAATAAGATTGCCGGTTCTAGGGCCTTACAACATCCATATCCACATCTCGCATTCCAGTAACATTTTCATAACACTTAAAATAAAATACTTCTACATTGGTCTCTCATTGATGGCTTGAGATCCTTATTTTTTTTTAAATTACAAGTTGGCATTTAAAAATAAATATGATTAAATACTTAGACCAAGAGTAGTGAGGTGACCAAAAAGCAATTGTCAAGTGATGGATCTAAACCAAAATTTCAGAGGTAACGTTCAATTTTTTTTACCGTATTTCATGCAATGTAAATGTTCTGTATTTCATAAAATAACCAAAGTTTTTTCTTACCATTTCATACAATAACCGAAATTTTTTCTAACCGTATTTCATATAATATATTTTTGTTAACTTGGTGTTGAGCCGATATCATCATTTTCTTAAAATATTCTTTTAAATATATTGCTAATAAGACTTTGCTATTTCATCTTCCAAATTCCCTAATTTAGAATAAACAAATTTTAAACCGTAAACCGATACTTAATCCCAATTTATACATAAACCCAAAATTCCTAATCAATTCCAATTTCTAATTTACATTATCCAAATATCCAATAAACATAATCAATCATTCGAATATTCAATTGTCCATAAACAATTCCAAATTAGCAATTTATATAAACAAATTAACAATTTAGTTTTGAAGTAGAAGAACACCTGAATTGAACAAGTTGAAGTTGAACCGTAGAAGAGGGATCGAGGGTTACTCCGCTGTAGGGTGGAGGTCCGGTGACTAGAGGAGGGTAGCAGGGGGTTGGGGAAGCATAGGGTGGAAACAGCGGCTGAATGGAACTTTATTTTGTTGAATGTTGATGTCCGGCCTAAACCAAACGTGTTGTAAGCATCATGGAACAACGAACAATGGTTTTATTTGGTTTGGGCTTTAATTTGGTTGGGCTTTAATGTGGTTGGGCTTTGAACTTTAGTTGGGCTTTAATTGGTTTTAGCTTTTAATTTGGCTGAACTTTATACAAATAGGGGTAACGTAACTAACGTTATATTTTTTAGGGGTAACGAAATTCGAAAACCGGTCAAAAATAAATTAATTTGCACTATCTACGAAAAGTTAAGGGGTCTACCCCTAGTTACAAACTAGGTCCATCCCTGCAGTTGTTCCAATGGTATATGTTGGTAAAGGTTGAGAGTTAAATCCCACAATAGGCGCAGGTTAAGTAAATTTTGAAGTAAATATTGCTTGTTTAAAAGAAAAATAAAATGTAATGAGGTGATGTTCAAAGCCACCAAACCGTACAAACCTACGCCAAACCATTTCAGGGGGCGTTAAGAGGGGCTTCAGCCCTTTGGAAGCTATGGGCAAGGGGCTCATGGGTGTGCAGCCACAATCAAATTCAACTTACTCAAATTTTTATAAAAATAAAATACTCATGGCAAGTGTGTTATTAGTTAAACCATTGCGTTCTTTTGAGTGTAAAGTTGGTGAGAGCCCCATGCCTATATAACAATGATTTGGCGTGACGTTTTTTGCTTTCTAGTTAAAAACTACACATAGTTTTTACATGGTTTTAGATGAAAAAAAATTATAACAAATCATATCAATTATGTTGAAATGTGTGCAATATACATTTGTTTATCAATGCAACTAATTTTTAAACAAACAATTATGAAGCAAATGTATTTTTGAAAAGATAGTTTATTTTTAGCGTGTTTGTTTTGTCAGGTGAACTGGGCTTGGATGAGCCGCGTTAATGTTGCTGGCAAATAAAGTTTTGGCATTGGTGTTTCTGTTTCATATTAGTTTTCAGATTATCACGAAGGTAAACAAATAACTCAAAACATAATCCGATTTTCAAATTAAATTTTATATATATTGTGATAATAGAAAAAAGATAGCATGCTTCTTCATCGGGCAGTGGGTTTTCCCCGAAACTGGAGATAACTCGAAAGCGATTAAGGGCTTCGTACGGCTGGATTGGGGCCAGCTGGCGGTGGCCTTTTGCCATTGGGTCACCCCGTATGAAATACCTAGACACTCTATGTTTGTTGGCCTTTCAAAAAAAAATGGATGTAAAAAGCAAAACCATATTATAGCCATAAAAAGTGAGAAAACAAAGATTTTAACACAACATAATTTTATATAAAGAATTGCACATCCACACAAACATTTATATTTGTTGCTTTTATAAATGATACATGATTTAGTTTTTTGTGATTCACTATTTCACAAAATGTTGAACTCCTTAGGTAGCGTTGTAGCAATGAACTAACGAAGGAATCAAAGAACGAATATGCTGGATGTTAGTTTCTTATCAAGTTTCTTATTTAATTAGGATTTAAGAGGGTTGTTAATTTATTACTTGTTTCTTGAATCCGTCCTTAATCATTGTCATCCTCAAATTAATGCATTATTATATTTTTTTAGGAAAAACCTTCTGAAGTTGTTAGGGCCCACAAGGTGACGACATAGCGTACCGCACATGAACAAAAGATCAAGAAATTCATCGTAAGACATGAAGTGAAAAATGGTGGTGCTTAATTGTTTTAAACCCTTAAAACACATAATCTATTGCATTTACCCGGGTAGCGTTTGGTGATGGTTGGTGGTTTTGAGGGATGATGAAAACTTGTATTTGTAAAGAACATTTTACGTTGTAAATTTGAAAGAAAAAAAATAATACATGAAATTCGCAAAATATAGAAAAGAAAATAAACATATATAATTAAAATCGAAAAAATGTATTGAAAAAAAAAATACTTGATATGTGGCCATGTGGGTTAAATTTTGAAATTCATAGAATCATCATAGTGAACAAGCCTGTATATTAGTAATTATATGGCGAGATGCCTTTATGAGCCCATATGTACAAAATTCGACTCTTAGGACCGGTACAAGCCCATATAAAAATGAACAAAATTTTTACTTAAAGGCTGAATGCACCGCTTCGAGCCCATATCAAAATGAAAATTTCTAGTTTTAGAACCGATATATTGAAGTGAACTGAATTTTATTCACTGCACTTTCCAAGCCCGTATTGAAGCGGATTAAATAATATCTTTTAAATATAAATTAAATATATTTCATTAAAAAGTAGCGTTTACATGGATACATAAGGCAAACGGTCAACAAGTTGTGCCGCTAGCCCTTTTTGCGTGACAAAACTAAGTCATTTATAAATAATATTCATAGATCTTGTATGTTTACACCGGCAGCGAAGTATGGAAGAATAAAGCTAATGCTAGTAGGATCTTGTAATTGTAAGCCTGTACAAAATCTTAAAACATAATGTTTATTATTGTTTTTCTTTTTTCTATTCATGATCATAATTTGTTATCAGTTTAATGTGTTCGCGTTTGACGACTTTTTTCTATTCATGATCATAATTTGCTTTATTGCATAATATTTCATTGTATTTGACGACTTTTGACCCTCTATGCATTACAGAGGACAACCCATTGGTAAAACCTTAGGCTATACGTTAATTAAACAATTTGCCCTTCAGTCTTCAACCTATCATTCAACCTATGTTATATATCATGCTTCACCATACCATTTATTTATATTATTTAAAACAAGAAAGAGATGAAAATTAAAAAAAAAAAAACATACTGATTAGGTGTAGATTTGAATGGTGTGCGTGGATTGACTCACGGAGACCACACCACTAGCGGCCTTTGGGGTAGACGCGGTATTTCAGTGATACCATTTGTGCCTCCTCAACATCACTAGTGGTGCTTCATGAGGTTAGTATATCAAACTAGAATTCATTATTTGGACCCTTTTGGCAACGTTCTTTTGTTGACCAAAGTTGTGAATTTTTTTAATGTTTTAGCACCTTAAATACCTAACTATAAAGTGGTCAATAGAACAAAATCTTAGGATCATAGAACATTACAATACGTTTCTAGCTAGGAAGTGGATGCAAAATACATTGTGCTTATAGGCATAACACTTTTATTAGATTAACTATACCCTCATTATATGCCCTTTCATACTTTTTCTTTAAACCAATCATAGCACTCACATTTGTTTTTCGGTGAATCGATTCTTATATACTATTTTATGAATCTAACATCACTAACGAAAATTTGGTCACGTACACAGAATCAAATCAAAGGTGGCATAACTAACAGTTTGCATGAATATTATCTTCATTAATTTAGTCACATAAAATCAAAGATCTCGAAATTTTCTTCTTTTTCTTTACTAGAGATTTATTTAACTAAATTAAACCGAATCGGGACCAGAATTCCAGAAAGAAAAGGAAAAATTGCACGCCGAAAGCTTAGAACTAATCCTGGATATTGTGAACATGTCTAGCACTTGTACGTGTATATATTGCATATTGTATGCATGCAGGTTGTAAAGAAGCAACCTTTTTTAGACCGGCAAACCCTAATAATCTATTACCTTCCGCTACGGGTATTATATGGGCGGATAAAGTCTTGCACCACTCCCGTGCATTATAGGGGCATGAAGGGGTATGACCGTTTCTACAATAATATCATACATGGCTTGAAGTAGTAACAATTGAAGGGCCATTGCCCATTAACCATTATGTACATATATATTTAGCTAAAAAGAGTGATAATGATGTGATGAAAAATGCCTCTTAAAGGATGCTAACCATTAATTGCGTATGATCTAAGTAACTAAATCTTATGTAAAGCAAAGCAATGATGATTATATGCATATAATGGATCTAAATCAAGCTTTTGAATTTACGTACTAAAAAATAAGAACAAGTGTCACAAGCATCATTAGCAAATTAGTGACCACTTTGATTCCATGCATATGCTAGTAGTAATCACAATCAATTTGGTAGAGGGTTACTCTCGTCTCATTGGGTATAATGATTGGCTTATTTATGATTGGATGAGACTTAGTAATGATTCACGCATGATATTTCATAATCTTACTTAAAGATAATCCTAATCAAAAGGTTAGATACTTTTGCAGGAATAGTTTCTATTAACTCTAAAGATCTACTCTAATTTAAGAGCATTTATTTATTTTTTTTAACAGCGTTTGAATCTACCCCAAATGCTCGAGTAAGTATTCTTGAAACAAGATTTCAACTGTTTATACTGATTTTGACGCTCTATACACGATAACACAAAACATGTATATGTTTACTAACATGATCCCTGTAAATATACGTACATCTCGTTTTTGTTTTTAAGTAAAATCCACTAAATCACTTAGTTTTATATATTTTTTTTATAGGTAAAGGTAATAAAACTATCACACAAATTCTATGTCACACTTTAACAATGCGCCACTTAAGGTGAGTGGAGGGTTTGAAATTATTCTAATGCGAAAAACTAAACTACTTTGTGATTTGGCTTTTAGTTTAAATTAGTAAGCTCTTTAGCACGATGCAAATGACACGACATGAATTTTGTAGTTACAATACAGAAATTAAAAGAAAGTAGTAAATTATTGGTTGAATTACTACTTGAAGATGGACAAAAGAAAAACTAAAGATTTTTCAAAGTGTTTGTTTGTATTATGTGAATATCCATGTATCATTAACAAAGGAGCGTCACCGCCTTATATTTATCAGAAGCAGACTACGAAGGTCGGTTCTTACCTAGACGCAATGTGATAGAAGCCAATAGCACAACAGTAGGAGTGTTAATTATGTTGGGCTGGTGAGTTGCTGCGTTTACAACTTTCGGGATAATGGATTGACGTGTTGAAATTCTTAAACAAATAATCCAATAAGCATTTTTCAAACTCAATCCCAAGCATGCTCTAAGTGTTCGACAAGAAATATCAATTTCACTTTTAGATTTACTAGTTAAAAGAAAAAGAAGGAAAAATTAAAAAAACAAGATATTAATTTTATTTATTAACAATTTTCATCCATAAGTTTAATATTAACATTAAAAAAACCCCAATAAACGGGTTGGTAGGTTAACCCACATTTAAACGGGTTATCTTCGGGTTAACTCGTTTATTTAGCAGGCCTAGACATGTTGTGTTGTGTTGTGTTTGAATCATGTCAGGAATTGCCACCCTTACTTAACAATAGTATGGCAGTCCGGTAGTGACCAAGACACTCTTTGGTTTATATCTCAGCTGAGGGAGTGGAGTTCATTAGTGACCTTTACCTCAATAGCCAACCGAGTTGTTGAGGATCCAGAGAGGTACCAAGCTCGCATCAGCCTTCAAAAATACAAAGGCAATATTCAAGTGGCTCACCGCTTATGAGATTTAAATATGGGAAAATCTCCAAAATGGTTCATCTACAAGATAAGATTCTAAATTTGTCCCTTCAAATTCAAGTTTCCAGTTTTGTCCCATAGTTAGCTCACAGCTTATGAGATTTAAATATGGGAAAATCTCCAAAATGGTCCATCTACAAAATAAGATTCTAAATTTGTCCCTTCAAATTCAAGTTTCCAGTTTTGTCCCATAGTTATCTCGTCGTCGTCGACATGTTGGCGGGGAAGAGGAAAAGGCATGACGCGTTAATAAAAAACATGTAACGCACGACAAGTTATGCGTAACGCATCGTCGACCCTACGTTAGCACCGGAAACGTATCGTCGACCCTACGTTAGCACCGGAAACGCATCTCCAACGCTATGTTTTGTCAACAAGTCGCCATGAGATCCGGTAAGCTGTCGCTGGCGATGTGAACACAGGCGTCAGGTATGGCATCCCGGCGTTGACGTCGTGAACAAGAACATATATAATAAATCGTCTGCGATGAAATGGCCTCAATAATACATCGTAGTCGACCTATTCCGGCCAGATTCCGGCCACGTGTTCTCCGGTTCGTTTAGTAACTCGTCGTCGATATTCCCTAACATGTCGACGACGACGAGATAACTATGGGACAAATTTGGAATCTTGAATTTGGAGAGAAAAATTTGGAATCTTATTTTGTAGATGGGCTATTTTAGAGATTTTCCCTTTAAATTGTGCCATCAAAGGACCATATCACTCGTCGTCAGCGCCACTATCAAGCGGCTTTGTGAGTGTGACTTTAATTTGCACCATTTAAGGTCTCCCTAGTTTGCCTTAAAGGAAAAAAATTATCTTTAAAGTTCTCCCACTTATAAAACACTCCAAGGTTTTCTTCCATTTATTTGGGACAAGTTCCCACTCATTCCCTTCCAATTTTCACAACTTTTACAATTCAAACACTCAATTTCGATTATCAATATCTCATTCACCATGGCTCCGGACTTCAATTTAGAGGTGATTTGGTTACGAAGCTCTCACTTAAAAGAAGACGAACCCAACAAATAATTCTTATATTTATAGCAATGAGTTAAGTTTCATTTTCATACCTGTGTCATTGAACAAATCACATGTATGAAATAGCACTTAACTCTAATAGGAATATTATGTAATTATTTGTGTTCAAAGTTGGTGAATAATACATTTGGACACTTCATAAAACTCCTCTTTCACTAATTTTTTCGACCAATCCCCAACATTAATATAGATCAACTCATAGTTTCATCAATCAAGATTTAAATTCAGCGGTTGACTATTATTGTAGGATAGGTCGGTGTTACCTTTAAACCACATTTGTAAAGTATTCTTTGTCTCGTAGTGGTTAGTAGACATGATGTCCTAGAACAAACCATCATTTACTTAGATATCATCACATCATTACACTTAACATTCTTTTTAGTTTGTCAACCACTCATTATTGTGTCAATTATGATCCTATAACGCAAGCTTCGCTCTACAAGAGCTGTAAGATTTGCGCGCCTCACAATTCCATTTGAAACGACCCCACTTCATTCTCAGACAGGTGATTTTTCACAGATCATTAAAAGTTATATGCTTAACTGACACTGACTTATAATAGGAATGAACTAAGAATTATACAAAGCTTCACCCACAATACAAAGTTGGTTCGTGGGGTGGTTTGTGATTTTGGACCGGTGCAACATATGAATGTTGTGGATGCCCTAAGACCCTAATCATTGAGATTGTACGCTTTCTGTTATGTTATTCATCTTCGAAGAAAATAATTTAAAGTATAATCCTAAATTCAAAGATCGGTGGCGATAAACATTTTTAACAAAATACGTACTTTGAAGAAAAAAAATTAAAAGAGAAAGGTATAATATCCCTATATATATTGTAAAACTTATTGTTTTATATAACATTTTTACACCATACCCTTGATTTTAAAACCCTAATGAAAATCAAAACAAAAATCCGTTATAATTGACATTTTGGATCCAAGTATAATACAAAAAATGAAAACTGATGAGATATGGTACGAATTTAAGGCAAACCCAAATTCGAACCAAGTAGAAAAGGAGAAAACAGACAAAAGGGGAACACTCTAGCTATGTGCATCCCTAGATGAATACGTCCAAAATAGTGTGTGCCTGAAGGTACAGGGCAGGACACCTACGAATGCCAGGGTTGTGCATAGAAAGGCACCAACAGGGTGGTGACACCTATAATTCGGCATGCGTAGAACCACCAATGTAAATCACGTATGGAATAATAGTACAAAGAGGTGGGACCCGTGCAAAACGGCACCCACGATCTCCATTATGAGAACCACAAAGGGGACCACTCAATCTGACCTCGACACCTGGTCAAATGGTAGGTCTCCATCAGCAGGTACATCCGGCTATAAATAGGAGGTCTCATCCAAACGGTAAAGGATCTCCCTCAGACTCTTAAAAAATACACTCTTCGTGCTTACACCCTATGCACGGAAAGATCTTGATGAATGCGATGATGAATCTTCGAGACCCACTTCAAACGGTTATCTATTTTAACCCTTCACCCACATTCGATTCTATTATCTATTTGCAGTTATCCATTCTCACATCCAACACGCAAAGGTTCAAGACTCCGGTGGCCAACTCCTGTGAAATTAATCATTCTAGACCCACGTCGAACTCGTGTTTCTTCAAATACCTAATTCGAATGTAGACACAATTTTCATGGTTGGAACCAAAAATTGGTCTAATTTGTCTATTGGAATTGTTTATACAAAGAAAAATCACTTTGGCCTCATGTCCAGAGACGGATCTATGTTCAAGGATGCTAGTTCACGGGAACCTACTGAGTTTTGGATTTTATATAGAACGTCTATATAAAATATAATAGTGAACCCATATGTAAATTGTGAGTGAACCCATAACTGAAATGAAACCATAGTCTGGTGGTAAATTCTTTGTTTTTCAATCTTGGGAACCTGAGTTCAATTCTCCCACTAACCGAGATTTTTTATTCTTTTTTTCTAGTTGTATAATAACATCTGCCCTAACTCCCCGGTCACAGCACTAGAAACATGTGGTACACATAATGAAACACAAACTACAAAATACAAAAAGTATTAGAGTGTATCACAAATAAAAACTTATTTTTGATGATCTGGAGGGTATGTTCATCAATTGATTATAGACATTTTTTATGTATTCATTGATTGCTTTTGTTCACATTCTTTTTTTTCATTCTTGAAAATCTATGATGGAATGAAAAAACCAAGCTTCGAACAAACTTTTCGAAGCCAAAAAAAATATTTACATCAATATTTTCAAGTCACATTTTATGAGGTATGTGTTTATGTATTTGCATTATTATCTTTCTTTTCTTCCTTACTCTACTATTAATAATATATAAAAAAGTGACAAAAAATTTAAAATTTTTACATAATATTATAGGGAGAGGTATCTTTAAGTAAATATACTCTAAAAATTGTTGTCCTGTTTTATGGGATAGAAATTCATTCAATATTTCAATACGTTGTAAACAAAAACATCTATATTTTATAAAAGGCTTAGGCTTTTTGTTCGTTTTAGGCCTTAGAATGAATGAGCCACCCCTGCTGACTCGAGCTGAACCGAAATTTTTTTATCTCCGGTTCTATGAAACTTGAACATGTAAAATACAGTGAACCCATTGGAAAAAATTACTAAATCCGCCACTGCTCATGCTAAAAGAAATAATTATGTCATGAATAAAAAATATCCTCTAAAAAGTGTCTAGTAGTCCGGATGGATTAATTAGTAGATCGTTAAGCTGTTAAAACCCTCGCAACGACAGATGAGCCGATCACATTGAAACGTAATATTTAATTTTATTTAACAAATCACAAGTTGCGCATGAGAGAAAAAGAGACTATTGGGATTTTCATAAAAAATAATTATTTTTTCTTATCATGTAAAGATTATAACATATATATCTAGGTTACTTAGAACATTTATAAAGTAAGACATTTAGCAATTATATCTACTATGTGTGTTATATTCCACTGATAACTACAAATGACTTTGTTTTATAACTTCAATATGATTACTTTGTTTAATCTGTTCCACACAACGAACTTAACGGTGGTACAGCGGCGGATAAGGGAGGTTGTGGTGGTAAACATCACCATTATGCTTTTCACCCATAGTGTTTTTCCTTTTGGATTGAGCCCCTAGCTATGTATACTGTTTTGCCTTTTGGATTAAAGTTAGGTCTTGAGGTGGTTTGTGCCTTTCTGGTGGTAACGATGGACAGGGAATGTTCATTTTGATTTGAGGGCTAGAGTGTATTGAATCTATGGTGACCCAACTTAAAACACAATGATGTAAGCTTACAATAATAAGATTATAAAACACAATAATAATGGAATGAAAATAAACACAATAAGATTAATAACACAATAAAACTAACTATACAGATAGCACAATCATTAAAAACACAATAAGATTAATAACACAATAAAAATAACTAAAAACACAATTATGTTTATGTTTTCACCTTAATCAAAAAACACAATAAACACAATGAAAATCACTATATTAATAAAAAAAACATAATAAAAAACATCATTTTAATATTGATAAAAACAATATTGTTAAAATACAATAGTAAAAAAAAACACCATGCTAAAACATAATTGGATAAAACACAATGAAGAAAAAACACAATGCCTATAACCTATAACACAATGTATAAAAACACACTAATTTTTCTTTTATTTTTTTATAACAATATGGTACTCATATTAAAGATAAAAAAACGGTCGTTATTAAGGTGATTTTTTTTAAAAAAAAGATGTCGTATAATAAAGTTATGGACGTTTTAAAACGATGGAGGAATTGACATGTGTCTTGCATGTGGAGAGAGAAAGTCAACAATTACGTGTTCTTCCTTTTTTGCCCACTCCCTTGTTTTGTACTTAAGTTTTTCCCAAACTAATCTCAGCCATTCAAATTCAAAATTAATGGTTTACATTACTTTTTATCCTTTCTACAAAAATCATACTTCTCATTTTAACTTGACCCTATAAAACTATATAAAGAATTTTATTTTTTAGTTTTACAAGTAGTAAATTTATATATAACAAAAATTGAATCATGAAAAATAAGAGAAGCAACAAAATGTTGGTTGGGGTCACAAAATTGTGACACATCACACATGTCAATGAATAGTTAGTTATTTATTAGACATAGATCGTTTTAATACATAACGAACTCTAAATATATATATAAATGTTATATGTAAGTGCAGCGTTTTTTATATAGTTAAAAATAAAAATATTAATATAACAAACTATAATAAGAAATAAAATAATCAAAGAAAGAAAAGAGAAGAAATAAAAGGAATAATGGAAAATATAAAGGAGAATTTCATCCCACGTTGATAGAGGAAAGAAAATAAAAGGCTTTTACCATGGTATAAATAGGATTTCTAACTCTTGTCCCACATCGCTAGATTACAAAACTTGTAAGCTTTTTATAAGGAAGAGAGTTTACATGTTAATATTCTTATGTGCCAAATCACACCCAGTAGTCCTGGCGGAGAGTGCGAAGCACCCGACGCGCACGGGGACGAGCGAAGTGCGATGGGCGCAATATGGCGCTTTGATGGCGCACTTTGCACTCGCGAAGATGCTCAAATTCAAGTATAAATAGGGCAGAAATCTGGACTTCACAACTCGTTCAAAAATTTTCTCTCTTCTTAAAAACTGGTATTATACCCGAGTAATTGTAACGGTACCTCTCCGATCGAAAGGAACTTATATCACGAATCCAAAAGCTCTACCTTAACAAGGTATGACATTGTGCTATCGTGTAAAGTTTCATGTCACGTGATTATCGTTATAATTATGGGTTTATACTAATATAGATATACTACATTGTGCTTAATCTAGGTGCTTAACATCAGAAGGCTTGTTAAATATAAACTTGCAAGGTGAGACATTCGAGTTTTTGCACAACTCACATTTGCGTGAGACAACTGATTTTCCAATGCTGTCATGATACTTTTCTAAATCCATTAAACTCATGACAGATAGTCCAAATATTTTCAAATGATTTTAAATACATTACAGTGATTAAGTCTCTATAGACTTACGGGATGGTTACTACTGGTATTGTGGGGTTTTGTATACAAGGCTTGCCTACTGGGCTATTACACGTTACTTATTGGACAAGTGTTAGCCAATAAGTAATATGACCACAGTCACAGACACGGTTGAGTGACAAGTACCTATCAGTAATTTGTAAGCAGGCAGATGTAAAACATCTTAATGCTATAGCTATAAAATGTGTCATTTATAAATGAATATACTCACCAGTATTTCCTGCTGATCAAATATTTTTAAATATGTTTCAGGTGACTTGTTAGAGACAAATGAATGATGTCTGCGGGCTTCCAACTTAAATAAGTGTCTTGTCACCAGAATAAATAAATGTGTTTTGTAAATTAGATCAAAAACTTATGTTTGTATAAAAAATGGGTTTTTATCCCAGTTTATGAAATAAGAATTACGGTGTTTTTATAACTCTGATTAATTTTCCTAACTACAGTTCTGATGAAATATTCCGCTGCAAATCATTTTAATAAACACCGATACCGTCATTCAACGTTCGCGGCTCCCCTCCCGGGGTATAGGGGTCGGGGGCTGTGACAATTAACGCTTACATTATATGGCAATTTAAATTATAAGGTACCTAGGTATGATCAACAATACTTAGAGTTAACGTTTAGGTCATGGAGTATATATTCACGTTCCTTAACTTCAAATAAGTGGCACATCACTAACTTTATCTTTTTTACTTCGTCTTGCCTAAAGAAAATGATTTATTCCCGCTTAACCCCCCTCATTTTCATTTAAAATGATTTTTTTAATTATTGTGTGTGAATGCAGAGGATTTTAAAATTCAATAATTAACTTTTTAACCAAGCTTGCCTTAACGCCTTTAACTCATGAAGGGAGTTGTGTCCCACTCATTAACATTATCAAATCAGCTTTAACGTCGCACACGATAAAGTACCGACACGATAAAGTACCGACCGCCTTATGACAAAAGTATTTTATGAAAAAAAAAACAGAAATATTAAAGTCATCATTGTGCGTTATTTAAATATATTATTATGATGCAGGAGAATAAAGCGAAAGAATGAAACATGACTCAATTAAAGGCTCATGCTACCTTAACTAAATGATGGCTGGTATGTGTTTTTGGAACGGCTATAGCTGATATGTACATTACTCTTTGTACTACAAATTAGATAGCGTTATCGTTTTGATCTGCTTTTTGTCTAAACTAAGTTATTGACCCGTGTGTGGCACGGATGGAAATATATAAGTTGTCAAGTATACATATATAATTTCAAACGACAATATATTTTTTAATATGTTTTTTGAGATGTCACTATGATATAAAACTGCAATTGATATTTATACAGAAAGAAAGTACTGTAAAACATAAGCTCATAAAAATAAAGTTAGATATTAGAATGTTTATAAACAAAATTTAAAACTTTATAACATAAACTTCATAAACAACCAAATATTTCCTTATAGACAATGTTGATGCATCCATGTCTTGTTTGATCTAAAACGGATAGTTGATACATCAATTTAGTAGTACCTTAGGATGACATAGCCTTAAAATAAAGAGCGATTCTCTTATAAAATTTGTTCAACTGTAAAATAATAGATTATGATTAATAAATAATATATATATATATATATATATATGGGAGATTTCAAATTTTTAAGGACTCAGTGTAACGATTTTTTTTTTCGAATTTTTTTACACATGCGTAATAGATGTAAGTTACATACACGTAAAAAAATTACAGAATTTTTTACGCGCCGAGTCAACTTATTACACATGTGTAACGGATGTAAAAATTAGTGTAATCACTTACAACTTTATTCTCTCTCCTACTTTGACTTTTTAGTCAGATTTAATCTCAACCACACAATCCAATCCATTTAATAAAATGTGTGGCTAAGAAATGAGTTCTTAAGTTCTTAAAACTCAACATGGTTCTCAAAATATCCCTCCCATATATATATATATATATATATATATATATATATATATATATATATATATATATATATATATATAAAGAGAGAGAGAGAGAGAGAGAGTCATAAATTAAAATGTTTTTTTATCATGAAAGATCATATATAGTTATATTTGTACGTTTCTAATTGTTGTATCATTTTTTCTTTTACAAAAATGTTTCACAATCACAACAGAACATAGTAAGATCAACATCACGAGAAACGCTAGAATATTATATTCGTTTAAAGAATAGGTTTGGCGGACCCGCTAACCTTAATTTGACTTTTGGCCATTCTTCATAATAACAAGTGTGTTAGGTTGATAATGCATAAATGGTATTCAGATCATGCTATAAACAACTTATAGTGAGAGTAATTTAAAAAGTAATAAAATATGAAATTACAAACCTTGATGTAAAGAGGATAAAGACTTGAAATACATAGATACTTTGGGATGGACGGAATTGTGAGAAAAATATAAAATATATGAAAACATACATTATTATTAAGACTATGTTAAAATCAAATAAACGCAAACACTCAAAAATAGAATAAAATTATTACTTATTTGATCGATAATAGGTTAATATGAAATGTGTTGGATGTGGCATAATGTTATCCATTTTGATTTTGGTATCTTTCATTGTTTGATAATATCTAGATTTACAAAATTGGCCAGAATATGAATTTTGAAAGTGAATCAAATTGACCCGTGGCCGTCATGGGTGGAAATATTGAAATAATCCAATAAACATATAAAATTTAAAACAACAAAGGTACAAGTATGACCATCTCTTGAAAATAATTAGAGTTACACAACATATTTCAATGCATTCAATATAGGTGTAAAAACATGTAATTGAAACATTACTAAAAATGCATTAAATTTAATGTTAAATATTTATTTTATTATTGAATTATTTTATTGATAAGAAAATTCTATAAATTTTGTTATTTATGGAAATAAAAAAATGAACCAATAGGAAAAGGTTAGAATGTATTTTTTTAACACACACACAAACACACACATATATATATATAGATGTTTGCTCAAGTACCTTATGTTAAATTTGATGAAATAACCGACGTATTAAGATACAAAACTTCATTTAATATTAACCAAGATTTACTAAATTCAAACAATTCTGTATTTATTCTAACTCACTCTAACTTAATATATCAATCTCGAGAAACCTTTTAAAACTATAACAAATTTGATCTTTCACTAACAAACATTAAAAACTTGTTAGAATTTTGTGAAATATACTAACATATCTTATCAAAGGGTTTGGCATAACGATATCAGAGAGTTGGATAAGTCTTATCTTTTTCAAGAAGTGAGAATTCTAAGTCCCGTGATTATAAAAATGATGTAATTTATGATCAAATAGAATAAAGAGTGACTGAGTTATCATTAAAATACAAAAAACTAAAGCATCTCTGATATTAATAGAATAGGGTTAGGTTTAAATAAGAAGTTTGATTTTCCTAAGAACGCTAGGAAGGAAGGTATTTTAGTCTAATACTTTAATATCAAAACCCACTTACTTTAATCTCAAAACCCACTTAAATTAATTTCAAAAATCCACTTACATAAAACTCAATTACATCTTCACTCATCTCTTACAACCACCACCACAACCGTCACCCACCGCCACCACCTCGCCGGAAAAGTCCGAAAAAACACAATGAAAAAAATACACTATGAAAAAAAAACACAATGATAAAAACACAATAAAAAACACAACTGTATGACACAATGTAAATAACACAATGGAAAAAACACAATGAAAAGAAAACACAATGAAAAATACTATTGTATAACACAATTTTGTAAAACACAATTCGGTAAAACACAATTTGTAAAAAACCCACTAATTTTTTTTAATTTTTATATTACAATATGGTACTCATATAAAATATTAAAAGACACTCGTTATTATGGTGAATTTGTTTTTCAATAAAAACGTCGTAAAAAAAAGTTATGAACGTTTTAAAATAATGGGGGAATTTGACATGTGCCTTGCATGTGGAGAGAAAAAGTCAACAAAAGTGTTATTTCTTTTATGCCCTTTACCTTGTGTTCACACTTGATTTCCCCCTAAACTAATCTCAACCCTCCATATTCAAAATCAATGGACAAGATTACTTCTTATCCTTCCTACAAAAAGTATACTTCCTATTATAATCTAACCCGAATAGATTATACCTTTATCCATTATTAAGCAAGTTTTCAAATAATTTACTATGTTTAAAGACCTTTTTTTCAATTTAAGTTAATACAATATATTTTTGAAAGGCTAACGAATCATTCAAATATGTATTGGCGAAATTCATCACATAGGGATACACTGACTTCCGAACCGGGGAAAACCCTTACCTAGAGTTGACAGATGTGAACACTCATCCGAAGGCATCGGTGAGATAAAATTCGTTTCGTTCAACAACCGAACTAGTAATCGCCATCTACTCACATAGTCTTTCATCATCACCAGGTGATTTATGCAGTTTTAATTAATTAATATTTCAATCTTGTGAAACCTTTTTGCAAATATTTGAATGTTTTAAAATGGAATCAACGAAATAAAACAAAAAAATCACTAAATAATAACTAAATCCTTATTTAGTGATTACTATGTTAGAACTCGTGTTTCACACGGGTGAAAAATATAATAAATATAAAAAAATATTATATGTAATATGTAAATTCAATTGTTTCATATAATAATTTTTATTTATGATTTTTTTATTAAGTTTTTGATATATTATGCACTATAATTTTAAGTTAAAAACCAAATCTTAGTGTTTGATTTATTTCAAATAAAACACTCATACCGATATTGTTATATTAAATATTGTGTGTATAAAATGATATTCATAACAAAATGTTTTCATAGATTTAAAAACTAAATTTACAAAGACTAAGATTTTTTTTGTAAAGGAAAATAAATAAAAATATATTATATTTTAAAATAATAAGAGAAACGATAAACAATCTTAAATGGTTGTGTTAAAAAGATATGAGAAGACAATGTCATATTGTGAATTATGAAAATGCTAACAATTAATATAATTTTGGTTTTATACTTGAAGAGAAATCATATTTATATATGTCAAGTCAAGAAATCAAACACAATTATCATATCATTTTAATGGAGTTGATAAGCAAATTTGGTTTGAAACATGAGGTCTTAGATTTGGAACCCATATCACACAATAATATTATTTTTCAAAAATTTTATAAAGCCTTACGTCATTGACTATAATAGAAAAATGGTCATGGGTCATAATATAATAAGAAATAATGGCATGACATTTACTTGGCATCCTATGTGAAGTGCCTAGTTAAATGACATATGTATAACTTGTGTTGTTTTAATAATATAGTTAGATTAGATGATTTTTAAATTAACTTAGAAGTGAAAAAAATGACTAAATAATAAATTAAGTTTTATAATGGTTTAATTTAAGTCAATGTAAAAAAATGATGACTAAATATAGCAACCATGACTAGTATATGTTTTATTTTACTGTTTTAATCCAAAGGAAAAATAAAACGTTTATAAAAACACTTCTAAAAATTAAGTGACTTTTAAGAAATAAAATAATTTTGAAATTTTTTGATAGAACACTTACTAAACTTGATCATTGTTATTTGAGAGTTTATTATTACTTTTAAAATCAGACCATTATAGTTAATATATATGGCGTACATTGGTCAACTTTTTTTTTTTTTGAACGAATACGAACTTGTAACGTCTTTCATATATATATATATATATATATATATATATATATATTTTTTTTTTCAAGCAATTTGTTGTTTGCAAATATGATATCATCATAACCATCCCCGAGTTTGCCTTTCTCGTGAATGAGGATGGATATCCAAAAGGCTTAGCACTTACAAATTGTTCGATGCGCTATCGGAAAATGCTTGCTCAATCCCAGCTCTGTTGTAAACAAGCTTAGCGTCTCCATTCACGGATTTTTTTTGTTGTACTTATTAATATGCTTTTTTTTTGTTAAATTGTTAAATAGTGAATGATAACAATCTCGTTCAACTTGTTTCATATGTTTTCCGAGCCGTTTGGTTATAAGCCAATCCGAGTTCGATCACTAACATCTCGCTTGAATTTGTAAATTCAGTTCGAGCCGAGCCACTTGGTTTATAGAAGGGACAAGTTTGAGCGAACCCTTGCTCGGTTCGATTCAACTCATGAACAACCTTACTGATGATGTTCCTTCTCGTTAATTGTTTACCTTAGCACTTTTCTTGTCATGCTTGGTTTTAATCAAGGTATAGAAATTTTGAATCTTGCACAATATCGATCTCCTTATATTATTTGTCAAAATACTATGTTCGCCACAATTACTTTCACATGAACAATACTTTTTTGTTTACTTGTTAGTGAGCGTTTTTAATCTAACTACAAAAATATCAATGTGTACTGAGTATATCACCGATATTTTATCGACCATTACTTTAGAAAAACAACGACTAAGTCAGAAATCGATCTCATACTCAAGATGGCTAACTACAAACCGTAACACTCCATTGTTGATGACTTTTAACACTTGGTTTATGAAAGTTTAATCTACGTCCCTAACAATTTTGGTACTTAATATTTAAACAAAAATGTGTGTAAGCAAACGATATTTAGATAAACTGAAATGGGTAGAGTACTAGAGAAATTAAAAATAACTTAGAAATAACATAGGACCATACATTCATTAGTTAAAATGTCACAAAACCAAATGGTTTGTGCATGTTAACCAAACTTTCTTAAAAACTAAAAACCACACACTTACTACTAACTCACATGCACACTACCAACTCACATGCACGCTCTTATTTCATAACCCCATCAAACCCTAGCAACAGCCTTGCACACAAACGGCTTCTTCATCTCCAAAGAGAGCTTCAAACACTCAGACAAGTCAACCGAACCGGCTTCAACCCATTCAAACTTTTGAAGAAGTTGTGCCAACCAAAGATGAACCGTGGTTATGCCCAACGTCTTCCCCGGGCACACCCTCCTCCCAGCACCGAACGGAGCCAACCTCAAATCCGAACCAATTATCGCCACATCCTCATTCAAGAAACGGTCAGGATTGAACCGATTTGGTTCAGACCAAAATTTCTCATCATGGGTTATGGCCCACATGTTCACCATGGCAGTGGTCCCGGCAGGAACCATATGTGGGCCCACCACAGTGTCTTGGATTGCGAGTCGAGCCCAAGACAAAAGTGGGCCCGGAGGGTGCATGCGCAGGGTCTCTTTCACAATTGCATGAAGGTAAGGAAAGTTGTCCACATCCGAATCGTTTACAGATCGAACACCTCCGGTTACACTATCAATTTCGGCTTGGGCCTTGGCTTGAATATCTGGATGTAACACCATTCTTGCTAGAATCCATTCCAACAAGATTGCCACTGTATCAGTGCCCCTAAAAATCATTTCCTATAAAATAATAAAAATGATTAATCAACTAAAATGTATCAACAAAAAGTGAAAACGAAATAATAGCATAAATATTATTCCTCTTTTAAAAAACACTAATAAAACGTACCCAAAGAACCGCGATCATGTCAGCATCACTAAACTTATTCTCCAACTCCAAATCAAGTAAAACATCTACGAAATCGCCTTCGTAAACCGATGTAGCTCCACCTCGAGACCTCTTTTCTCGGTGTTGCATGATAATTTCCTCAACAAAAACATTAACTTTGGACACCAAGTTTCGGCACCTCTTCCTCACTCCTTGTAAATCAAACCAACTAACGATCGGAAAATGGTCGCTCCAGTTGAATATTCCCAAAAGCTCGTAGCCTTCACTAACAAGTTTTTCAAGCTCGTATCCGTCGCCGCCATGTTCACCAAAATCATCATAGAATTTTCCGAACACAGACATCATGACATTGTTCAAAGAACCAAAGTGTAAAATCTTCTTAACCTCCACGATTCCATTTTCTTCCATATTTGACACAACTTGACTTATCATTTTCAACCCGATACTTTGTCGAAAGACCCCAAACCCTGCCACCCTTTTCGGGCTAAACAAATGGGTCGCAGAGATTCTTCTTAGGCTACGCCAATAGTCACCATAGGGTGCAAACCCCATAGCACGATGAAACAACAACTCATACGCGGACTCCTTAACAGGCCGATCAGCAAAATCGGTGCTATTTAGAATCTCTTTGGCAGTATCCGGGTGACTCGAGATAACAAAACGGGTCAGCCCGACAGAAAAGGCCATAAGAGGCTTAGCATTAAAAGCAGTGGAAAGCTTAGCTAGGGTTCGGTGTGTCAACGAACAAGTGAAAGCAAAAACAAGTCCCAACAACGGGACACCAGAAGGGCCAGGAATGGCGGTTTTTGGTCGGGGTTTGGAAAGAGCCCATGCGAGACCGCCAGGAGCAAGGAGAAAAGCAAAGACAGACACAAAAACAACAGCACACAAAAAGAGATTAAAGGTAAGAGCGGAAGAAGTATCAGGTGAGGTTGGAAACCAAATGGTGGAGGAAGACATGATTTATCGTTAACAGTGGAGAAATGCAGTGAGTGAATGAGATAATACGGTGGCATTGCAAGGGTTTAAATAGAGTGTCGGGTGATTGAAAAGATTTGATTTGCTATTAAAATTATAAGTGACACAGTACTATTAATAATATTTTATC
This sequence comes from Bidens hawaiensis, assembly GCF_021521415.1. Lineage (NCBI taxonomy): Eukaryota > Viridiplantae > Streptophyta > Magnoliopsida > Asterales > Asteraceae > Bidens > Bidens hawaiensis. Next base: position 194,842 of record NW_027493008.1, on the reverse strand, counting down.
ATACCTTTTACATAAGCAGTTTTTAAATATTTTGTATTTGATGTCCACAAAGTAGATATTTAATCTTCTTCATCATAGATATAATCTATGATTTTTAATTTTATGTTAATATCTATCTATATTATATATAAACGAAACCCATAAAATCTTACGTATCGTGATGTGGTCGCTCCCCCCTTTTTATGGAAGCCACCAGATTGCTTGATATTTAAATGGAGGACTCTTATTGATTTAACCTAAATTCATGCGTATTGGTCTTACCAAAACCAGATAGCTCTTAAACGGGTTATAACATCTCATTAAATTAAAAACTAATCTTACCAATTATTTGATATAAAAATCCTATAAAATAGGGATATACTAAAATTTAATAACCAATTTAAAAAGAAAAAGATATTATTTATAACTAATAATCAATTTTATAGTAAAAAACATAAGCGGGTCATGGGTCACCAAATTCAAATAGCTTTTAAATAGGTTATAACATATCATTTATTTATGAAACCTTTTCATCATCAAACCCTAAGTATATTATTAACTTTCTTACAATAAAGAAAATTAAAATCCAAAAAATAATTATTAAAAAACAAAAAATGTAAAACAACCATTTTCTCAAGCCATCAGATTGCTTTATTTGTAAATGAAGGCTTCTCACGCATTTGACCCGAATTCACGGGTAAATGTCTCACCAAACTCAGATAGCTTTTAAACGGGTTATAACATCTCATTATATTAAAAATTAATCTCATAAAATATTTGATATAAAAATCCTATAAAATAGGGATATACTAAAAATTAATATCCTATTTTATTTAAAAAAAGATATTATTTATAATTTAGAAACAATTTTATAATAAGGAAATTAAACGGGTAATGAGTATCAATAAACCTAGATAGCTTTTAAACCAGATTTTAACATATCATTTATTTATGAAACAATTTTATCATCAAACCTCAAATTATTAATTATTAATTTTCTACAATAAATTAAATTAAAATCCAAATATACATATATAAATATTAAAAACAAATAACGTAAAATAATCCCTGTAATACATGGGATAAAATCTAGTGTTATATATTTAAGTATATAACTTGTGAGAAGGGTTAAAATAAATATAGAAAGTTTAGTTTTCTAGAAATGGTAAGGATATAAAATTTGAAGTTAGAAAACTATGTGAACCTAGCTAGAAAACTATGTAGCATAAATTCTAAATGCTAGAAATCTATTTGTTATTTTGAAAACTATTAATGTCAACTACTAGATTTTAGATCCAATATCCTAGATCTATTGATCTGTTTTTACTTTTCCTAAAAAACTATTTCTTTTTTACTTTAACTCGCACCTACAACTAATTACCACTATCTTTATTTGTTTTTAAGAATGAATGATACTCGAAACATACGAGAGTTTTAGAAATTGAAATTACATTATGCCTTACATTTATTAAAGGTGACAACTTTTTACACGATTCAAACACTGTATGTAAGTAATCAGATTTTGGATTAACATATCAAACTCATTAAAAATGAAAGTGTTTGTGTAGACCTTTTTGATTAAGCAAGGTTGTGTTCGAATTTACCCGCTTAGTTAAACAAGTTGACAATAGTTAGTTATCATCTTTTCCCAGCTGGCCTGTTGAAGAAACACCAGTCGAACCCCGACAGATTACGAGTAACCTAAGGGTTAGATAGACGTTTCCCACGAGGGGTTAATTCCGGCAAGATGGTTCTTCCGATAACCTGCAAAACAGACACCGTGAGCTCGTCACTAAGAAAGGGGGGGGGGTTCCTCCTTGTGACCACCCTCCGGCGTGAGAATCAGTCTATATTACTCTTTGAATATAAAAGTATATTATTAATACTAGAGCAGTTATCAGGTAAATTATACAAGATATTAGATGATGAAATGATAATACCATTTGATGTCTTTTATAGCCGAAGGTGGGTTTCCAAGGAGGTTTAGCCGGCCTACTACTCTGCCAACTGTGGCCTACGCACGTGCTCTGCTGGTAATTGGTGGATAGGCAGCGGCTGACAGTGACCAGGCGTGCTGTTCACTTTTCCTTTTCCACCAACTACAGGCTAGGCACGTGGTATGGTAGGAGTTGGTGAGCAGGCGGCGGCTATTGGTCACAGTGCTGTGGCGTGTTGTCTGCCATGCTGCTGTCAGTGAGCTGTCGTATCGTTGGTCAGATCTTTTGTCCATACCTCGTCAGGTATCACACAAAAGATCCTCTATTATTATACGGACTGGCTCATTTAGGCGGGAGTTTTCCCCCTCCCGCCTTTATGCGGGAATGTTCCCGGCTTTGCTCATTCCTTCTTCAGGTGACTACTGAATTATTACGAGTTTGAGCCTTATGCGTGTAGCCATGCTGCGCGGGTGGCCAGTCCCTAATGGCGGGTATCCGCACCTGCGGGAACAGGCGGATACTTGGAAACCATAGAGAGGCATTTCCTGCGGGACCAGCTTGCGTACCGCATGTGAGGTCGTCACAACTCTGAGCGTGGTGGGTCCTGCGGGTTTGGTAGGTCGCGGCGCAGACGTCCCTATGGTGAAGTCTGCGGGTTCAACTGCGCAGACGTCCGTTTAAGGAGTCTTGCGTGTTCAACTGCGCAGACGTCTCCTTTTAAGGGAGTCTTGCGGGTCCGAACCACCTCTGCTGGGACCTACCTCTTCAAGTCCCCCCAGTCCAATGTTCTTCTCATGAATGTTTAATAAAGTGAGGTGAACTTTTGGACTTAAGCAAGGGGTTTTTGAAAAGGGTTTAGTTTTATGGGTTTTCCGCGGGAAGTCTTACCCACGGGTTTCCCAATGTCACGCAGAATTTCCCAATGTTCTGCTTGATCTCTGGGATGATGCGGATAGGTCTGTAACCTCCCCGCAAGTCAGGAGCGTTTAGAACCTTTTGTGTAGATTCTCCATGAGGTCTTGGTGGTTTTGAACATAGTGATCAATCATGTTATAACCACCAATTCCATCATGAAGTTTCAAACAATCTAGTTCTTGACGTTCCCGCTATGCGGGGATGTTAATCCCGTTTCTGCAAGCATGGCCCAGAAGATCCTTCTTGGTTTCAATTCCCATGGAGTGCTCGGTATGCGAAGGGTTTTTCCTTGACGCTGTACCCGCACTTCGTCTTATTAGTTACTTTACTCCCAAGGTATCCCTGGCGTTAAATCCCTGCAGGGCTAGGTGCGTGAAGGGTTTTGCCTTAACACTGTACCCGCACCTGACTTATGGTTGCCGAGGTGTTCCTGGCGTTTAATCCCCTGCGGGCGCTAGGTATGTGAAGGGTTTTGCCTTAACACTGTACCCGCGCCCGACTTACAATTGGGTGCCGAGGTATGACTTTTTACGGGTGTTAGGTATGTGGAGGGTTTTGCCTTAACACTACCTGTGCCCGTTTTGTAGTTGGGTGGAATGCCAAGATTTTCTCGGCTTCACTTCCCTGTGGGTGCTAGGTATGTGAAGGGTTTTGCCTTAACACTGTACCTGTGCCCGTTTTGTAGTTGGGTGGAATGCCAAGATTTTCTCGGCTTCACTTCCCTGCGGGTGCTAGGTATGTGAAGGGTTTTGCCTTAACACTGTACCCGCACCCGACTTCATAGTTGGGTTTTTCCGGTTTCCGTGCCCTGCGGGTGCTAGGTATGTGAAGGGTTTTGCCTTAACACTGTACCCGCACCCGACTTCATAGTTGGGTTTTTCCGGTTTCCGTGCCCTGCGGGTGCTAGGTATGTGAAGGGTTTTGCCTTAACACTGTACCCGCACCCGACTTCATAGTTGGGTATTCTTGGCCTCTGTTCCCTGCGGGTGCTAGGTATGTGAAGGGTTTTGCCTTAACACTGTACCCGCAGCCGTCTTACGGTCAACTGGATAGCCAGGGTAAGGGGTTTTTCCCGCTTACTTTTCGAATCTTTTTGAATTTTTGAAATTTGAAAAGTTGGTGAAAGGATAAGAACAGTCGTCGTGCGACGGTTTCTTCTGACTGTGTCAGGACGTGCTGGAAGTTATGGTGACGTGACATTATATGGTCGTTTCAGACGCTTTTTACGGCGCGTGGGCGCGATTTTTCGGGCGCGTGGCCGCAAAATTAATGGCACTCGTCCTTTCAACAGCTGTTGCCAGCTTGCCTGGTGCCACATGTCATGGTTTCATTGCACCTTCAATTTCTCTCTCCTCCGCATTAATTGCGATCACTATATAAAGGGGAAGAGGGTCCTTTGTAATTCACACCTTCACTTCTTCTCTTCATCTCTAAGGCGATTTCTGGTGAATACTCCCTTATTTAGTTGAGCATTCCTCCGAAATCGTTTCTTCTTCCTCTGCAATATGTCTTCCCATGATGCTGAAGCTGTAGCCGACGATAGGAGTACTGCTGGCGAGTGCCAGTGTGCTCTACCTGTCGATCTGTACCAGTACGTTGTCAGGAAATTCATGCTTGAGTCTCTTGAGCCTGAGTTTCCTGAACCCCAGCAGACTGTGTACGATGCCCCCAGCGGCAAAATCGGGGTATATGCTGCATTCTTTGTTTATGGGAACCTTAGGTTCCCATTGACAAAGTTTGTGTACCGTGTCCTGGAGAGGCACGGTGTGCACCTGACCGAGGTGCATCCGATGGCGATTGCCAAGATTCGGCACTTCGAGTGGGTGTGCCGAATTCTGGGCATTGAGCCCTATGTGGACCGCCTGATGACCTTCTATACTTGGAGGTGCATCCAGGGGTGGTACACCCTGACAACCCGGATCAAGGGTTTGAAGATTTGCGCGACCGAGCGCAGTCTCCGATCGTGGAAGCGGGAGTTCTTCTACATTTCTGCCCGCGCCATCCCCATTGCCATGAAGTTTAAGAAGGGGCAAGCGCTTCCGAGCCTTCACGCTTCCAACTACCAGGAGGCGGAATGGTTCGCGAAGATATCTCGGGTCCAATCTCCGGTTTACCGGTTTGCGGAGTCCGGGATGGTGATGCTGGGGATGAGCCGGGTATGGAAGGAGGCGTCTCGGTTTCCCATCATTCTCGAATACGGTTTGAACTCTATTCCTTATGGTATGTCTTGTCTTTCTTGCTGATATGAGTTTGTCTTCTAACTGTTTCTTTTCTTTCAGAGGGGAACGATTTGGAGTCGCTCCTGTACCCGCGGGAAGCTGACGGTCCCGTGCGGGTGGGTACTCGTGCTCTAGACGAGAACGAGTTGCCCATCCTCGAACAAACGGCGGATCGGTTTGTGGAGGTCTATCCGCTGGGCCACGAGATCCTAAGCCACCGGCGGCCAGGTAAGGCGATATTCTATCCTCAACCCCTCAATGCTGTACCCGCTGCTGGAATTCCTGACATCCTGTCTTCTTCTGAGGAATCCGCAGATGGTCCTCCGTTGGTGCGGAAGAAGAGGGCTGCCGGCGGGAAAGGGAAGGAGAAGGTGGCCTCCACAGCTGATCCGGTGCTTCTATCTGACACCGAGTCAGATAGTGAAGAGGTGGCGGGGAACCCCGGGGTGAGAAGACCACTGCTCCGGAGGCTACGACTGTTACCTCCGGAGAACCAACGACGACGACGGTGACCGGCATCAAGAGACCGGCTCCATCGGGTTCGTCCCCGCCCGTCCGTACGTTCAGGCTCAAGAAAACCCGTAAGTACAAACATCCTTATCTTTGTAGATTTATTACTTTATAAATTTATTGAAACACTTATCTTCTTGTGTAGGCGTGGATGTTGACGCATTCCAGGGTGGAGCGCAGAGGAGTACCCCTCCGCCGATGACGGTAGGCTCGGTCAGCCTACCTGAGGCGACGACCCAGGCGCCTGCGCCTGCTTCCGCTGGATCAGTTGCTCACTCCCTTGAGCCGACTGTTCCAGCTGAGATGACGTCACCGCCGGTGGTAAGTGCGATTTTTACAGCATCTTTCACCGAGCCGGCGGTTACGATTGCTGCGGATTCTGCGGCGGCGACCGCGGCGGCGACCACGGCGGCCGCTACTATGCCTCCGCCACCGGCAACGACGGCCGGCCCATCAGGTACGCGCAGGGCTTCTCTCCAATCTTTGTCACCTTCCCATCTGCCCGACCTTTTGGATGGATTTCCCTTAGGTTCAGGCATGGGTTTGGTGGCTATCGGCCTGTGATCGACCCTACAGGTGCGTAGGGTTCTTTTGGCCTTTCTTATATATCTCTTCATCTTTTTCCTAACTGCTTTGTTTCTTTTGCAGTGTCGGATTCCAATGAAGTGTATGTTCCGCGATGGAACATCCGCCGAGGAACAACCCTTCGTACCCCTGTGGAGTGCGTGGAATGGGCTCGCCACGCTGCTCCCCATGGTGCGTTGGGGGAAGCCATGGCTAGCTACCAGGAGGGTAGGCTAACCAATGAGCTTCGGGTTCTCCAGGCCCGGATGCAGCCGCGCGTCGAGCTGCTTTGTCGTGAAAACGACAAGTTGAAAGCAGCTCGCGCCAAGGAAGTATCTCAAGCGCGGGCTCTTCGGGAGGAGAACCAACAGTTGGCCGCAGCTGCTGCGGAGAAGGAGAAGGCCTTCAAGGCCCTCGAGGTTGAGGTTCAAGCGCGACTCGAGGCCCGCTCCAAGGCTGCCCAAGCTGTTAACGAACAGCTTCGGCTGGCTAAGGAGACTGCGAGGAACGCAACCGAGAGGGCCACCAAGGCTGAAGCCGTTGCTGAGCCTTTACGCGTGGAGAACGAGGAGCTCAAGGCCAAATTAGAGGCTCTCCAACGTGCTCATGATGCCTTGGCGGTGGAAGATGCCAAGAAGCTCCAAGAGATCCTGGACCAGAGGGGCGTGCTTGACCACACCGAGCGGAAGCTTAAGGGCGTTGAAGAGGCTGCTGCAAAGGAAGTGCTACTTGCCAACCTTAACAAAAGCGAAGCCGAACGCGCCCGCACCCAAGCTCAAGCCGCCCTCCAAGAAGCTCTGGTTGCCAAGGAATGGCTTCTTCGAGAAGCGTTGTCTCAGGTATGTTTAGCTTTACGTCTTCACGCTTTCCTTTGTACATAGAAAAGGTGTTTGACACTTGTATTTTTTTTGTAGGTTGTGCATCGGGTCTTCTCAGAGACTACTTACGATGATGCCATGAGCGCAGCCCTCAACGCTTCTCATGAGGATGGGGAAAAGGCCGGCTTCCTGCTTGGTCTAGGGTTCGTTGAGAAAGGCGTCCCGCCTTCCAACTTCCCTTTGTTCGATGTGGACACCGAAGCTGCATATGACCAAGCGGTGAACCAATATGCCGCCTTCCCGCATCCGGTGGTGGAGAAGGTGAAGGAAGTCGCTGCTGCTGATGATGGACTTGCTATCCTCAAGGCTTTCCTTGAACCGCCACGCTCTACTGATGGGGCGGGTCCAAGTGGAAGTGGTCCTGAAGCTTGATTCTAAAGATCCCTTCCCGCTGCTAGGATATACTAGATTTTGTTTTGTAGGCGGGTAGTTACCCGGCCATTCTTGTAATATATCTTTTGTGAAATACAAATATTTTTGTGGATAAGACTGTTATTTCCTTTGGGTTCATTGCTTTATAAACCTTATATGACTTGCATACTTAGTTTAAATTAGCGATTTCCCAAGTGTTTAGAATAAGTTAACCTTGAATGTGGTTGACAGTAGGTTGAAGTTTTGCTTCCCCCTTTGTGAGTGTGCGGATAGGACCGGCACTTGCACTTGGTAGGATGGCTAAACTTTACCTATGTCTGACCTGCGCGTAGGTTTTTCCTTATCCTTTCAGAATGACTTTTAACCGTTCGACGCGCGGTTGTTAATGAGTTAGTGTTCAGCTTCCGCTACCAGGATTCATGCGGGTATACCGGCACTTTCACATAGTGGGATGGCTGAACTCTTCCCCTTTAACTGTCCTGCATGAAGGTCTTGTCATTTTCTGGGTTTATGCGGGTTTTGCCGTCGTCCCCACGCAACGATTCTTCACTTGATGCGGTGAATACCGGCATTAGTGTTCGAATCGACCGTTCAACGCGCGGTTGTTAATAGGTTAGTGTTCAGCTTCCTCTACCAGGATTCATGCGGATATATCGGCACTTTCACATAGTGGGATGGCTGAACCTTTCCCCTTTAAAGGTTCTGTCGTTTTTTGGGTTTATGCGGGTTTTGCCGCCTTCCCCACGCAATGACTCTTCTTGATGCGATGACTAACGGCATTAGTGTTCGAATCGACCGTTCAACGCGTGGTTGTTAATAGGTTAGTGTTCAGCTTCCTCTACCAGGATTCATGCGGATATACCGGCACTTTCACATAGTGGGATGGCTGAACCTTTCCCCTTTAACTGACCTGCGTGAAGGTTTGATGCTTTTGGGTTTGTGCGGGTTTTGCCGCCTTCCCTGCGCAACGATTCTTCACTTGATGCGGCGGATACCGGCATCTCCATGTGCAAAGTTCATAAAATATAAATGTAAAATCATCAGCTTCAATTTGAAGGAGAATCGTTTCCATTAGAAGTGGCTCTAGGCCTTTTCTTTACAAATTTGGAATTGATCTACATACAAACTGTGTAATTGAGCTCCCATTAGGCGTGGCTTGGATGGGAGCACCATCGAGCCAACATGTATCTTGTTCGGGATCTCATTGTTTACGCAGTATGTAGTCTCCGTTGAAGCTGCGATTTTTATTCGTGCGTTTCCCCAGCTGGGGTTCACGCATCAGCCTGCTCGACGCTCACTTCGCCACAAGGTGCGCGAGTGTCCCATCCTTGACAAATGCTTCGACCAAGTCCTTTACGTCTAAGCATTCTTCAGTGTTGTGGCCTTTGGTTTTGTGAAAATCACAATACTTTCTCCGATCAGCGTTGTGGCGATGCCGGATAAACGGAGCCTTTGGCCACGGGAGCACCTCCGTGGCGAATATCTCGGTCACACTCTTTGTGAGTGGCGTCCACCTGGAGTTCTTCTCCGGTTTCACGTTATCTCTTCCGCCCAACCGATGTTGGAAACCGGACGGGGTGTCAAAGTTTACCCTTGACTGCCAAATGCCCAGCTTCCGCTTTTTGTTTAATCGGGCGGTAAGGACGTTGTTTTCCCTCGTCTTCTGGGTGTAGAGGTTCGTGCTCTGTGGAAGATCTCTACCCAGTTGCCTCTCGGTTTCCGCAAAGCATTTAGCTGCGGTCATGATGGCATCCCATGTGGATGGCATGCCATCTTTGCCCGTCAGGGTGCGGATGAGTTCCGGGTCGTTTGCGCCCTGGATGAAAGCGGCTGCGAACGAGATCTTTGCTAACGTTGCCCAGGCTTAGCTTCTTCGAGTTGAAGCGAGTGATGAAGTCAGGCAAAGATTCTTCCTCCTCTCGGACGCACTTGAGGATTGTCCACTGCTCCTCAGTGTACTTTCTTTGCTGACTAAAGTGTTGGCTGAACTTCTGTTGGAAGTCTGCCCAATCGTAGATGTGGTGGACCAGCAGACGGTCGAACCACGCTCTAGCTGCCCCGACCAGCGTCATTTGGAACATATAACACCACGTGGGTTCCGTCCAGTTACTGACGGTCGCCCCCGCGATGAATCTGTTCAAGTGATCGTCAGGGTCAGAAATACCATCGTACGTGCCTATGTTGGACATTTGTTTGGCACTTCTTGGGGCGATTGCTTCCGCAATGTCCCTTGCGAATTTGGACGTTCCCGCCCTTGCTGCAGTTGGCGTGAATGTTTTGGAGAAGTCCCGTGGGCTGTTGCCCACGTTTATTGGACTGAATGCTTCTCCAAAACGCCTTCTCGGTTGGGAATACGTTTCTTTACGCTTCCCTTTCGCCCTATGACGAGGGTTCGCGTCTTCCTCGGACTCCTCCGAATCATCATCGTATTCGAATTCTTCCACTTGTTGGAGTGAACGTAAACGTTCATCCAACTCAGCTTGGAACTCTTTTTGACGTGCTTCGGCCCACGCTTTAACCTCATCGAGTGTTTGGCAGGGGAGCCTCGTCTGTTGATTTTCTAACTGGGTATCGGTGAATCCCAGTGTCTGATTATTTACTTCACTTGCCCCGGCTTGGGTAGCTGGGGTAGTGTTCGTAAAGTTTGTGTACTCGGTATTCCCCCTTATAGCTGGGGTCATAATTACCGGAGTCTCTTGGTTACTCGGTTTTGGGACCGGAGTATCCTTAACCATCTTTCCAGAAATTTTGAAAAAACTGGAGAAAAATAAAGTTCTAGGTTTATGCACGGATGGCGCCAATGAAGAAACACCAGTCGAACCCCGACAGATTACGAGTAACCTGAGGGTTAGATAGACGTTTCCCACGAGGGGTTAATTCCGGCAAGATGGTTCTTCCGATAACCTGCAAAACAGACACCGTGAGCTCGTCACTAAGAAAGGGGGGGGGTTCCTCCTTGTGACCACCCTCCGGCGTGAGAATCAGTCTATATTACTCTTTGAATATAAAAGTATATTATTAATACTAGAGCAGTTATCAGGTAAATTATACAAGATATTAGATGATGAAATGATAATACCATTTGATGTCTTTTATAGCCGAAGGTGGGTTTCCAAGGAGGTTTAGCCGGCCTACTACTCTGCCAACTGTTGCCTACGCACGTGCTCTGCTGGTAATTGGTGGATAGGCAGCGGCTGACAGTGACCAGGCGTGCTGTTCACTTTTCCTTTTCCACCAACTACAGGCTAGGCACGTGGTATGGCAGGAGTTGGTGAGCAGGCGGCGGCTATTGGTCACAGTGCTGTGGCGTGTTGTCTGCCATGCTGCTGTCAGTGAGCTGTCGTATCGTTGGTCAGATCTTTTGTCCATACCTCGTCAGGTATCACAAAAAAGATCCTCCATTATTATACGGACTGGCTCATTTAGGCGGGAGTTTTCCCCCTCCCGCCTTTATGCGGGAATGTTCCCGGCTTTGCTCATTCCTTCTTCAGGTGACTACTGAATTATTACGAGTTTGAGCCTTATGCGTGTGGCCAGTCCCTAATGGCGGGTATCCGCACCTGCGGGAACAGGCGGATACTTGGAAACCTTAGGGAGGCATTTCCTGCGGGACCAGCTTGCGTACCGCATGTGAGGTCGTCACAACTCTGAGCGTGGTGGGTCCTGCGGGTTTGGTAGGTCGCGGCGCAGACGTCCCTATGGTGAAGTCTGCGGGTTCAACTGCGCAGACGTCCGTTTAAGGAGTCTTGCGTGTTCAACTGCGCAGACGTCTCCTTTTAAGGGAGTCTTGCGGGTCCTAACCACCTCTGCTGGGACCTACCTCTTCACCTGTTTAGCCAACTTTGTTTACAAACTTGATTAGCATGTTTACATCTTAGTTATCATCCGCCAATCCGTTCAATACATTTGATAAATACGTTAAATGAGTTGGGTTCAGGTACATGATTTTAAATGTGAGTGGGTTAGAAGTAGAATTGGGCAGATCGAGCCTAGAAGTAGAGGTGCCTAGAAGTAGAGGTGTGAGAACTTGTGTGAGTGTTTTGGTGCTTTCCAAATGAAGCCACCATCCTCTATTTATACTAGTTGGTTACTCGTTGTAGACATTTCTATATTTAGATGGACCCATGCAAATATCATGTGCTCTCTTGATTTTACAATGCAATTATCTAGAGTTTTGCATGTGTAGACAATTCTAGAGAATTGCTTAGAAATACGTTGAACTAGGTTTGAATTTGTAAACAGGGATGAGCTCGGAATGGTACCAGCATTAACTGGTATCAATTCCGAAAATCTCGATCCTGAAATTCAAAAATATTTGGTATCAGTATCGAAATGTTTGATTCCGTACGGTACTGCTATTTCAGGAAAAATTCAGGAGATACCGGTACTGTACCGATTTCGAAAACTCAAAACTTGGCACCGATTCGATATCGATTGCATCAAGTCGGTTCCAAATTCCGTACTTGTTCGGTGTCGATGCCAATCGATACCAATACCGAAAACGTTCATCTCTATCTGTATATGTGTAACTAATGATATGCATTTCAAATGGTAAGAAAACCTTGAAAAGAGTAGTGGCATTCTGATCATGATAAAGTCATCGTTTATGATATTATATATCCTCTATTAGGGTTATTATTTTTATCTGAACCCCAACCCAAAACTGTTAGCGCGAACCCAACAATACCCGCGCTCATGAAACCCCCAACCCAAATTTAACAAACTCGGACCTGGACCATACTAATTCAAATCGATTACCGGGTACCTTTTTAACGGGCCCCGATAAACCCTTTTGACCTAGTTGTCCGTAATAAATGGTATTATATCTCCAATGTTAGCAGTTGCATCTGAATCATTTTTTAGTACGAGTCGTAGGGTTTTGGACCCATTTAGGAGTTCTTCCTATAATTGTTGAGAGTTTTATATGCACACAAATTTGAATTCGAAATAGTTATAGTCCAATCATAAAACTTCTTAGTGAATAAGAAATTGATAAAAAATATTTTTATTATTAATTCTAAGATTATTTATGATATATCTAACAGTTCTAATATTAAATTTAATTGGCTTACTATTTAATATCGCGATGGAAATGAAGAATCAAGCATTAAAATTGAAGACATTTATACTTGAATTGTTTTTGTTATTGGATTTTTTAATTTCACTTATTTTATGATTGTGTATTTTAGATTATGTGGTTTGTTATTTTCTTATGTAAATTAAAATTTGAAGATGATATTTTTGCTTGTATATTTTAGCGCGCAGACGCACACACACATATATATTAGTTTTCTAAGTCAATTAAACCTGAACCCGACTAACCCGATGGAAATTAGATCGGGTATGAGTACTGGAAGTAAATATTTCTCAAAAACATGAGAAACCTTTAGAACATCCCTATTACAAAAATTGGTGGTCGGTGGGTAGGGCTATATATAAGCGAACCGGACATCCATCGGGAAGTTCGTTTATATTCTTTCGTTTAATAAACGAACCGCATATGAACAAAAAACTTTCATCCGTTAATCTTAACGAACAAAAACTGACAGAGACCACATTCGTTCAATAGTGTTCGTGAACGTTCGGTAGCATCCGTTTAACAAACGAACTGAACATGTTTTGGTTACTATGTTAAGTTTTAAGTATTTTTGGATATCGTGTGGTGTAATTCTGAATTTGTTGGTGAACTTGTGTGGATTTATGGTTATTCTTTTTTAATTAGTATATAATTGTTTATGTTTGTTTGTTCGTCAGAGTCGTTTATGTTTGTTTGTCCATTAATGTCCATTAGTGTTCGTTTGCCTTTTAGTATCTATTTGTTCTTGTCCATTAATGTCAATTGGTGTCCGTTTGTGTCTGTTAGCGCCGGTTTACAATACTTACGAATGGACACAGACAAACTCAATTCCTTAATGTACACACACGGACACTAATTTTCATTCGGTAGAGTGTTCGTGAACTGTCCGTTTGTCCAACAAAAGCTTAACGGATAAACACATATAAGGTCTCGTCCGGTTTGGTTCAGTTCGCTTACACCCCTATCGGTGGATGTGGCGCACGACCTGTGATACGTGCAGAATTGATAGAGAGAATTAGGGAGAAGAAACTAAGAGAGAATGTTCATTCAATTAATCGGTACCTTCCCCTTCAACGATTATCCGTTTAAGTATACGCTAACCTAACAAACTATTACAAGAATTTACACAACCAATCCCTTATCAAAAGTACAATCAAGTCCCTACACTAATTGACACGTAAATACTCCTCCCCTAAAAGAATTTTGACCCCAAAATTCAAAGTCCAAATCAAGGAAATGGCTTGTATTTCTTCAATATCCAAATTCTAGTGGAGCCTTTTAAGCATGCACATTTGCAAGTGTACTAAACCATACAATCTGTTTTAACCATAGCTTGTGACACAACAAGTTGAATATCCGTTGTAACAGTAGCAAAGAAATTGGTTTCCTTTCCCTTGCACTTTTCTTTGAAAGTTGTTGCTCAATTCCACCAGTTAATTGTTGCTTGTTTATAAGCAGGCTTGTTTTGGCTCACTTATAGTGACTGGATCGAGAAATAGAATCCCAATTTGTAAGACTTTTATTTTTGCCCATCTCTAATATGCTTCCCACAACATAGTGGACAGATATGAATAGTAAGATGTTACTGATTATGCCCGATTTCCATTCAAACCATGAGAATTGAATAATTCTATGTGTAAAACAATATCCATTCATGAACATAATAAGCACTCCAACCCCTTGACCTTCTTTTAGACCAACAATTATGTCATTAATACCCTCATGAGCCACCATCCTGCGTTGCTTTGAAGAACCAACAACAACCAGAAATTTATCTACAACTTTATCACCTGAAATATTCGAAACTACATGCTGCCCATAAGAATGAATTATTGTTGAAGACCTTACAACCACATTACCATCATTACTTTGATGCCCATATTTAACTCCATTCAGAAAAGGCCTAACATGCCCTTGTACCCTGTTAGACACACTTGTTTTACTATTATTAGGATGATTATAACCAGCCTTTGGACTGCAAACAGGAACAATACCAGCCACTCCAAATTGTTGACCGAAAGCACTTGAACCAGAAACACTATTCTGATTAGAAGAAACATTTCCAGTTGTAACGGAAGCACTGGAGAAAGTAGCAGCTTGATCATGTAGATCATTACCCAACTTATTGAGCTGATCGCTTCCTATTTCTTTTGGAATTTCCAATACTTGAACATTAATTGGTTCTTGAATCACATTTTCGATCATGACATCTTGATCAATGGTTTCTTGAATTTTAATTTCGTCTTCAGATTCATCAGGTTGAATCTCAACTAGACTAAAAATTTGATCTCCTACTTTCTTAAACTCTTTATTAACCCAATAATCTTGTCTCTTTGCTTTTTCATAAGCCTCCTCAAGGGTTTTGGACTCAAGAGCTTAATCCACCATCTAATTTCAGGTTTTAGACCCTCCACGAATAGACTTGTAGCATACTCTTCGCTTAGAATTACTTTTGTAAGAAGAAAATCAAATGACTTACAATAATCCTGAAACGAACCAGTTTGTTGTAGGCTATTGATTTCTTCCATAGCTGATGCAGTGTTTAGAATACTTGTTTCTTGATTCTTGGTGTTAAACAGATTAGGGCTCAGTTTTCCCCAATCTGGTGATCCCATCCATTCATCAGAACTTCTAAATCCCTTCCAACACTCGGTTAGTGGCTTTGAGTAATCTGGTTTGTAACCACAGCAATGAATCCTGCCTTCAAATTGTATCCCACCACAAGACCACCTAGTAGTTCAACAAATGTGAAGTCTGTTGACCCATATCAAACCCCCACACGAGCACAAGAACACCATTCTTGGTTGTTGTAACTGAATCTGATTCATATATCCAAACCCTAATTGTTGTTGTTGATTTGTTGATCTGATTCAATTTTAGGGCAAAAACTAAATCGAATTAAACAAATTCAATTTTAGGGCAAAATTGAACCGACTAGAAGGAGAATTGATCGATTTAGAATAAAATTGAGGTGGATTGATTGAAACTCCGGTAAAGAAATTGAACTCCGGTTATCGGAATTCGTGTAAAATAGTATTGGAAATCAAGAGCCGAGAATCGATAGCTCTGATACCATTGTTACGTGCAGAATTTATAGAGAGAATTAGGGAGAAGAAACTAAGAGAGAATGTTCATTCAACTAATCGGTACCTTCCCCTTCAACGATTATCCGTTTAAGTATACGCTAACCTAACAAACTGTTACAAGAATTTACACAACCAATCCCTCTACTTATCAAAAGTACAATCAAGTCCCTACACTAATTGACACGTAACAACCTACCACTTGAATTTGATTTATAATAATTCTATAATGCTTGCAAACAAACACAAGGATGTTGCTTTGGTCCGCTGGTTTCCAGGTCTCCCGCACATCCACAAGGCACATGTTCTACTCCCATTGCTATAACTATCATTGCTTTATTATAAAGCATTTATCAAATGTGAATATGCTACTTGTTACTTACGTGAATTTCTTATAAGCTTATAGCCACACCCTCATTCCATGCATAACATAATAATGTATGCTATCCCTAATCATGCATAACAAACATCCTCCTCCAGATGTCATTCGGAACAATTTCCTTTATTTGAAACTAGGATTTTACCCGGCGCGTTGCGTCGGGCAGGTTGGTAAAACCTAAGTGTTGTCGATCCCAGGCGTTGGTAAAACCTAAGTGTTGTCGATCATAGGCGTTAAGGCGATAAGTCGACACGAATTCGATCGGTTACGTTGTCGTGCATTATGATATCTTATGATATCGTAACTAAATACCAGAAATAAAACAAAAGATATATAAAATTGAGGTGACAAATGGTTGGCATCTATCGGTAAAAACCCGAACGTTTGGAAGATCCAAGCGTTGTTAATCCCGAGCGTCGAAACGGTGCACGTACGCAAATTCGACCGGTTTCCATGACGTTCGTTATGGACCGGTGCGGTGTGTCTAGTGAATTTGGTCGGCATCCGTCGCATTCTTTAGGAAACCGGAACTAAAAAAACAAAATTGGCATTCGGTCAGTTTTCGTTACGGTACCAGAGCGAAAATACGGATAATATAAAGATTGAGATGCACAAATGGGGTGGTGTCCGTAGGTAAATTCGGGCGTTGCTAAACTCGAGCGTTATCAGTCTCGGACATTGAGGCGATGAGTATAGGTGGAATCAGTCGGTTTGCGTCACGTTTGTTAAGGTATCGGAATTCAATCAAACAAAAACCACAAAATTGACGTTTGGTCGGCTTCCGTTATTTCTTTACGATACTATAACTATAACGATAAAAAAAACATAAAAAAAATAATTGAAACAAAAAGAAAAAACAAAAATGCAATTGACAAGTGTGGTGCCGCTAAATGGCCCAATCAGGACTTACCGGCCCAAACTTTTCAATTGTTATATATAATAATTTGCTAATCTTTACGATACCAAATTATTACCATATTTCAAACACAATTCGTTTTTAATAAAATTTATACAGAAATGTCAATAAAAAAGCAACTAATTACATCAGTGTATTAAATTTGTTTTTAAAAGTTAACAAGTTAAATATGATGAAATTGAACCTTAAAAAAACCCAAAGTATACATAAATAGTAGACTAAGATTTTGTATATATAAACTAAGAAGATAGGTTTTGTATATATAAACTAAGAAGATAGAAGTTGTGCATTGTAGCTGAGATCGTAAAAAAACCTAAGAAGATAAAAGTTGTGCATTGTAGAGACCGTAAAAAAACCTAATAAATATATCTCACTCAAACCATTATCTTCTTCATGAGATGCTTTCGTCAAGAACCACCACGCGCTGGAACAAGTCAGCCTAGAGCCGGCACCCAAATGCAAATTGTCGTGAACTACAAACTACTTTGCTCATATATCTTAGTCATCTCGATTTATTGGTTCAATCGACGTGTAAAACAGATTTCCTAAAATCGGCTTCCCAAAACACCACTAACAAATCTGTAAAATTGACGTAGTTAAGATACGGTTCAACAATTGGAGAAGTATGTTGATTTGTAGAAGCACGTGATTTGAAAACATCGTGCCTAAATTATCAATTTTAAAAGTTGCAAGGCCTAATGGTATTAATTAGCAACAAAGTACAATTCAAGGTTTAAAATGAAAATATTGAAAATCATATGGTAGTGGACCACTACCCAAGTCATAGCGGTCCAATATGACCCGCTTACGAGGAAGATGACGAGGCGTTGATGTTGACACGTATTATGTGACTTAGCATGGCGACTTACCGCTACCATAGCTGCAAACGGCGCTTTATGCATTTGTATCTTCTTATTAGCCGAAAACTAACACGTAATTAAGCTGCGTCAACAGTTTGGTGGTGGACTATAACATTTACTGTTTTTCAAACCCAACCCGTTTAAATTTACGAATTTTCATTTATGTTCATTTGCGTTAGATTTTAACAAATTATGTTTATCCATATTTTTGGGACATTTTGTAAACCCAATTTCATGTATTTTATGCCAAAATTTCAACTAAATAAAGTTTGGGGGCTGAATTTGTCAAAAAAACAAACGTCTAAATTTTCCCACCCGTCGCACTATGCGACAGTGATTCCTTAAGCCGTTCACGATACGCGACTGGGCGTCAGATCAACAAAAATATTTTTGTTCATTTTGTGTCGGTTTCTTAATTTGGAAACCCGATTTCGTGTATCTTCTTTATAAAATGATTGAAATATGCTTGGAATCATGTCTAAGCATATTCCATCGATTTCTTGGAGTAAAGAACAAGAAATGAGCTAATTTAGTTAACTTTAATAATTTTGTATCATTTTGGTGTTTTGACCAAATCTCTCATTAATGACAGTTTTTTTGTTCCCTAAGCAAAATTGATGCCATATAAACCACCCCTAGCTATTGCAAATCGTTTACCCCAACCCCTTACACTCATTTCACGTTTTGATGCAATTATTTCCGAGTTCTTCATGGTTTGACTAAAAAGTCAACTGTTGTGATTGTTCATCGTCTTCCTCATGTCTACCGGGTAAGTTGTAAGCATGAAAGTTGTTTGTTTTCATCAACAAAAGCCCTCAATAAATTTCAATGATTGATGGGGTTTTGTCATTCAATTTCGTTTTGACCCGTTTAGGGTTTATGTTAGTTTGATTTGGGGCTTTTCAATTACTCAATGAATTGGCCCGAATTAGCTACTGACCCTTTTACATTTTATTCTCATCTCGATGTTTTAAAAATGTTAGATCCGAATTCGGTCTCTTACCGACATCCAGGTGCGAACAAAAACTCGTTTAACTCTAGTTTTCTCCATAACTAGAGTATAACTAGAGTTAGAGGAGGAATTAATCAATAATTCTTGTTCGGATTAAGAAGGAGATTTTTCTGTTATGTTTCCAGAATATCTTATTTTCAAGTCTGTCGGCTCGTTTATTCCTCGTTTCCTCCATAAGAAGAGTTGTAGCTTGAGTTTTAATTTAATTCCAGGTCATTTATTCCCGGTTTTTAATACGGTTTAATATCATGTATTTCTTGTGTATTTCATTTAAAAGTTGTCGGCTCACTTATACTCACGCATCTTCTTTAGTTAGCTCGCCAATTAACAAAGGTGGATAATCACACTCTCCTTTTTACTATTTTAAATTTTGGGGCTTTATGCGTACACAAACCCTATTATTTATTTATTATACAAGTACATACTCAAACACAATTCCACTATTTACGCTATTGTGATATGGCTCGATTAGTTGCTAATTGCTAAATGACTATATATTTATAGTTTTTATGGTTGGTAGGTATCTCATCTTCATCCTCATTCTCATAATATGATCATACTCTGTCAGAGTAACTCGACACCACTTCACTTCTATTTTATGTTATGCTAGTTGATGTAATGCATATTATTGCAAGGACCTGTCATCTTTATTTATTATACATATCTCAAATCATGACTACTTGCTCAACTTCATGTTAACAATATATATATATATATATATATATATATATATATATATATATATATATATATATATAGTTTTACGCATATTGCATGCAGCTATTTGGAATGAAGTGAAGTTTTGAAGGCTTAGTTTGGACCTTAGGTTTTAATAAAAATAAAGACAGTTGCCTTTTGTTTTGAGATTGATGTATTGTTTTTGGATTATTTTATTTGTCAAACTCTTGTGTATGATAATTTGAATGAATAAATTAGATATTAGACACTTATTATTAATTTTAGTGTATTTGAGCTATGATACAAATATTGTCGTGCCCTGACATGTTCCGTCTTAGGTTGGTGTGTGAAATTGAGCACACCAATTCACTTAGGCTAAGGGGTATACACCCTTAACACCAATCTCCTCACTCGCCACATCAGCTTTTCCCATCATTCAACATCACCCTTCAACCTAGGGGCATACACCGTTCTTCATCATTCTCTATTTCCTATTTTTCATTTTTATTTAATATAGTTTTTATATTTAAAGAATATATTTAAAATTATAATATTTAATAAAATAAATTAAAATGCATAAACTAAAATAGTGGAAACGATTGAATTAGTTAAAAAAATTACAAACCATAAACTAAAAAACTAGAAAATTAAGTTATATTTTTGGCCAATTTTCCGTTTCAATGTACACCAAGTCGAGCTCTTGTACTTGAAGATGGCTAAGATCTCGTGTTAAGAGATTGAAACCTTTCCACTCGGCCTCCATTTAACAAAGTTTTTCCCGTTTTATCTCGGTGGCCTCTTTGCTTATTTTTTGCCTCATTTTCATCTTCTCAATTTGCAACTCTTTAAAACTTGTTAACTCATTTTTATAAAATTCAACTTCGGGTCGTCGGTTGAAGATGATCTGATTCCCTTTGCCTTCTCCTCCCAATCGGACGTTCCGGTTCAGCTGGATCGTCATCACTAAACATCATATTAAGATATTGGTTACAACGGGCATCTGAACCACCCGTGCTAAAGTCTCCACTTTCGGACGCTTTAGTCCACTTCACCGACTCAACCTCGTCTGGCACCAAATGCCACTTCGAACACCATAGAACAATTTCCCACTTGTGGGTAGGGAAAGATATGCTTATGTCTGGCAACATATCGATCGTTTGACAACTTGTAAATATCGGCGCCATTACTACCACTCTTTGGATTATTCTTGGCGTTGATGTAAAGATTGTTAAACCATCCCACCTTTTTATTCATCGCCCTCCACTTTGCGTTTATGGAACCATGTGTCCAATACGTCGGGGGTTGTAAAATTTCATGATATTTGAGCGTGATGGTCTTTCAAAAACTCGGTCCCGTTTGAGCATTACATAATACCATATGAATAAAATGTAAAACGTAAAATGAAAAGGAGCCCAGTAAGGAAAGCCTAACAAGGAGATAATTCTAGAAGAACGTTTGGAGGGAAAAGGATTTGGAGGGAAAGGGTCTCCTATTCACCTGATCCGGTTATTGTCTCAAGACAAGAAGCATGATCCGGGGGATAAAGAGCCAAAGAGTAATCTGATCGAATGAAGAAAAGAACTAGAGAAAATGTATAATATCAATATACCCATTGTATATATTGTATAACCTTTACCCTCTATATAAGGGAAAGGAAGATCACACATAAATCAATACAAGATACAAAAACGCATTCTTTCTATCTCTACACTCACACATCCGATCCCCGTTCTTACAAGTGTTGTTAGAAACGTTACCCCAATTGAGAATATGTTTCAACAAAAACTATGCTAACAAGTCTCACCGAATGCGAGAAGTATTATCTAGAATAAAAAGTAGGTCTAGGTGAAAACTATCCATTAAGCGAAAACTAAGACACAAAGGGAATTTTTGCTGTCAAAAGCGAAAACTGTTTACGTTCTTAAAAAAAAATTGGTTACAATACAAGCCTTGTAACATACAATTAGAAATTGGAACTTCATTCCACAAAATTATAAAAAATTGGAACTTCATTCCACAAACTCTTAAGTAAGAGCGAAAAATTTAAGGTTAATCAATAATATATGTGGGTCGGTTGGGTGTGGAAATGAGATAAGGTTTCGGCTTGATCATTGGGTTAGAGACGCCACTTTCGGCTCCATTTTGCCTAGCTTAGTTAGTATTTCTCAAGTTAAAGATAGTAAGGTTTCTAACGGGATCATGGTTTGGAATAGTGTATGGTTAGGAGGTCCTAGTTCACATATTAAAATATAGGTCTATTAGACACTATATTTGATCATAGCAGTTGGAAACTGTATTGTGTACTCGTAGTCGTAGAATAATTGGATCGTCAGCAAAATTAGCATCTTAAATTGGAGAGCTGAAAAAGAAATTTTTCCACACGAGAAGCACTAATATTACCTCTCATATGTATTTGTTGTGTGAGTACCAAGTGGAAACAACTGATCTTTTATTTATTTTTGTGATATCATTTCTTCATCCCAATACCATTTATGAAATGAAAAATCTACTCTTAGAAGGAAAAAGCTCAAGTGTGAAATTACACCTGTATTGGTTTATTCTTGTGATATCACGAATGAAATTTGGACTATTATTAGTCAATGGTGTAATTTTCATTCCTTCTTTGTGTTCTATTTACCGGATATTTTCAACTATAATCAGGGGCGTAGCTAATATAAGGGTCGAGGGTGGTGTAAGTATGCTGTTTTTTTGCTCACTGGTGTAAATATACCTGTTTTAGTCCGAAAAATTTTACATGCAGTGCTAATTTACCCGTTTTATCTAAAATTTTGAGTCCCCATCCCCCACCCTGGGCGTGCGTATCTTAACGACTATCATAACTTTAGTTCGAGTAGCAAAAAGAAAAGGAAAGGTATTCAAGGCATTTTAAGTTTTTGTATGTTGGTGGCACTTTATAATTTTTTGAAAAGCCAAATATATTTTAAAACAAAATCCAAAGAGTGACCACTTAGGTTGTTCTTTATGGTGAGGGGTATCGAAGCCCCTTCACTTAAAGCCACTTGGACGCCCTGATATATACATACATATATATATGTGTGTGTGAGAGAGAGATGGAGAGAGAAAGGGCCCGCCTTTACCCCTCTTTCACGCCGGTCATTCCCGAGTCAAGTAGCTCGAAAAAAGAAAAATGGAAAAGCTAAACAATAAAGTTTAATAACATTGATGGCACTTAAAAGCCCGAGATAAGAAGGTTTTTAATAACACTGGTGCATTGATTCACAAGATTATTGAAAGTATAGAGTCAATGAGTTTCTTGTTAATATATTGATATTGTAAATTTCCTTTGGGGTTTTTGCTTGTTCTAGTGGTGTAAACGAGCCGAGCCAAGCTCGAGCTCAGTTCGCTTTACGTAGAGCTCGAGCTCAGTTTGTTTCGAGTTCTATTTTTAAAGCTCGAGCTCGGCTCATGAGTAAATTCTCAAGCTCCAGCTTAGCTCGGGCTCGGCTCGTTTACTATGTATCAATTATTTTTTATATAATTAGAATTATTTTTATATATTTTTTTCTATTATAATTTTATGTATAAAAAATATATATTATTTAATTATTTTATTTATTTTTTCATAACATTATATATATATATATAGGGTAAGGTTAAAATGAAAACCCATTTGAGTTGTGAAAACCCGCGAAAACCCTATGTAACATCGTTTTCTTTTTTGTTACATGTAATATATGTTGTAACATTTAATACAAAACATCAAAAAAAAATGTTTTGCTATTTTTTAATATTTTTTTACTAATTTTTATATATGTTTTCAGATGAGAGAAAAAGTTATATTTATATTTATATTTTTTATCCACTTTAATTGTGGACCACAAGATTTAAACATTAATTAAAACATGTGGTTGAGAATGAGTTTCTATAGTTTTCACAACTCAAGTGGGTTTTCATTTTATACTTAGCCTATATATATATATATTAATTATTATTAAATATATATTTTAAAAAATTATATAAATGATAGGCTTGTTTAAGTTCGCGAGCCGGCTCGAGCTCGATAAGTGAAGCTCGGGCTCGGTTATTAAACAAGCTTACTTTTAGGCTCGAGCTCGAGCTCAGGCTCGATTAAGCTTGGCTCGATTGAGCTTTTTAACGAGTCAATCTCGAGTAGCTCGCAAGCAGCTCGGCTCGTTTGCACCCCTAGCTTGTTCCTAGACCTTCTGTTAATTGTTATAATTCTTTGTTGTTTATAACTTTATATATATAATTCTTAGTTGCTGTTAAAAAAAAGTTTAAATTGTTTTAAGAAAATCATAAACTTCTAAATAATCTGATCTATTAATATCTAATAATATGGGTTTCTTCTTTGAAGATATTTTGGATGAGTCAAACCTAGAGCGTTAAAATTAGTATGGACGGTTGACATCCGTCTCAGGAAGACTCACTCAGATATTGATTATAGGTTCAGAGGCCGTTAACAAAATTATCTAATAATTAGTTATTATGTGACGACCACTAGCTTGATTTAGTAGCAAAAATGTATTAACTTTCAACTAAATGATTGTGGGTTATACTCTCACTTGATATATCATGATAAAATAAGACAAAAATAAAAAAAACCACCCACGTTAATCGTGCCAAATAGTAGGTTGCTTGCATGCAAGCTACAACCCTGTTAACAGACCAACGATATAGACCTCCGTTTCCCAATGTCCAATTAACCACAACACGCTTCCCTACTTGAAGTTGTCATGCATTCATACTCCATACACGAATTATTGGTCAAAAACACAGAATCACTACACTACCTGTACTATACATACATGTATTTATTAAATATTACTATAACCAATACAAAAACATAAAAAAATTAAGCTAAATATATAAATCAAAAGAAAAGGGATATATGTTCATCAAAATAAAAACATTTCACTTGTAAATTTAAACCACACAAACAAATACCAAGTGAATATATGGTACTAGAATATTCATACTCCATATGATTCCTGCATTGTACTCATTTAAGCTATCATGTGGAAAAGAAATAAAGCCTATACTGTCACATGGCCAAGGAATCTTAAGCATCTTTCATAATTGAAACTTGCTTTCATCAGTATCATTGCTAACATATCAAGAACTATCAAGGTTGTTGAGATAAGGATCCTTAGAACATATTGGTAGAGAACCAAGTTAATGATGATTGATGATGTTAGTGTTGTTTGATCAACCTTAAAGTTATTAGTATTGATACATTGTTTCTATTTGCACTCGTATATTAGAGCATAAGCAGTGGAAAACCCCCAAACCGCACCCATTTCCTCCTACATTGGTTGGTTTTCTCCTCGACCCCACCTTCTTCTTGGTGAACCGTTTTCTACACAACGTTGGGAGATGTTTCGAAGGCGCCCCAAAACTCCCTAGGAGGCGATGTTCCCGGGAGTTTGGGGGAAATGCCCCTCCCACAACACCCACTTCGTTTGGTCTTAGTGCTGATGAATTTTTACAGTGGGGTGCTTCTAGAGAGTACCTTAAAATTTCACCAATCGTGCGGTGCCCTTACTTTTACCCATCAACTACTCTGAACTACTTTAAAAACATATCTTTAGTAACGTCACTCATCTTTCAAGTACACTAGAGCATTTTTATTAAATAAAACATAAATTATTGCTTTTAAAACAAAATTAAATAAACTACTTTCATTAAAAATAAAAAATTATATTATTCAACTTAAAATAAAATATAAAAGTTACAAGGCCATTCATATTTGCTCGCTATTCCACTAACGTATGTGTTTTTGTGAATCCATGGAGAGATTTAGGTTATGTGTGTGTAAAATGTTGGTAGAAAATATAGGTTTGTGATGAGTTAAATTGGTAAAAGGAGTGGCATATTTAAAAGGTTAATTTCTTTTTAAAATTAAATTCCAAAGGCTTTCTAGCCGTTGTCCAATGGTTCAATAGTTCAATCCACAATTTCACTTGACAAGAAGTAACCGATCGAGGAAGCTAGCCACCCAGACTTCCCGCTTTGCTGGCTGCAGTGTAGCCGAGCGGCAAAAGATACCCGAAATGGATTTGCCGCATGTGCCCAGTGGCCTAATGGATTAATGTCGCTAAAGAAGACTAACTTGATGGCTGATAGCAAGCTAATGCATGTTTTAATACCGAAGAAGTCTACGGCATAAGTTGCTACCGAGCAGTGATGGAGTCAGGAGTTTTTTCTTATGGGTTTTGGATTTTCTGGTGCTTGATTTATTTTTCCGGCGTCAAAGTTTTCGGGCGTGAATAGGTCGGATAAGGTCGACCATTGGATCAGATAAATAAAATGCAATATCACCATCGTGACAAAAATATATCGTTAGCAATCAATAAAATACAAAGTCATATTAAATAAAAAGATATTGCATATTATAATTGTTCCATACGTGTTTTCATGTTTTGAAAATGATATCTTCAATAACGAGTTTAAAAAAGAAGTCATTTTTTAATATAACAACTATAAGCATAATTCATATTATCGTCACTCAAATAATTACGTAAATCCGTCTTCACATGCTTTATTGAAGAAAAATATTTCACAAGCGATAGACCAACAAATATTGGTTGTTGGCGATCGTTGAAACCTTGAGGCGAACCAGGCGAAGGCGATGAGGCAATAATCGTCTGGTCGACAGAAAGAAACAGATTGGTTGCTGATGCGATGACCAATGCTTTAGTTTATTTATTTTTTATTTAGGTATTATGTTTAAAAATGCTAATTGGATTGGTTTTATTGACCCATTCTACGAGTAATTTTGGCCTTTTTAATTATATATGTATGGGTTATTATTGGCCCATATATGATTTTTGTTAATAATTTTTACAGTTTTTTAAAAAGCTTTTTATATTTTATAAAGGAACATTCATTACCAAAAAATATAACTAAACTTTTCATAACCAATGGGTTCGAATATATATTTTTAAAACGATACTGGATTCGCTCGTCGAAAAAGAATGAGTTCACTCGTTAATTCGACACTGTTATATATAAAACCGAAAAATAAGGCCGTCTCCGAGGATTTAAATCCCTCGGCCGAGTCAGAAAAAAAAGGGCCATAGCCTTAACGAGTGACGAAATATGTAAGCTAATTTTTTAAAACGAGACCTAATGTTATAACAATAAACATAGAAAAATATATTATTAAAATCAAATACCGTAATAATTAACGATTAACCAATTATTCGTGAAACTCTCATAAGTCCTAACATTGAAAAAAAAAAGTTTGGTCCTTGGTGGCTAGCTTGGTCAACTGTGGAGGAGCCTGGTGGTTAACAACGAACCAACAGTGGTGGTCGGCTGGGTTGGTCATTGTTTAGCATTCGCAAAGAAGGAAGGAAACAAAGAGAAATTTCAATCGACCGCTATTTTTTTTATTTTGCATCGGGATTTTATTTAATTTTATTTAGTTTTTAGTTTTAGTTTGGCCCAACAATTTAAACTTAATTAAATGGATTATGGATAAAAAATAATTTCGGACCCAATAATTATAAGATGGTAAAATGCAATTCATATTTTATAAGTTTTATATTTTTAAATTTATTTATAAAAAATATAGATACAAAAAGGTTTGACCCCTAAAAATTGCGTGTCCTGGCCGATAGTCCAACCGACGCCACCCTTCAGCCGACCTTGCCGAAAAAGTACCGGGTTTGGCCGAACCCGGTGGAGATAACGTGGCTCCGCCACTGCTACCGAGAGCAATTCATTTACAAAGAGTGGCCAATTAAGTTAAGTTATTGTTTGATCAATTAATTTTTCTTGATATTTGATGGAGGTTCAGCTTGCTACCAATAAGATCAAGTTGGTGCTGATAAGAAACTTGATGCTGTTACAGACTGTCATAATTTACCACCTCCCAGTAAACTCTATTTAGCCACTAGGGCATCACATCTTATGCAGCAATCTTCAAAAAGGTTGATGGGTATGACAAAATATTAATTGGATTTATTTGCTTTTTTTGAATTTGAAAGATATATTGAACTTTGTGATAAAGTATTATCGGGTGGAGAGCATATGAAGATGAATTATGTATAATGGCAACATTAAACCAAAACAACAGTGCTTTAGCTTTTGAGTTCGAGTATCTAGGAAAGGTTGTTGTTTTAGGTCTCATTTATGAAAAAATGTCACTCACAAATCAAAGGTTTTACCACAGTAGGCTAGTTTTTAGGCGATAGGTTTCCTTTAAAATTGATGGTGGTTTAGGTTACCAAAGTAGTTTGCGATCACATGCGTGGGTGATATTTCGCCAATGGGTGTACCCAGATGATCGCCTAATTTGTTGATCGTTCAAAAGGAAAAAAAGTAGCAACATTAATAAAGGCGTTAACACAAAAAACAAACGATCATCACAGGGATTATTTTCTCATGTACGCAATGTCTTAAATTGAGGGTTCGGACACCTCCTCCACAGAGGATCGGGTAGCTCGGTATCATTCACCAAGCACCCCGTGGCAAATCTTCAGTCATTCTCCATAGCAAATCGGTTTCGTGAAACCGATTGCATTTGGTTGAAGGTGAACAATCTCCATAGAGGTCCATGGATTTGGATGCCCCTACTCAATCTCTACAATGTAAATGGATTTGGTTAAATATGAGAACAATTACTTACTGGTTGGTTTAATTCTTCACACCCTCCATGAAACGGCAATATAACATTATCACAAGAACATTTGTTTAAGTTATTATATAATCCAACAGGTAACATAAACCAAGAAATGATGTGAAAAGCTTAGAGAAATAAAATGAAACTAGAAATTTCTTGATTTTAACCAACTTAATTTTGATTTTATATGTGGAATGTTGATACAAAATAAATCCTTTCAAATTATATACATATTATATTTATGAAGGTCGGTGGTAGACTCATAATCACTGTTCATTTTCAATCTTACTACGTCCAATGCGCAGTGTACAACTACTGTTCGGCTTCAATAATCCCTTTCCCAGCTTACACGTGTTCCTCAACGTGTCTTGCTCTCACATCTACACTTCTTTCTTCATTTACCTTTCTGCTTGGTGTTAATTTGGAGCCTCATCCACCAGTGGCGTGATATTCGATTTCTGACGGAACGGCTTCGTTGTGGTAATAAGGTTCCACTAAGGTTTTAAATTCTTTCAAATTAAGATTTCAAAATTGTGACAGTGCTAATGGTAAATTTCATTTTTAGAATATAAAATATTGTTAACAATATCAATTTCCAAAAATATATTTTTTTAATCAAACAAATCAGTAGTGTGATTACAAATATGTGTATAATATTTCAAAGCCTCTTTTAACATAACATTTTTAGTTTATATTAGGGGTGGTTAATTGTGTCGGGTTAACGGGTTGATAGGTTTCGGGTTGGCTGGTTAGCGTGTTTAGATTCTTCAACCCTAACCCAACCCATATTTTTATTCGTGTCGTGTCGTGTCGAACCATTTAAATTCGTGTCGTGTTTCAAGGCAACCCATTTTACATTCATATACGAGTATGAGTTATACCTATTGACTTGGTAATAAATTAAACAATTAATTATTTTTATTCATAAAAATTTGTTAATAATTTGGGATAAATCTAAAGGTTTTTTGTGTATTTATATCTCATTCCCAATTACAAACTTAGTTTCGCATATTTAGCCTAAGATAAGAACATACGAATGAAATAACTAGATAATAGATAGTTAGAACTAATAAATGAAAATGTTGTAAGTAAAAATTAGATAAAAATAGTGTAAAAATAAATTAATTTTACTTTTAAAAGTTAGTTGATATATGGAAAATTAAAAATCTATGTATTTGACTTTAAAATTTAAAACTTCTTATCTTTGAAATTAAAATATTAACTTCTCTAAAATTTGTTAAACGGGTTAACAGGTCAACCCACTTTTTAATGGGTTGGGTTCAGGTTGACCTTTTTTTAAACGTGGTGGGTTTGTGTTGACCTGCTTAAGAAAACGGGTCGTGTCAGCCGACCCAAAAACCTTTATTTTTTCGTGTTGGGTTTAGAATCATGTCAGGAATTGATACCCATAGTTTATTTGCTACACGTAGAGGTGCACAAACCGTTTTAAAATTCAAAACTGGTTTGGGTTGAAACCGGTTCGGTTTGGTCAACAAAAGTCAAAACCGGCTTATAATTGGTTTCGGTTCGTGTTGAAACCGGTTTCTAACCATGTTACGATGGTTTCGGTTCGGGTTTTGCCTGGTTTCGGTTCGGTTAACCGGTTTGAAACCGGTTTTGGTGGAGAAAATTGCAAACCGGGTTCGAACCTACGGTTTCAATCGGTTTCAAACCGGTTCAGATTCAATTCGATTTTCAAATCGGTTCGATTAACCGGTTTATTTGTCCATCTCTGACTACACGTTTGCCAAGTATAAATATATAACATTGTTTCCTTTAATTGATGCCTTCTTTTTGCCATTAAATCCAAATTCTAAGTTCTCATCAACTTGGTAATATTTGTGTGTATATTAGGACGGTTATTGACTTGTTGTAGAGAGTCTTTAAACTTCAAGTTAAAGCTTACGTTACTTATACGTAGACAGTGAAACTTTAACTAATACACCCCTTTAACATCACATCGTAGTTTAAAGCTACGCTATACACGTTAAAGTCTCACTATTTCCTTGTTAAAGCATTTGAGCCCTCACCTTTTTCTCCTTTGCCGCCGCTAAACCACCATTAGGCTCGTTGTTGTGGAACATCACGTCACTGTTAATTCTCACCTCTTTAACATGTTAAAGCTCCTCTCTTACAACCCTGAAACGGTGTGCGAGCATTAAAGCTATGTCACATTAGCTTCTGAAGCCTCTTTTACTGCCCACTACAACAAACCTTACCGTGGCTGTGCCGTGAACAGCCGTTAAGACCGGGCCATGTCACTTTGGCGCCGCGTTACCGCCACATGCAACAAGCAACCTTATAGTCTCATATTTTTCATATTTAATAATTCGTAGGGTGTTATGCTTTTGACATAAAAATGAAGATAAAAAAAACACTATAAGAAAGCAAATAATATAAAAAAACATAAAATGCTTTAGATGTCAAACACTCGTTTTAGCCTTATAAATATCCAAATATTCTTCAAAGAATAATGATATGGATTAGTACTTTTATTATGAAATTAAATTAAATATTAAATGTAAAAGAGTATATGACAATAATTAAACTTATTTATTTTATATATTATATATTATATTATAGGCTAAGTATAAAATGAAAACCCACTTGTGAAAACTCTAGAAACGTATTCTCAACCATATGTTTTTAATTAATGTTTAAATCTTGTGATCCACAATTGAAGTGAATAAAAAATGTAAATATAAATATAACTTTTTCTCTCTCTTGAAAACATATATAAAAATTAGTAAAAACATTTTTTTTTGATGTTTCGATGTTTTGTATTAAATGTTACTAACATATATTAAATGTAACAAAAAAAAAAAAAAAACGATGTTACATAAGGTTATCACGGGTTTTCACAACTCAAATGAGTTTTTCATTTTAACCTTACCCTTATATTATATATACAATTAGCAACATTGTTATGCAATGTTTATTGTAACATAAGCTTAGTTTATTGTACTATTTTGTAGTTGATGGTTTCTAATTACTTTTTTCTTTTTAACTTTTAACTATCCTACTTTTCATAATTTACAACTCTGTTAAAAATCATATATTTGCTTTTACATCTATTTTTTTCATTTATCGGTTCTTTCAACATAGTTATTCTTCTATATATTTTGTGCGCGTTTCAGTGTAATTTTGAGCATTAAGAGGGCATGCGCCATTTTTCGTTTTACGTGTATTTCTTTTCTGTTTGGCGACCCTGACGACTTAGTTATTCTCTTATATATTTTATGTTTCGGTGCATTTTTGTACATTAAACAGACATGCGTGATACATTTTAATCTTTTACAATTTTTCGTTTTACGTGTATTTCCTTTTTGTTTGGCGACCCTGACGACTTAGTTATTCTCTTATATATTTTATGTTTCGGTGCATTTTTGTACATCACACAGACATGCGTGATACCTTTTAATCTTTTACAATTTTTTGTTTTACGTGTATATCTTTTCCGTTTGGCGACACTGACGACTTAGGTATTCTCTTGTATATTTTATGTTTCGGTGCATTTTTGTACATTAAACGGACATGTGTGATACTTTATAATCTTTTACAAATTTTCGTTTTACGTTTTGGTCTAAAGTTTTCAAGTTAACACACCATAACATGAGTGTGTGGTTCAACGTTTTCTAACTTTTCCCGTTTAATAGTCGCATTGTGTTTTACATTTCGATCTAACTTTTAGGCATTAACACACCGCAAAGAGCATGAATTGTTCAACAATTTTATGCCAACTTCAGGCCACATGTGAGGGGATGGTGACCGAAGGAGGCATTAGTGATGGTGACTTCATGTTTTCAAGTGAGGTGGATGAATAAAAAAATGGTTTTACACCTCCGTCGTAGCGCGGGGGCATCAATACTGGTATACATACAATTTTAAAGGTGGATGTGCATAACCTCTTGTAACTTATGCAAAATTTATTGTACTATCTTCTCATTGGAATAATTGATTCCAAGGTAACTAATATAAAATATTTCATCAAACAACTTATATGCATGCAGAATATAAAATTAAACAACAATTTTAATAAACAAAACATAGATTCCGGATACGATTTTCAAGTAGAAAGACACCGTGTGGTGGTAGAGTTGGCGTCGTGATGGTTAATGGTCATGAGGCGTATATGGTGGTTTCATTTTTTGTTTGTTTTTTTTATAAAACTTTTTTTTGTAGAAACAAATGTTAATCGATGACGATCTCGAGTTAACGTGTGGACGTTGTTGGTTTCATCAGTTACACTTTCCCGACTCAACCGGGAGAGGGGGGGGGGGGGGAGGGGGGAGTTGAGGTCGTAGCAAACAATATATTCAATCTTAAACATTTTAGATGTGGATTGAGATTTAATAATTTTTATAATCTAAAGTACACCGATTGATAGAAAGAGTAAATAAAAAAATAGGTTCAACAGAGAATAATATTTCTGATCTCGACTCATGACATTTGACAATCTCCAACTTGTGTGTTTTTTTAGTTTTTCCTATTTATGTCTTCAACTAATTTTCCATTTTCGGTCATAACCAACGAAACTAGTTCCATCCCAACTACTTTCATTCCTTTTTAACTCCCCTTATATATTTCACTAACAAGGTCATATTCGGTAATTCACCTTCATTCATATAATTCCAATTCTTCCAGAAAATTATCTATGTGATATATATATTTATAAAAAAATCAATATGAACATGCTTAAAAGTAGAAACAAGATCGTCCATGAGAATAAAAAAAACTTCCGGAGGCCTGGGACATGTAAGCCTGAGCGACCTTCTGGCTTTCGACTTTCCGAGTGAACACCGGTATACAATGAATTGATAGAGTTTTTTTCCAAAAGAGTGTTAGTGGAAAAAGTATTTATTAAAATGGTGTTCATCAAAAAATATTTACTTAAATGGTGTTATTGAAAGATTTTTATGTTTCTCACTCCAAGTGTTAGACTATCTCTAACAGTTTTTTGTTAAAACCAGCCACATCACTGTCACATCAGCTTTTTTAAAAACTATATTTTTTACTTCAACAATACATCTTCTCAAACCATCTTTATATTTCCACATCATCACTTACTTTTACATTTATTTTAAATAAGAATTTCGCAATACTATCAAATATTTAAATCTTATAATTTTATTTTAAAATAACAGCGAAACACTGGTTGAACGAGTAGGACTTCCTGTAACATTTTTTTCTGTTAGGACTTCTGTAACGTCTTTTTCTAGGGTTCTTTGTAAATGTCTAGGACTTCTTGTAACCTTTTTCTAGGGCTTCTAGCTTGTAATGTGTTTTTTTTTCAGGAATTCTTGTCATGTTTTTTTTAATTCGAATTAAGCATTATAAAATAGATGATAAAATTGTTAAAAAAACTAGGCGCTTTTTAAAAACTAGTCATTAATAAATTTAACCGTTAAACTAGCCGTTCCGTAAAAAATACACAAACAACAAAATACATAATTTTTTAAATAAATATAAAAAATATGTATATGTATAATATTTTAATATAGTTTATAAATATAAATATGGTTGTGTATATATATATATGTGTGTGTATGGGGAGAGGTGAAAGATGTGATGTTTGAAACCCACGATAAATGGTTTTTGATGGTTTGAAAAATCAAACAACAAAACTTGTTTTTTGGTTTAAACAAACCACTCCAATGGTTTAGATTGGTTTGAACAAAAAAAAACCAACCATTGGAGATGGTCTTATTGGGTAAAAGTAACATAAGATCATGATATCTTTTTTTTTTAAAAAATAATAAAATTAACTTAAATTTGAAATATATTTTATACAATTATACATTTTCTCCATTTTTAAAATTTATACTCCTCTTTTTAAATAAATCCTAAAAGCCTAAAACAACATACAAATTATACATATATAAATGCACTCAATTTATCTTTCAAATTTTATACACGATATAAATTAAAAATCAATTTAATGTGTGTATTGTCTTCAAAATAATATAACTAATGTTACTTATTTGTTTTCTTTTATTTTAGGTATATTAACTTTTTTTAATTTTAACTATTGTCTTTTGATCACTACCGGTCCTAAGATACTGAATCTCTCTAGTTACGAACACACATATTTTGAGTTTATATACGATAATTTAGAATAATTTCATATTCTTATAATTATTGTGATAACACAATCGCCTGTTGGCTTTTATTCGTGTTACATCTTTAATGTCAAAACGCTTGTGCAAAAATACATGTTACATCTGTATATGTTATTAATAACTTCATACTTGTGTATATTTTTTATATAATAAAATTTCAAATTAATATAAAAAATAGTGTTTATATCAAGATAGAAGACAAGCGGGCAACAAGTTACGTTGTCAGCCCCTTTTGAATAGCAAACCCTAATCATTTAAAAGCTACATTCATGGATCTTGGAGTTGAAACATTACTATATATGCAGATCTGTTGGATTTCAAGTAGCTCTATCGCTTCAAGCGTGAGAAAACCAAAAGTGTCAAATGCAAAATGTATAAATACATGTTTGGTTGTCAAGACACGCTTTCTCATGTTTAATCACCTTGTATTAAACAGCTTTTAAAGCAGCCTGATTGGCTGTGAAACCACAACTCCTCAAACCCACCAGAGGGTATACCTCTGCTAGATCAACTAGATCAACACACGTGTGCTTCCCTCAAATCCATCCCAAAACCAAAATAACAGCCAGTTTTGAATAGCTGAAAGTCCAACCACCAAGTCAGTCAAAAAATTCACATGTGCTTCTTCTTTATCATAAATTCCAGTAACGTGCCAAATATAAATCACTAACCAAATTGTGTATATGTTTTATCATGTGAACATAAGTTCGATCTAAATACATACGTATGTTATTCTTTTTATTTATCTACGTAAGTGTATCCACATGTACCATCTTTATGCTATGCTTTTGTTTTACACATAGTTAATAACTATTTTTTCTCGTACCCTTCAACACTCATGTTATAGTGTCGTTATACATAAAAGGATAGAATGTGCAAATAGTCTTTATAGTAGATGTTTTGTGTTGTGAAACGACAAACTCAAATAGTTTAATTGTCATATTTAACGAGACAAAGTTCTCAAACTAGAGAATTTTATTAAACATATGCAACGGAAAACATAAAAGTTAAGAAACATGAAAACATAGCATTATCTTAGCGAAACATAAATAAACATAAAGTCCTAGAGGGATCTCAACCTTTATTCCGGATATCCAGCCATACCATTGCGTTCCAACATGAGCATATTGCAATCAATCAGATATGCATACTATAAGTCAGTTAAACTGAGTAAGTTCTAATTTTAAAGATCATAACAAACATAACTTGTTACAATCATCATATAAGGTTGTAACATAACTTAACATTCATAGACGTAACATCATTATATCATCATATAACATATACTTTCATCATTTCATATATCGTACATATCTAAGCAAGGCAAACACATAAAAGGGCCAATGCCCTCCATATGTTTACCTTAGTAAAGTGAACACGGTAGGTCGCAAGCTTTTCCTATGTTCACTCATCCATGCCATCCGTCTCGTAGGAGCATACAACCACTTTGGGCAATGACCATCGTCACCATATTTCCACATGCCCCATATGACCAATTACCTAATGTAAGCACACTCAAGGGACGTAGACCCATGGCCGACTGTGAAGGGGGCGGAGAGGTCGACGATCCCCAACCCGATTACCCCGGTAGGCCGGCCTTCTTTTTAAGAAAAGTATATGCATGTATAATGTGTGTGTGTGTGTGTATATATATATATATTTGAAAAAAATGTGTATTCTTCATGTTTAAACCCAATTACTCAACTCATTTAAGCTCATTTTCATAATAAAATTTTTTTGCACAACCCAAATCATAACCAAATAAGTCTATTTAAAAATTTAATTATTTAAACCCAATAAATTAAAACCATTTACTTAAGCCTAACTTGTTTTCCGCCTTCAGCTCAAAAAGTACTAACGATTCTCGGATACGGCCTGACGCAAGACTTCTCTATGTTCTTCAGCTCAAAAAGTACTAACGATTCTCGGAGACGGCCCGACGCAAGACTTCTCTATGTTTACTCTATCGTAACTTAAATATCCAATTACAATATAAGAGTGGACAGGGGTCACATGCTTTCCCTATGTTTATATTGTTCATCATACATACTCATGACTCGCCCCGTAAACGTTAAGACATTCGCATGGTTATTTTATTAATTTCATTTCATAAACCTTACCATGCATAATTAACTTATTTATTTAATTTAGGTTAAGCATTTTGTTGGAAGATTGGGTATAAGTGTGTGTGAATGAATGTCTTAAAAATTGAAGTGGTAAAACCTTGTCCCACATCGGTTGGGGAACAAAGTGAAGAATGGTTTATAAGGTGCTATTTTCACAACTCATTTGAAGCTTTGTGATGTGTTTTACTACAACTCCAACCCGCGTGCAAGGGGAGTATAAAATTGGGTTTCTGGACTAAAATATATCGAACTCGTGCGTTTCCGCACGTCCCGCGGACACGAATGCAGCTCCTCTCAGAATTATTACACTTTAATGGTCATTATTCAGTTTGGATACTGTTATGGTTTTCTGACTATAAAACCAGGCCATATGCAACAGTTCTAGACACACAAAAAACATACACAACACTCTCTTCTCTACAGCATTATTTGATTTCGTTTCAGGCAAGTCCGGCAGCACGCTGCGGCTGTTTTCGAACCGGCGTACCCTGGGAACAGATCGCATATCTGTTTAAGGGAATTGTGTTAAACACAAGCCGGCTCACCGTTAATGTCTATTATTTCTATTTTATTGTGTCAGGTTCTAACACAGGATTACCAACAAACTTAAACAGAATACTAATTTTTCATGTACATTTCGTTTCAAAATGCCCCAGCCCATGAGCATTGCCGTTTCCACGATTGTCACTTCTGCTGTTGCCGTCAGAACCAGTTTAGTTGCACCACTTCTTAATGCAGTTACGTTTCTTGCTGAGAAACTGGAAAAATTCACCAATATGAATTTCAAACAGTGGCAGCAAAATATGTTCTTTTATCTAACCATGTTGAACCTAGCGAGGTTCTTGACTGAAACCGTTCCCCATATTGATGAAGGGGAAATGGATTCTCATTCGGTGAGAGCGGTTGTAACATCTCGATAATACCCCATTCAAAGTTTGGGCTAAAAATGACATTTCTAGAAATGAAGGGGGGTGTAAAATGAAAATTTTGGTTTTCTAGACCCATCGCGCTACGCGATGGGCAGATATAAAAAGAGCATCGCGCTACGCAATGATGATTCCCAAGAAACCAGAAAAAAGGGGGCGCCGCGCTACGCGACGACCTAGAATAAAGGGGCATCGCGCTACGTGAAACCACATTAAGTAAACCAGGGACACGTGGCCAACCACGTGTCACCACGTGGTAGCTTCAGGGGAATTGCGTCGTCGCGCCACGCGATGGCCCTGGGAAAAGACCATCGCGTTACGCTACGATCTCCAAAATCCGCCTATAAAAGGGCAGCTACGGGTACAATCCCCATTCATCCCATTTCACTCTCATTCTCACCTAGTTAACCTATGAGTACGTGCCAAGATTCTCCCGACGTTCCGAAGGCTTATTTTCGCGACGAGACGAGGTTCTGAGGTTCCGTTTTCTTGAAATTCGTGCAAGTATCGAAATTTTAACAAGCCATAGAACATATAAGCGAGTAGGAGCAAAGTTTTGCTAATCAAGCTTCCATTCCACATTAGTATTAACATTACCGAGTACATATTAAGGTAGGAGTTCTGCCCAAATATTATTTTATTATTATATTATATGGCTTAAACCATAGTCAGAGGTATAGCCCAAAACCTTGATCATAATTATGTTTATAATAGCTTTATACATGCAAAGGTTATAGTTAAAATAATGTTTCTTCATGATTAAGAAACATAAGCTTTTACATACAAGCAAATATAGTAGTTTCTTCATAATTAAGAAACGTAAGATTTTACATACAAGGGTTATAGTCAATTCGATGTTTCTTCTTGACGAAGAAACCTATCAATAGATATTTCTTCATGAAGAAGAAACTTAACACATGATTTGTAAACAAATGAAAACACTACGGGTTTAAATATTTTATTCAAACAAATGATCAGGCAAGGTTTATAGCTATCAAAACCAGACTAAATGTCTGTAGCTGGATCAAGAGACGATCCGGATATTTATATAAACTTATTTTATTATAGATTAATCATCAATCATTCACAAGGGTTTTCAAACGAGATCACCACATCATTCAGAAAAGACAATCACAATCACAATCACAGGTGAATACGTTAAACCTTTTTCAATCAGTCAGATAAACGGGTTGTTTGTCTTAAACAGTCAGTCAAATATGAGATTACTTGATCTCTAAATTTTAAGGGATTACGTGATCCCTAAGTCACAAGGTAGATAATAAAAGCAACTCAGACCGAGTACACATGTGTCTGGATCCAAACATATCTGTTAACCTATCAATCAAGGCTATGTGGCCACAGGCTAACAGACATAACAAAAGTTCTCTAATGGGCAACAGTTATTGAAGAACCATAATTGTGTGTGTATGGCAGTGGCATAAGTTCCCAGAAATAAGAGATGTTTCTGCTAAGTTTGTTCCAAAACTATCTTGTCAGTCAAATGTTTTCTGAGTCAACAATTCACCAGCATATCGCTGACGTATTTTCCCCCCTTATTACAGGAAAACAAGTATAACACATATAGCAAGGAATTAGAGTCAATCTTGAAGATAGAAGCTCGCAGATGGAAATGGCTCTGTTTTAAATAAATAAAATAATGTAAACAAAGGTTTGTAAACCAAAATATTTGAATATTTATTATCCAAAAGATTTTCACAATAAATTAATATTTCATTTTAACAAAAGACTTCCGCTAATAACCTGCAACTCTGATATATTTTCAAAACAGGTACCAAGTATGGGTGTCACGCCTAGGCCCTAAGTCGGGGAGTGACAGGTTGTTATCAGAGCCATCGTTCTTAGCGAATTAGGTATTGAGTATACCTAGGCTTTGAACAGAAATATGGTTATGCTGAAAATATTAATATTCAATTAAGAATATTAACTGATATAGTCATTGAATGATTAAACATAAGACTCAATCTTACCATACCGATACTGATAGGTACTTGATTAAAAGTATCTACATACAATCGCTGAATAATGATAAGATAGGAACACGATCCTATTTCCAATATAACATCGTACAGATGTCTGACCGTCAATCCAGCTAAGGATCATATCGACCTCCCTCAGGTAAGGGAAAAGGGTGTATAGGAACCGCTTTACTTCCAATCCCTATATCTAGTAGTGAAGACTCATATCAAACTTCAATGGAGGAAAATTCAGATTCCTTCGATTCCAACATCCCACTAGCTCATATCATTCGAAGACAAGATGTGCAGGGAGCAAAATCAAGTGGATCAAGTAAATCCCAGAAATCAATAAAGTCTAAGGGAAAAGGAATAATGACCGATCAGGAAGAAAATCCTCAGGGGCAGGAATATTTCACTTATCCGATAAATCAAGACCCTTACTTTGCTCATCCTCACAATGAACGTCGAAGCACAGATTATGAAGGAATGTACATCAGAGATGATTCAACATGTTATGAAGTTGATGTTACAAAAATAGTTGAATCAATGCTCAACGATATAGAGATGGAAGAAGAGAAGGAGAAAGAAAAAGAAAAAGGAAAAGAAAAGAAGACAACCGAGAATATCAAGAAGGATAGCAAGATCAAGAAATTGATTATCCGCTAGAAGAAATAGATAATAAGAAAAGTAGTAGCTATAAACAAGTGTAGCTATAATAATTTTGTGCACTCTTGTAACTACAATAATATGAATAAAAAATATGTTTTAATTTCCCCGAAAATTGAACTTGTCTTTAAAATTTCATTGTAGTATGAGAATAGAAAGCACAAAATTTTCTGAGTAATATCTCTGATATAATTGGAAGTAAAAGAAGATCCATCAATAAGATTAAGGAAAAGTCCAAGTGAACAGATTTCAAAGGATAAATTGCTCCTAAGTCAACGAGAGATAAAGTATTTTAATAGGAAAAGACCTAGAAAGAGAATTAAGAAAAAAATTCTTAAGGTCTGCTGATTCAAGAACAAAGATTATCAGAAAATCACAAAGTGGTGATGAGATACATGAATTTGTCATTCACACGATTATCCTAACATCATTCTTCAAATCAAAGTGAAAGCATTGAGATTGTGCCTTATGTGAAGTAAATAATCCCAAGAAAGAGATATTGGAGATCAAAGAAAAGAAAGAGTCAACAAGAGATCTTTCATAATTTTTCTCGAAATACGACAAAATCATTATTTCATACTTATATCGTCTATTTCAGTATCACACAATTATTTGCGAACGTTTATTATCAATAATATATTTCTTTCATACTAAATAAATTATGTTTTCAGAAATGCCAAATCCAATCAATCAAGAGAACAATGCTAAAGCTTCAAATCAAAGAAACAACAGAGAAGTATCAGAACATGCCCAGGAGATTCCTGAGCAATTTATGGTCAAAGTACAAGAAATGATTAATAATGCAATCACTCCTCTCGTCGATGCAATGAAAGGAGGATCACATAAAAGTAAATCTTTTCATTCAAACAAAACTGTTAGAACTCATCCATACCGAAATCCTGCTGACCATGAAGAAAGCGTTCATAGTTCTAGCACTAATAATAGTCTCAATCGTGATTTTAAGAAGTTAGTCATTCAAGGTTGTAATTTCAAGAATTTCCAAATTTATGGACCAAAAGAATTCTATGGCGATCAAGGTGCCATATCAGCATTATGATGGCTTGAAGAACTCAAGTCTATCGTCATCATAAGTCAATGTACTGAGATTCAAAAGATTCAGTATGCGTCTAAACTATTCAAGGGTGAATCTCTAGAATGATGGAATGACCTAATCATGACAAAAAGTAGAGAAATCTTGTACCAAATGGGATGGGAAGCATTTAAAGAGCTTGCAATACGAAGGTTTTGTCCCATGCATGAAAGAGATCTTATTCAAACCAAGTTTTTAAATTACAAAGTGGAAGGCACTAATCTCAGATAATACAATACTAAGTTTCATGAGTATTGTAGATTGGTACCGCACATGGTAACGCCTGAATATAACAAAGTGACCCGATATATCTGTGGATTGCCTCGAGAGATTAGAGACATGGTGAGATCCAATCTGCCACAAACTGTTGACTCGGCCATGGAATTGGCTGGTTATCTCATGAATGGACTTATCAGAAATCAAGAAGAAGATAAAAATGAAAAGTGAAAGGAAAAGAAAATGAGGTAAAGAGAATGAATAAAAACAAAGAAAAGGAAGATGGGCCATTTAAATTCACAAGACCAATCTGCTCAAATTGTGGAAGGAGACACCGTGGGAGATGTTTGAGATCAAATAACATTCCCAAAACTAATCCATTCATCACATGCACCTTCTGCAAGAAAATTGGTCATTCAGAAGAAGATTGCAGAAGAAAGACAGTGATGTGCTTTAATTGTGGAGAAAATAGGCATTTCAGCACAGAATGTCCAAAGAAGACAAACAATGCAAGTGGAAGCGGATCTAAGAAAGGAAACACCAGAATAAATTTGTTAAACATGTAAGAAGCATATGGCAATCAAGAATAGAAGCAGATAAGAGTATGCTGAATGAATGTGCAAGATTCTAAGGCATTAGAAATAACTAATAGTTAAGTTAGCTCTTATAAACTGCTTTTAAACGAGAAGTTTTGTAATCGTAATAGGATCTTTAAATCGCTAATGTAAATAAAGAAAGATATTAGCATATAGATCGTGTCTTTGCACAAGAATGCTTATATCCTTCAGAGAGATCGTTTTATTCAAAGAATATAAAGACTATATAGCTAATATAGTCCATCATCTATAGAAAGATGAAGTAAAGAAAAGAATGTATTGAATTAAATAGAAAGAATATGTCTTAAATCAAAGAAAATCGGTTATACGAACATTGAAAAAGTTCAAGGAGATAACTGATGGATATAAACGGAAGAAATCCGTTAAGATCATAAAGTAAAGGACAACGCGAGACAAGTGGTGGTATCTGGAATGAATAAGTTGAAAAGATTCAATAGACTAAATCCAAGAGGCATTCTAGTTAACATCAGTAAATGTTTAGAATTCAAAAGGTAAGATAAATAATTAAACACAACTGGCCACCGTGTTTAGTAATTTATAATTACTTATGATATTCTGAATCATTGACTGATAATATCAATTAAGATGCAATGATTTAAGAGTTTCAGCTATTCATCAACTCGAAGTAAAACTTGAGAATCAGATTAAAGAGAATTTAATCATCCAAAACCTAAGTCGGCGAATCTCGAGGACGAGATTCATTCCAAGGTGGGGAGGATGTTACATCTCGAGAATACCCCATTCAAATTTTGGGCTAAAAATGACATTTCTAGAAATGAAGGGGGTGTAATCCAGACCCATCGCGCTACGCGATAAGCAGATATAAAAAGAGCATCTCGCTACGCGATACCCCATTAAGCAAACCAGGGACACGTGGCCAACCACGTGTCACCACGTGGTAGCTTCAGGGGAATTGCATCGTCGCACTACGCGATGGCCCTGGGAAAAGACCATCGCGCTACACTACGGTCTCCAAAATCCGCCTATAAAAGGGCAGCTACGGGTACAATCCCCATTCATCCCATTTCACTCTCATTCTCACCTAGTTAACTTAGGAGTACGTGTCAAGATTCTCCCGACGTTCCGAAGGCTTATTTTCGCGACGAGACGAGGTTCCGAGGTTCCGTTTTCTTGAAATTCGTGCAAGTATCGAAGTTTAACAAGCCGTAGAACAGATAAGCGAGTAGGAGCGAAGTTTTGCCAATCAAGCTTCCATTCCACATTAGTATTAATATTACCGAGTACATATTAAGGTAGGAGTTTTGTCCAAATATTATTTTATTATTATATTATATGGCTTAGACCATAGTCAGGGGTATTGCCTAAAACCTTGATCATAATTATGTTTATAATAGCTTTATACATGCAAAGGTTATAGTTAAAATAATGTTTCTTCATGATTAAGAAACATAAGCTTTTACATACAAGCAGATACAGTAGTTTCTTCATAATTAAGAAACATAAGATTTTACATACCAGGGTTATAGTCAA
Organism: Bidens hawaiensis; assembly: GCF_021521415.1. Classification (NCBI taxonomy): domain Eukaryota; kingdom Viridiplantae; phylum Streptophyta; class Magnoliopsida; order Asterales; family Asteraceae; genus Bidens; species Bidens hawaiensis. The sequence continues at coordinate 151,628 of NW_027493008.1, read as the reverse complement.
TTCAATGTTTCTTCTTGACGAAGAAACCTATCAATAGATATTTCTTCATGAAGAAGAAACTTAACACATGATTTGTAAACAAATGAAAAGACTACGGGTTTAAATATTTTATTCAAACAAATGATCAGTCAAGGTTTATAGCTATCAAAACCAGACTAAATGTTTGTAGTTGGATCAAGAGACGATCTGGGTATTTATATTAACTTATTTTATTATAGATCAATCATCAATCATTCACAAGGGTTTTCAAACGAGATCACCACATCATTCAGAAAAGACAATGACAATCACAATCACAATCACATGTGAATACGCTAAACCTTTTTCGGTCAGTCAGATACACGGGTTGTTTGTCTTAAACAGTCAGTCAAATATGAGATTACGTGATCTCTAAATTTTAAGGGATTACGTGATCCCTAAGTCACAAGGTAGATAATAAAAGTAACTCAGACCGAGTACACATGTGTCTGGATCTGTTTCTACTGAGTTTGTTCCAAAACTATCTTGTCAGTCAAATGTTTTCAGAGTGAACGATTCACCAGCATATCGCTGACGTATTCCCCCCCTCATTACAGGAAAACAAGTATAGCACATATAGCGAGGAATTTGAGTCAATCTTGAAGTTAGAAGCTCGCAGATGGAAATGGCTCAGTTTTAAATAAATAAAATAATGTAAACAATGGTTTGTAAACCAAAATATTTGAATATTTATTATCCAAAAGATTTTCACAATAAATTAATATTTCATTTTAACAAAAGACTTCCGCTAATAACCCGTAACTCTGATATATTTTCAAAACAGGTACCAACTACGGGTGTCATGCCTAGGCCCTAAGTCGGGGTGTGACAGCGGTTCAGGCTTGGAATCATTCGGATTTCTTATGCCAGAATTATATTTTGAATGGTATGGTGGATGCACTGTACTATGTGTATTGCAAGGCCAAGACTGCCAAAGAATTATGGGAGTATTTGGACCACAAATACAAAACCGAAGATGCCGCTTCTAAGAAGTTCGTGGTGGCTAAGTTTTTAGACTTTAAAATGATAGACTCAAAACTATTCTTCATGATGTTCATGCAGAAGAATTGTCGCGCAACGAGACATTCCAAGTTGCAGCTATGATTGAAAACCTACCACCAAGTTAGATTGATTTCAAGAACTATCTCAAGCATAAGCGAAAGGAGATAACCATTGAAGATCTTGTCATTCGTCTTCGTATTGAAGAAGATAACAAAATTGCTCTAAAAATGATTGATGGTCCTGGAATGGCAAAGGCCAATGTTGTTGAACATGGTCAATCTTCAAAGGGTAATAAAACGGTGGAAAGAAGAATCATGGGAAAAGCTCCACCCTTGGTCCTAAGAGGAGAATTGGGAAGAAGAAGAAGTTCCAAGGAACTTTTTACAATTGTGGAAAGCAAGGCTATAGGGCCAATGAGTGTTAGCTTCTAAAGAATGAAAATGCTCGACAAGTGAATATGGTTCGTGAGGTTGAGAACCTTGTTGCTGTGGTCACGGACCTCTCGATTATGGTCACCCGAAGTTAACTTGGTTGGGCAAAATAATCATGTGTGCGTTGACAAAAGCCTCTTTAGCACTTTCAAAGAGGTGATAAATGGAGAAAAGGTTTTTATGGGAAACTCCACCACGAACGAAGGTAAAGGCGAGGGGAATATGGTCTTGAAGATGACTTCGGGAAAGGAACTCACTTTGTCCAATGTGTTGCATGTTCCAAAATTTCATAAGAACCTTTTGTCGGGGTGGCAGTTGAACAAGTTTGGTTTGACAATGGTTATTGAGTCAGATAAGATCGTATTGACCAAAAATGGTGTGTGTGTTGGTAAGGGCTATGCCCTCAATGGTTTGTTCAAATTGAATGTAACCGTGTTTAATGGATTGAATGAGAACACTACTAGTTCTGCTTACATGCTTGAGTCCTCTAATGTTTGGCATGGTAGACTAGGTCATGTTAACTTTAATTCCATTCGACGCACGATTAAACTTAATTGTATACCAACATTTGATATTGACTCAAATAATAAATTTGAAGCTTGTGTCGAAGCAAAACAAACAAGATCGCCATTCAAAAAGATTTAACGATTCACCGAATCCCTTGATATGATCCACACCGATGCGTGTGATCTAAAAGCAATTCCTACTCGTGGTGGAGTAAGTGCTTCTTCACGTTTATTGATGATTGTACAAGGTATTGCTATGTGTACTTACTTAAGAGTAAGGATGAGGCTATTCATAACTTTATCTTGTTCATAGCCGAAGTTGAGAATCAACTAAATCAGAAAATCAAAAGAGTAAGGAGTGACCGAGGATGTGAATATGTTTCACCTTTTGTTGATTTTTGTAAAAGAGATGGAATCATATATGAACTCTATAAGGCCCTGTTGCCGGTAACCTTACTTTGGTGTTGGATTTACTCATAAACACAGTTTTAAAATTAGAGTTAATTAAAACTTTTGCGGAATAATTAAAAATTCATGCATTACATTACAAACATCGAATCATGTCTTTAACAAAAGTTAACTTGTCTTAAAACATAATATAAATAGCATGTGAATCTTTTTTCTTCAATGCTAGTCTTCACTTCACTGTCACGTGCCTCCCCTTCACGCAATCTGCCTCATTCTATTTACCTGCGTGCATACTAAAAGTTAGCTACGCTGAGTGAGTTCTAGTTTAACAGTTACAGGATTATTCTTACACATATACATATCTTACATGTTCTTTCATTACGCGCTAATATTACTCAGTATTATTCTTACATTATTCTTACACAGCATACGATTTATTCTTACACTATTGCACATATATTTTAAGGGTCTGCCACCCGAATTCTTGCACCGATATCATAGAGTCGGCCACCGTATTCTTGCCCAGGTATTAGAATGGCCTGTCACCCTATTCTTGCCCAGGTATTAGTGCCACCCTATTCTTGCCCAGGTATTTGAAGGGCCTGTCACCCTTTTCTTGCCCAGGTATTAGAAGGGCCTCCCACCCTATTCTTGCCCAGGTATTAGAAGGGCCTGCCACCCTAACTCGTACATTATATTCATATTTGATTCTTACAATCATATATAGTTATCAAGCTAACGCATACAAATTCTTACCACATTCTTTCATTCTTTCCTTAGGCATTCACCTTCATCATGTTTGTATATATAAGTTCATATGTGTACTTCTAATCTTACCAGTATCCACACAGCCCCGAAAACATTTCAAAGCGAAATGGGGCTAGAACTCTCCTGTCGTCGGTTTCTCTTTGAGTTAATGGTAATTCCCTTCCTTAACTGAGCTCGGTTAACTGTGTAACAAGTTATAATTATCAGTTATCCATTACTACTACTTCTTATATCTAAGTTAATGAAACCCTCAACTAACGGTCCGGGGGCAGCGCCAATGGTAGTGGGGTCTAGAGGCGGCCGCCCCTAGCAGGGTCCAAGGGGCAGAGTCCCTGGACGGGGTTTAGCTGCCAAGTCAGCTTGGAAAAATTTTATTTTCATTAATAGTCCTTTATCGAAAATGTATCAGAAAATTGAATCGCATGAAATTTCGCATGGAAGTTTCGCTTCGCATGGATGTTTCGCTTCGCATGGAAGTTTTGCTTCGCTTGGGAAGTTTCACTTCGCATGTCTGTGCGATGCGAAATCTTTTCCTTTTCTTCGTTTTTACCAAGGGCGCTACCCCCGGACCCTTGTTAGTTGAGGGTTTCATTAACTTAGATATAAGAAGTAGTAGTAATGGATAACTGATACTCATAACTTGTTACACAGTTAGCCGAGCTCAGTTAAGGAAGGGAATTACGATTAACTCAGACAGAAACCAACGACAGGTGAGTTCTAGCCCCATTTGGCTTTGAAATGTTTTCAGGGCTGTGTGCATACTGGTAAGATTAGAAGTACACATATGCACTTATATATACATACATGATGAAGGTGAATGCCTAAGGAAAGAATTAAAGAATGTGGTAAGAATTTGTATGTGTTACCTTGATAACTATATATGATTATAAGAATCAAATATGAATATAATGTAAGAGTTAGGGTGGCCCCTTCTAATACCTGGGCAAGAATAGGGTGGTAGGCCCTTCTAATACCTGGGCAAGAATAGGGTGGGAGGCCCTTCTAATACCTAGGCAAGAATAGGGTGGCAGACCCTTATAATACCTGGGCAAGAATAGGGTGGCCGACTCTATGATATCAGTGCAAGAATTCGGGTGGCAGACCCTTATAATATCTGTGCAAGAGTGTAAGAATAAATCATATGTTGCGTAAGAATAATGTAAGAATAATACTAAGTAATATTAGCGCGTAATGAAAGAACGTGTAAGAATATGTATATGTGTAAGAATAATCCTGTAACTGTTAAACTAGAACTCACTCAGCGTAGCTGACTTTTAGTATGCACGCAGGTAAATAGAATGAGGCAGATTGCGTGATGGGGAGGCATGTGACAGTGAAGTGAAGACTGGCATCGAAGAAAAAAGATTCACATGCTATTTATATTATGTTTTAAGACAAGTTAACTTTTGTTAAAAGACATGATTCGATGTTTGTAATGTAATGCATGAAGTTTTAATTATTCCGCAAAAGTTTTAATTAACTCTAGAACTGTGTTTATGAGTAAATCAAACACCAAAGTAAGGTTACCGGCAACGGGGCCTTACAAGTTGGTATCAAAGCATAAGTTCGAGAGAAATAAGCATCCTACGTGCTTAGACTCGGACAAAGAATGGGATGAAAAGAGGAAAGAAGGAGCCATGAGTCTCCCAAGCAAGCTTAGAAAGTGGTTATCTAGTGTAAGTTGATCATGATCTTGTGTATAGTAAAGAATGAGTAAGAAGGCTAATCTAATAGCTAGATATGGAATTGCTTGTTTATTTGTGAAGATGTGAAACGTGTGATCGATTAACTATTATACGTATGAACTAGCAAAAGTGGACTCACAAAGGGAAGTGTGTAGGACACGGAGAGTAATGTGATCAGCTAATCACAACTGGCCACTGTTATTACCTGTTAGCCTTACTATCCTTATACTAAACAATTCCTGAAGTGGTGACGTTTGTGTTTTCATATAGAATTCGAACGGCTGGTGCTAAGAAGACTACTGGACAAGGAAGTCGCACGAGTCACCGTGGTATACCACGTGTTACCCAAGTACCCCCCGAAGAACTGATTATCGAGTCTAATGAAGACAGAAGCCTGACTGTGCGAGACGAAGGGTATCAGCTCGACCCTGCTATCCAAGCTGCCATCACTCAGGCAGTAGCTGTTGCAGTGCAGAATCTACATCAAGAAAAGTCGAATAAGAGCCATCCAAGAACTGTTGAAAAGACTGGAGAGGGTAGTAAGCAGGGTGAAGACACTAAGAAAGAGGCGGTCGGCGAAGGTTGAGGAGGGAAGGAAGAGCCGTGGTGGGTGTAACTACAAGTCGTTCAAGGGCTGTAACCCACCGAAGCTGACTGGTGTGGGTGACGCAATCGCTACTCTCCAATGGATAACTGCAATGGACAAGGTTATCCGAATTAGCGAATGTGTAACACCCACAAAGTTTAGGTCCAATTTTGACAAGTTTATAAAAATAAAGGGACCAAAAATAATTATGAGAAAGGTAATGGGAAAAAGGGTGATAAAGAAAAGAAAGCATATTTTGTTAAGGGAATAAGTAAGGAAACTCCATCCCACATGGAAGGTGGGAAAGAAATAAAAGCACTTTATAAGGAAGGAGTTTTCCATGGTAATGTTCTTATGGGGCTAACCACTCTCACTAGCCCCAGCGGAGGGTGTGAAGCACCCGATGCGTATGCGCACGGACTCGGACTCGGACACGGACACGGACACGGACACGGACACGGACTCGGGAGATGGGCGTAGTGTGGCGTTTTGATGGCGCACTCGGAACTGTGGAAGATAAACCAAGAAGTGACGAGTTAACAAAGTCCAGGGGTTGAAAATAAAAATTTTGATTTCCTCTACCCATCGTGCTATGCGACGGGTAGAACATGTTGATCATCGCGCTACGCGATGGTGTTTCCCAAGAATTTAGAAAAAGGGGCGTCACGCTACGCGATGGTCCAGAAGGAAGGGGGATCGCGCTACGCGATGACCCGGTTAAGTAACCGGATCAACCACGTGTCAATACGTGGCAACCTCTGGTGGATTGCGGCGTCGCGCTACGCGATGGCCAGGGGAAAACCCCGCTACGCGATGGTGGTCAAAACTTTGCCTATAAAAGGGGGCTACGGGTTTGAAGCATTCTCATTCCAAAAACACCTTTCTTTACACACACATAACCTTGGGGAACGTGCCCGACCATTGTGTGGTTCCGTGGTCCCGATTTCTCGTAAAACGTGCATGAATTGAAGTTCTAACGCTCCGTCGAGTGGTTAAGCGTGTAACGCCCGTAAATTTCGTTAATCGGCTCAATCGTTTATAAATGTTGGTCAAAAAGCCAGGGTTTCATCTTTCTAATTTAGAGCCTTGTAATACGTTTTAAAAGTTCGTTTGTCCATCCTTTTTCCCAAAACATCCCCTCTTACGACTTAAAGTATTATATTAGTATGTAGCACCCGACATTTTCGTTTAACGACATGCACGTTGTAGAGTTTGTATATTTATCGGATTTGACCCGGCATTCCTCGGGGACCTCTTTGTCTTTCTTGTAGCCTATTTGTTTAACCTTTGATCCAAGACATCACAATTTATAAGTTGGAGGACCTAGATGTAAAATGTTTATAACCTAAAACCCTAGCTTTTCCCCCTCCCTTCTTTGGTCCGATCGGCGCCCCTTCTCCAGCCCCCACCTTGTTTTCCGTGCAGCTCCAGCCGAGTTCCAGCCCTCCCGAGTCTAATTCAAGGTCGGTATTATGTGTCTACAACTCTTTTTCACCTTAATTGATCATATTAACGCGTTTATTGGTTGTTAAGATTGAGTTTTGATGATAACAGCTTGCTGACAGATTCGTATACGTTTATTGTAGGGTCTGTAACGTGATGTTAATCCACTGTTTTTCATCGATTCTTGTTCCATGATGTTCTACTTTGAGTCTAGTTTCAAGAAAGGTATAATACGTAATTTTTGGACGAGATTTGAATAGTTTTTATGATTTTATAAAATCGAGTGTCAAACCTGATACGGGACGACGGATTCTGGTCTGTCTTCCCGACATCATAACCTTTTTTCTACAAGTCTAAATTGGTTGGTTCCACTTCTGGAAGTTAATATTTTTAGTTAGGAACCAAACCCAATTGGAATCGTTTAATTTGGCTGGGTAATAAATTTTATAAAAATAAAACCATTTTGTTGCGCAGCTGAAATAGCTGCACATACCTTTCTGTGTTGGAAGAATTTTTATGATTTTTTTGTCCACTAGAAAAATATAATAAAAGTATTTTTAAAAACTTAAGAAATTTATGCAACATTGGTAAAAATTTAATAATTTAATTCCATGGTTTTCCTATGTAATAAAATACATCTTTGCATGCTAAAATCTGCATGTTATATTCGTTATTGATCGATAAGTTCGTTTAGGCTTAACCGGTGGCTGCCCTTTCTCGCATCTTTCGGGCTGTTATAATTGAAGTTCATACTCTATCATATTCTTAGGTATGTCACTTACAACATACTAAAAGTTCATGGCCAATGGAGGTGTTTAGGTCGGTCAATCGATTTTAGTTCGAAAACTATGGTTTATCGGGTGTAGGATTGGCAATTGTTGAGTTTGATGCGTTAAACGATCGGATGACCGACCGAATCAGTTTGTACAACCCTAGGGGGTTTAAGGGCTGTGGGAAAATTATATTTTTGATGCACGGGGCTGTTGTGGTTAGTGCTTCGTCAATCGAGTCAGCGGTGCGCGAATTTTCGGTTAAACATTAAAGTAAGAGTTGTAAAAAGGAACCGTCAACCCTATCAACTCGGGTGACATAATCTTGATGAATGAAAAGATTTAAAATGGAATTTTGTCAATTCGGGGCTGATTCGTTTAACAAATGGTTTTAAGGTTTATTTCGCGCGCATTCGACCCGATTTGATTATCGTTGGGCCTTAGGCCAAGTTGTTGGGCCTTGGGCCAAGTGTTGGGCCTTGGGACAAGTGGTTGAGCCTTGGGCCAAGTGTTTGGGCGTTGGGCCAAGTTGTTGGGCCTTGGGCCAGAGTGTTGGGCCTTGGGCCAAGTGGTTGGGCCTTGGGCTAAGTTGTTGGGCCTTGGGCCAAAGTGTTGGGCCTTGGGCCAAGTTGTTGGGCTTGAACGGCCCATTAGGCTAGAGTGTTCTTACAGTCTAGTTTAGTAACGCGTTGTGTATAATTTACAGGCCCTTGCTTGTGATTGTGCACTTAGGGATTTCCTAGCTCATTGCAGGTGTTCGGTTGATTCAGGTGAGTTCATGATGCCCTTTTTACTCATTTTACTTTTGGGCTAGCATGCGCACCTAAATGTTTTCTTACTTGGTGAAATGATTTTAAAATGATTTTATATAGGCTTGCTAGTATATGGTAAGCCTTGGGATGTTAAATATATATATGTGTATATACATTATTTCTTGGCCTATATCTGGCGATGTTGTAGTCGTTTCGACTACTGATGTTGTGTATGCCTACTTTGTGTTTGCATGCACTGATGTTACGTGTTTGGGTTGTACGTGTGCACGACCCTGATGTTATTACTTGGATGAGATGTTACGTGTTTGGGTTGTACGTGTGCTCGACCCTGATGTTATTATTTAATTGGATGGTATTTATAGAGATATAAATATATGGATGTATATAGATGTCTAAGTATGAATACTTAGTGTTGATGATGGCCTAACTGTTCGTATCCCGTATTATATTTAAACTCTTGGAATGTTTTATAGTCCCGTTTTGATATTTAAACTCTGGGAATGTTTTATAATCCCGTTTTTATATTTAAACTGTTGGAATGTTTTATAGTCCCGTTTTTATATTTAAACTCTGGGAATGTTTTATAATACCATTTTTATATTTAAACTCCTAGAATGTTTTATAATCCTGTTTTTATATTTAAACTCTGGGAATGTTTTATAATCCCGTTTTTATATTTAAACTCTTGGAATGTTTTATAGTCCCGTTTTTATATTTAAACTATGGGAATGTTTTATGATCCCATTTTTATATTTAAACTCCTGGAATGTTTTATAATCCCGTTTTTATATTTAAACTCTTGGAATGTCTTATAATCTCGTTTTTATATTTAAACTCTTAGAATGTTTTATAATCCCATTTTGATATCTAAACTCTTGAAATGTTTTTAAACGAATTTATATAGGCTTGCTAGCAATGGTAGGCCTTGGGATGTTAAATATATATATATACATATGTATATACATTATTGCTTGGCCTATATTTGGCGATGTTGTAGTCATTTCGACTACTGAATGTTGCGTATGCCTACCTTGTGTTGCATGCGCCGAATGTTACGTGTTTGGGTTGTACGTTTGCTCGACCCTGAATGTTTGTAGTCGTCTCGACTACTGAATGTTGCGTATGCCTACCTTGTGTTGCATGCGCCGAATGTTACGTGTTTGGGTTGTACGTTTGCTCGACCCTGAATGTTTGTAGTCGTCTCGACTACTGAATGTTGCGTATGCCTACTTTGTGTTTGCATGCGCTGAATGTTACGTGTTTGGGTTGTACGTTTTCTCGGCCCTGAATGTTATTATTGACGTGGCTGGGTCAAATATATTACTTGGGGAAGACCCGGGGTGAGGAGGCCCGCCGTATTATGAACCGTGGTCGGGTCAAATATATTACTTGGGGAAGACCCAGGGTGAGGAGGCCCATATCACGTGTTTGGATGTTAAACCGCGACCGAGTCAAATATATTACTTGGGGATGACCCGGGGTGAGGAGGCTCGTGTTACGTGATATTGTTTTATTAAACTGTGACCGAGTTAAATATATTGCTTGGGGATGACCCGGGTGAGGAGGCTCGTGTCACATGCTTAGGTCTTACCGCGTCCGGGTCAAATATATTACTCGAGTCTTGACTCGTGGTGGAGAGGCCCGTGTACGTGTGTTCGACGATGATTGTATTACTTGGTGAATTATATATAATTTATTTTATTTATACCTTCTCTATTGTTTATAACTATAGCTTTGAAATAAAGTATGAATTATTGTTTATGAAAACTTGAACTCACTCAGCTCAAGCTGACTTTGTGTGTATGTTAGATTGACTTTCAGGTTAAGAATTAGAGATTTCCGCTCGGACGTGTTAGAGACTACTCGGACGGTTGAAGGCACATCTAGTCGAAGAATTAATAACGCAAACTGTTTCTTTTAAATTATTACCATAAGTATTTAAATTTTAATTTTGGTCACTTTCCCTGGTTTTGGGAATTTTGATGTTATCTATTCCGTTGTTTACTACTCTGAAACGATTTTAATAAGATGAAGATTTCAAATAAAACGAATATTTTATTTACAATTGATTTTGGACACCTGTACCCGTGTTTTGGGATTTTTAATACTTAACTTTTCCGCTGTTATTTACTCTGAACTTGTTTTAAATACAAAGAATCGTTTGGTTTTAAATTTTTGTGAATTTGTGGATGAGATTACCAACTGTAGGATTCCCGGGATGCGGGGTCTTACAAAGCGAGTTTGAAACAAGGTTCTGACGGTTTAAGTAGAAGTGCTACTTGTACAAGGCTTAGGCAAATCAAAATACCCGCTTAAGGTAGGGATTCTGCTTAAGTTATTATTTTATTATTATTTTATATAGCCTAGACCCTAGTCAAGGCTAGTCAAGGGTATAGTCTATACCTTGATCAAGTAAGTAAGTGAAATATAAGTTTTCATAAGATAAGATTATTGATGAAATGTTGCTCTTTATTTTTATAAAGATATTACTTATGAAAGAAGAAACTTGATATATACGTTTCTTCATGATGAAGAAACGTAGCATGTAAATGTTTTACAAAATGAAATGAATATCAAGGTAAAGGTTATGCAAATAGACTTAAGGTCTATAGTTAGATTGTAGATCTAGTTATTTATAGAATGTTATTCTTGTACTATAGGTCCGAGATAAAGATCCGACATCTGTTGGTGAGAAATCTTGAAATCAACAAAATGTGAATACGTCCAAACCTTTTTATAGTGTGAAATGTTTTATGACGTGAATACGTCTATGTACTATATATATTGAAAAGATATTTACTCTTTGAAACTATGGACTGATATCCATATGTAAAAGAGTTATGGAAATATTTGCATGAGGGTTGGTTCAAATCCTCTAAAACGTTTTGATACAAGGTAGTAGGAAACACTCAGGCTAAAATACACATGTGTCTGGATCCTTCATGTATGTACTGTAGTGGGCACACTACAAAAATATTGATCATGAGGCAAGTGACTGTTTCTAGGGCGAGTGAAGTCCAATTATGTGGTTTGTGCGTATGATTAGTTTCGATGAGATGAGATTGAGACCCACTGAGTCGTTGAACACTATTGGTGTTGTGTCATTACAAATTGTGAAAATGTTTTATTGAGTTAGGGTATTCACTAGCATATAGCTGACGTATTTTGAAACTGTTTTCAGGTAACCAGGAGTAAGGAATAGTATTGGATATGCCAGTGGAGATAGAAGAACACTAGGCATAGTTTACAGCTGGTGGCTCAGCTAATTTTGTAATGAAGCATATATATTAAACTTGTTCTTAAACAAGAAATTTTGAAAAACGATCAAGGGTGTTTAAATCCCTTTATTATGAAATTAAATATTTTAAATTAACATTTTCCGCTGCAAACTTTGATAAATTGACAAAAGTGGTACCAACTGTGAGTCACACGCCTAGGCCCGAAGGCGGGGTGTGACGGAATGTTTCCTGACCAAGCCGTGGGTTATGCTACTCAATCATTTGGGGAAGAAGCGATGTTCTGGTGGGAAACGGTTGAGCAAAGGAAGACCCCTGCCGAGATTAAGGCTATGAAGTGGGAAGATTTGAACAGAAATGGTCATGTAGAAATTCTGTGCAGATGCATAAGTTGAAAGGGCTAAGATGAGGTTCTTGAACCTGAAAGCAGAAAAGATGACACACCGTGAATACACCACTGAGTTTAACCGCATGTCAAGACTATTGCCTGAAATGGTGAATACTGAAGCCAAGAGGATCAAGTGCTACTTGAGGGGACTGCCACAAAATATTTGCACCTTAGTTCGGGCTAGTAAACCCACTACTTTTTATTCTGCTGTCGAACTCGAAGAAATGGTTTATGATGACCTGGCTGTGGATGACGTGGTGGTGGTGGAAGAGAAGAAAGAGAAGGAGTGGGTTGCTCCTGCTAAGCGACTGGGTACTCAGTTGTGGAATTCAAGGGAGAAGAAGCAGAAAGTGTGGGAGAAGAAACCGTGCAAGACTTGTGGGAAGATCCACGGCGGAGAATGTAAGTGGAGTGCCAGGGGGAATACTTGCTACAAGTGTGGGAAAATAGGGCATTACTCTCACGACTGTAACATCGAGCCTGTCTGTTACAAGTGTGGAAAGACTGGCCATATGGCGAGAGAGTGCATTGCAAATGAAGCTGGGGGAAGCGGATAGAAGGATGTCGTGCAGTCTAGGCCCAAGACCAGAGCCTACATGTTGACACAAGAGCAAGCCAAGAATATCCCTGATGTTGTGACAGGTACGTTCCTAGTAAACGGTGTTTCCGCTTCAGTGTTGTTTGATTCAGGTACGACTAGGAGTTTCGTAGCTACCTTGTTTTGTAAAACAGCTAAGATGATTTGTTGCCGTGTGCCTGAAACAATTATGGTCGAGACTGCTAATGAGACCTCAGTTAAAATTATGAGAATGGTTAAGAATTGTAAGATAGAGTTGGAGGGACACGAATTCCCTGCTACCCTGTATGTGTTGACCTTAGGAGGATTCGATGTAGTATTGGGGATGGATTAGCTGTCTGAGTTCAAAGCTCAAATAGTATGCAAGAGTAGATTGATAAGACTGAAGTCTTCGGATGGTGATGCAGTAACGGTTTATGGTGATAGAGAAAGCTCAGGGCTTAACGTCATTTCGATTATCAAAGCCGAAGGTTTGTTAAGGCGAGGGTGCAGTGCCTACCTGGCGTATGTCGTCAAAGCTATGGCTGAGACGAAAGAAGTGATAGATGTTCCTGTAGTGTGTGACTATCCCGAAGTGTTCCCTAAGGACCTTCAGAGAATGCCACCGGAACATGAGGTGGAATTTCAGATAGAGTTAATACTAGGACCACAGCCCATCGCGAAGCACCGTATCGTTTGGCGCCGTCCGAGATGAAAGAATTGATGTCCCAATTGCAAGAACTCCTCAATAAGGGTTTTATAAGGCCAAGTGTTTCTCCGTGGGGCGCACCGGTGTTATTCGTCAAGAAGAAGGATGGGAGTATGAGAATGTGCATCGACTACAGGGAGTTGAATAAGCTTACGGTGAAGTATAGATATCCGTTACCGCGGATTGATGATCTGTTTGATCAGTTACAAGGTGCTAGTTGGTTCTCGCGAATAGACCTCAGATCGGGCTACCATCAGTTGAAGGTAAAAGAGGCAGACATCCCTAAGACAGCGTTTCGGACGCGGTATGGGCATTTCGAGTTCCTTGTGTTGTCGTTTTGCCTCACCAATGCTCCCACAGCATTTGTGGATATGATGAATAGGGTATGCCGGCCGATGTTAGACAAGTCGGTTATCGTTTTCATTGACGATATATTAATTTATTCAAAGAGCGAATCTGACCGTGCTGAGCATCTGAGGGAAGTATTAGAAGTTCTGAAGAAGGAGAAATTGTACGCTAAGTTCTCGAAGTGTGCATTTTGGCTGCGAGAGGTACAGTTTTTAGGTCACATAATCAATCCCGTGGGAATTACTGTGGACCCAACTAAGATTGAAGCGATAAAGAATTGGAAGACTCCGCGAAACCCGACTGAGATACGTAGTTTCCTAGGGATAGCTGGCTATTATAGGAGATTCATTCCGGGCTTCTCCAAGATAACCGCACCGTTGACCGGCACGACCCGGAAGACTGTAGTATTCAGTTGGGGTAAGCATCAAGAAGAAGCGTTCGAAGAATTGAAGAAAAGACTCACACAGGCTCCAATCCTTGTTTTGCCCGATGTTGAAGTAGATTTGGTAGTCTGTACTGATGCTTCATATCAAAGGTTAGGTTGCGTGTTGATGCAATGAGGGAAGGTCATAGCCTATGCGTCTAGACAGCTGAAAGTTCACGAAAGCACATACCCGACGCACGACCTGGAGTTAGCAGCTGTAGTGCATGCTCTCAAGATTTGGAGACATTATTGTATGGTACTAAGTGTACCATTTATACCAATCATAAGAGTTTGAAATACTTCTTCTAGCAGAAAGAGTTGAATATGAGGAAGGGAAGATGGTTAGAACTGATAAAGGATTATGAATGTGACATCAAGTATTATCTGGGAAAAACTAATGTAGTCGCTGACGCCTTAAGCCGAAAGAACGCAGAAGTTATTGCGACGGTCAAGTCTTACAAACTCACGCCTCCTTACTCCCCTCAACCAAATGGCATAGCGGAACGCAAAGGACAATCTAAGATTAAGGAAGTTGAAATTAGAAAGAGTAAACGGCAAAGGACTGAAAAATCCTTCGGCTCTGACTTCCTTACCTACATTGTAGAAGAGGAACCTCAAACGTACCAACTAGCGGTGAGTTTCTCAGAAGGACCTAAGTGGAGGGAGGCCATCAAAGGTGAGATAGATTCTATCTTAAAAAATCATACTTGGGAACTAGTGGATCTTCCTCAAGGATGTAAACCACTAGGATATCGATGGATCTTCAAAAAGAAGATGAAACGAGATGGCACCATCGATAAATACAAGGCAAGGTTGGTGATCAAATGATATAAACAACGAGAAGGTTTAGATTACTTTGATACATATTTGCCAGTTAGGCGAATAACCTCCATCAGGTTGGTGCTTGAATTGCCGCCATTAGAAATTTGGAAGTTCACCAAATGGAGGTGAAAACAGCTTTCTTGAATGAAAATCTGGAGGAAGAGATTTACATGGAACAACCTGAAGGTTTCATAGCCATTGGGCAAGAAAAGAAAGTTTTGTAGAATCTTTGTATGGATTAAAACAAGCTCCAAAGCAATGGCATCAAAAGTTTGATCATGTCATGCTTGATGTCGGGTTCAAAATCAATGAATGTGACAAATGTGTATATGTGAAGGACACATCAGATGGATATGTTATTCTGTGTCTATACGTAGATGATATGCTCATTGCTGGAAGTGATGACAAAATCATAACGTCCACAAAGAACATGCTAAAGGCAAGATTTGACATGAAAGACATGGGTTTTGCGGATGCGATTTTGGGAGTTAAAATCACATTAACCCAAAGTGGACTTGTTTTAAGTCAAGCCCATTACGTGAACAAAATGTCACACCCCAACCTAAGGCGGAAATGCCGGGGCAAGATCCGGTTGCTCACAGCTCGAAGATACTATCATGAATATAAGTGACAATATCTAATTAATTATTTTATTGAAAGAATACACACAATATCCAAATACAACAAATCTATTCAAGTAAATAAATATAACAAGTTTAAATCCATGTTTGTCTTCATTATAACCCTAAGGTCTTTCTAAGTGTCCATGCTTCAACTTCAAGCAACCTACATATGCGTAGAAAACAGAGTTGTCAACAACACATGTTGAGTGAGATGATCACCAATTACGACACAACAAATAATAATATATATAAATAGATAATTGATAAATGCGCAAACCAACCATGTGATAGTAATCAATCAAATCATAACAAAACATGTATATAACCAAATCGCGCTAGAGTGCCAATGAATCGTTGCCAGCGAATCGGGCATTGATTACAATGACTAAAATTGTCGGTTTACCTTTGCCAAGCGAATCGGGCTCCGGTTACTAAGACGGTCGTATGATCATACTAATGAGAATCTCCAAATGTTGTCAAGTAAACAATTAAACATGTAGCAATTAGCAAATAGCATTCAACTGATATTCACACAATGATTATGTTTGCGATTTTGTGTATATATATATATATATAGGATAGAAAATATGAGTAAGTATGCATATGTGCCCAAAACGTTTGAAAACAATGTATAAAAAGGGGAATGATCAAACTCACCTTAGATTAATGACAAGCGATTAATAAGTGCGATTAACGAGCTATGAATAAGCGAGTCGTCCACTACACATCAAATATTATGAACAATTCAGAATCTGAGATTTTGGGATATAATATAAGTAAAAAAGAACTTGTTTCCGCTGGAATCAATCCAAACGGACGTTTAGAACTCCAGTTATGTTATATTTAAGATTTAAGCGAGCTGGTACTGATCAGAATCCGAACAACGATTTGTGATTCAGGTTTTGGTCAGTAGCCTTAAAATTTTGTTTTGAGAATAAAAGTCTTCTGGACCGAATATTGAATCCGACCAGAAGTATGAGAAAACATTAAGTCAAACTTGTTGACTATTTTGCCCTTTATCGAGTTTTAAACGATTTGACCAGTCAACACTCTTCAACCACCGAAATTGATTGAAGGTTATTGACTAGGGAATATGTATGAATGATTCCTATGTTTACAACTTACCCAGAAAGTGAAAGGATCGATGTGAAACGGAAGTTAAAGGTCCATACGCATGCAAAGTCAAACGAACAAGCATTGTTGCTTCAACGAATAAGCAAAAACCAAAGGGTTTGGTGATGGTCAGAGGTAGGTGATGGCTAGGGGTCTCTCTAGGGTTAGGATACATGTTTGTGGCAGAGAATTATTGTAACATCCATATTTTGAGATAAATAAATAAAAGAGAAGTTTATTATTAACTGTGTGTCGTTAGTTTAACTATGTGCGTGTTTATGTTTGGATAAGGTTTGGTTGGAAAAGGGAGTGGGTGGTGGGGCCCTTGGACCCCTATATACATACCCCAACCTCTTCTACATTCCATTTCTTTCCACCATCACACACTCAAGAACACACACACACTTTCTCTCTATCACCCGAATCCAATCCCGAGCCAAAAGAAGGAAGAACCCCATGTGTAAACGTCATCAAGCACCAAGAAACACGTCCAGATCTTCGGGTTTGTCCAGATCTGAACCGAACCCGGAGCAAAAGGTAAGCTTCGACCAAGGGTTAAGTTTTACGGTTAGAATCGACATGCAAGCCGATGTAATGATAGATCGGGTTGTGAAATGTAAGAAAAACATAAACTTGGTGAGTTTTAACCTCACGGGTGTGTTTAGAACAAAAAGATGATGTTTGGACCATGAAAAACATGGGTATACAAAGTTGGTACGACACGAAACCCATAAAAAGAGTAGAATCGGGTCCTAAGGAAGAGTCTCAGAGGAAAATGGCCTTAAAATAGTAAAAAAGAAGTAAAAAAGGGGGTTTTCACATGAAAAAGGGCTTCGCATCGCATGCCATGCGAAATCCAAGAATTTCGCATCGCACGCCATGCGAAGCGAAATCGCATGCGAAGCGAAACCGCATGCGAAGCGAAATCGCATGCGAAGCGAAATTCTCATGTGAAATTCTATGCGAAATCAGCATGCGAAGCAAAATCGCATGCGAAGCGAAATTCTCATGCGAAATCCTATGCGAAATTCCAAGCAAAATTCCATGCGAAATCCCATGCTAAATTCCATGCGAATTGGCCGTGCGAAATTTCATGAAATCCGTTTTCTAATGCATTTTTGAAGAAATCTAGCCAGGGGCTCTGCCCCTTCGACCCTGCTAGGGGGCTGCCGCCCCTAGACCCCGCTACTAGGGGCGCTGCCCCCAGACCCCCGTTAGTTGAGGGTTCCATTGACTTAGACGTAAGCAGTAATAGTAATGGATAATTGACACGCGTAATGTGTTGTATAGTTAGCTGTGCACAGCTAAGGAAGGACATTACCATTAACGGCGAGAGAAACCGACATCAAGTGAGTTCTAGCCCCATTTCTCTTGAAATGTTTTCGGGGTTGTGTGCATACTTGTAAGACTAGTAATATATATGCGTTTATGATTAATATGAATGATTGTTGCTAGAATGAAAGAAAGTTGTAAGAACTTGCATGTGCCTAGCTGTTAACTTAACGTGATTGAAAGAGTCAAGTAAGAATGTGATGTAAGGGTCGGGGTGACAGGCCCTTATAATACATGGGCAAGAATAGTAAGAGTCTGATGTAAGAGTCAGGGTGACAGGCCCCTATAATACTTGGGCAAGAATAGAGTGGCCGACTCTATGATATCGGTGCAAGAGGTCGGGTGGCAGACCCTTATAATATCTGTGCAAGAGGTCGGGTGGCAGACCCTTATAATATCTGCGCAAGAATGTAAGAATAATTGTATGATTGTAAGAAAGTATAAAAATATTGTAAGAATAGTGCAAGAAATGTTTGGTTGTAAATAAAAGAACGTGTAAGAATAATCCTGTAACTTGTTAAACTAGAACTCACTCAACGTAGCTGACTTTTAGTATGCACGCAGGTGAGTAGGATGAGGCAGGTTGCTTAAGGTGGGACACGTGGCAAATGGATGAAGACTGGCATCAAAGACGGAAGATTAACGTGTCATTTATGTTATTGTTTAAGACTTAATGTATTTTGTTAAGACAAGTACTTATGTTATGTAAGAATTTTTAATATTAAGTATTTCGCGAAAAGTTTTTATTTAACTCTGATTTTAGAACTGTGTTTATGAGTAAATCCAACACCAAAGTAGGGCTACCTGGGACGGGACCCTACAATTATGATGTGTTTATATAGATATTACAAAAACGAACTATATTGGAAAAATTTACTCGTTTAAGTAACAAAATACGATTTTAATGAGAATACCGATGTAATATAACAAAGATTTCATGATTTATCAGTAATTTAAGAATATGGACTTGTATTTTAGTTATAATCCTTTTCTTGGACATTAATTTACCCGATTTATGCCAAAAATAAGCGATTTGGATGCTAAAAACAAATTAGGAAACAAAATAAGCTATTTAATGAGAAAATCTAGTACAATAACTAACAAAATTTGGCTTGGACACCAACAAAAACGAAATTGGACCAGCTATAACATTTCTTGGATTTTAAGTTTCGTTAAATTATTCGAAAATAGCAAAGAATTGGCAAAACTAGTCCGTGTAGTTCCCGAAAATGCGATTCTTAGCCGTTTTAAGCGATTTTAAAGGTTTCTAAGGGCTATTTGGCATAATTGAAATCAAAGGTATAGCTAAAGGCTATTTGGCATAATTGAAAGCGATGAAATTATAAAATAAGTTAAACCAAGTTAAATACCAATAAATACAAGGTTTAAATAGTTTGGAAGATCCAAATTACATTCCCGAATTGATTTAAACTTAAACGAATAAAAATACAAAAAATCCGAGATGTTACAGTCTTCCTGTAATGCCCGTAAATTTTGTTAATCGGCTCGATCGTTAATAAATGTTTGTCAAAAAAAAGCCGGGGTTTCATCTTTCTAATTTGGAGCCTTGTAATACGTTTTAAAAGTCCGTTTATCCATCCTTTTTCCCAAACATCCCCTCTCATAACTTAAAGTATTATATTAGTATGTAGTACCAGTCATTTTCGTTTAACGGCATGCACGTTGTAGAGTTTGTATATTTATCGGGTTTGAACCGGCTTACTTCGGGGACCTCCTTGTCATACCCGTAAGTTAAATTAATTAACTTTCCACTCAGGTTGTTCCACCTTTCTTATATGAGGGACTAGAATGTAACTTGTTGTTTTATTTCATAAAAGAAAACCCTAGCCCCCTCCCTTTTGGCCGATCGCAAGAGAGCAGCAGCAGCAGGGGTTCTTTTTCCTTTTTCCAGCCACAATCTAAGTACAAAACTCATATTCAAGGTTAGTCCAATGTTCCTATTGGTCTTCTACACCTTAATTGATCATATTAACGCGCATATTGGTCGTTAGGCTTGAGTTTTGGTTAAAACGATTTCTGACAGATTCGTACTCATTTATTGTTCGGTCTGTAACTCGATGAAAATATATTGTTTTTGGTCGATTCTTGTTCTATGATGTTCTTCTTTGATTCTAGTTTCCAGAAAGGTATAATGTGTAATTTTTGGATGAGATTTGAATGCTTTTTATGATTTTATAAGATCGAGTGTCAAAGCTGATGCGGGATGACGGATTCTGGTCTGTCTTCCCGACATCATAACTCTTTTTCGACAAGTCCAAATTGGTTGGTTCCACTTCTGGAAGTTAATATTTTGATTTAGGAACCAAACCCAATTGGAATCGTTTAAAAATAAAAACCATTTTGTTGCGCACTGAAGTAGCTACATACCTTTCTGTTTTGGAGGAATTTTTATGATTTTTATGTCCACTAGAAAAATATAATAAAAATATTTTGATAAAGCTAAGACATTTATTAAGGTCCGGTAAAAATTTAATAATTTATTTCAAAGGTTATCCTATGTAATTAAATGCATCTTCGCATGCTAAAATCTGCACGTTTTACTTGTTATTGATTGATAAGTTCGTTTTAGGCTTCACCGGTGGATGTTCAATTGTGTTCTTGTCGGGGCTGTTTGACGTGAGTCTTTACACCAACATCTTCCTAGGTATGTCTAGTATTACATACTTTAAAATCATGTCCTTTGGTGTTTGTTTGTTTGGTCAACTAGTTGTAGTTTGAAAGATTGTTTTCGGTTGGCTAGAATAGTGTTTTGTTGCGTTTAACGCGAGAGATGAAGTAGGTGATGACCAATTCAGTTCGGATAGTTTCGGATTAATGTACGGGCTGAATTGGTCGTCGGTTACTCAAACGGGTCGGTACAACGCGCATTCGCGTTTATTGATTAGTCGGTGCATTGTGCTTGCGAGTTACAGACCCATTTGACTCCTGTAGCATCGTGTGGACTTGTTGGATGTGAATTTATCATATTGGGTCCACACGGGGCTGAGTTGGATGTTAATTGCCTAAACGACTCTTAAACGCGCGTGTTAGTTTCACCTAGTGCTTCCGGGGGTAATTTGGAAATTCTTTACTCTCGGGAGTATCTAAGGGTCGTGTTGGTAAACTTAAGGCCCCCGGGGGGGGGGGGCTGTTATGATTGAGTTTGATGAGGTCGAGGCTTTAAGTAACTCGAACCATGTTAGAATGCCTCGTAGGATAAACGAGTCGATTCGGTACCGTTAGTAATTATTGTTCGTAATCCAACAGGCTTTTGAGTTGTGGGAGTACTTAAGGGTCCTCTAGCCCGTTGTGATTGTGTGCCTTGTGTCAGGTGAGTTCATGTTGCCCTTTTTAATCTTTTTTACGTTTTGGGCTAGCATACACAGCCTATTACAAATTTTACCCGATTTTAATCGCTTAAACTATTTGGATGGTATTACATGGTCTTATTCGTGATTGTGCATTTTGAAAGCTATGTTTGAATTATTTTCTATGCCTTGGGATATTTTAGACTCGTTTATGGTCTTATATTCCTTAAGGTTACATACATTATTTATGGTCTAGGCTCAAGGATACTATTAGGCCTAGTATTAATTCCTAGATTATCCATTATTTATGGATTGGATGTGATGATATGGTTTGGTTGAATGCTTGAATTAGATGTTGGTAAGTGTGTTTGTGGATGTGTATGTGTGGCAAAACAGTAACCGGGTCAAATATATTACTCGGGGAATACCCGGGGTGAGGAGGCCCGTGTTGCATGTTTATGTCCCGGCGGGTCAAATATATTACTTGGGGATGACCCGAGGTGAGGAGGCCCGCCGTCCTGCTAAACCGTGGTCGGGTCAAATATATTACTTGGGAAAGACCCGGGGTGAGGAGGCCCGTATCACGTGTTTAGGTATGTTAAACCGTGACCGAGTCAAATATATTACTCGGGGATGACCCGGGGTGAGGAGGCTCGTGTTGCGTGACTTTTGTATTATTAAACTGTGATCGAGTCAAATATATTACTTGGGGATGACCCGGGGTGAGGAGGCTCGTGTTGCATGATTTTGTTAGTTTTTGTTAAACTGCGGCCGAGTCAAATATATTACTCGGGGAAGACCCGAGGTGAGGAGACCCGTGTTGTGTGTTTGATGAAGAAAAGATGTTTAATGTTTTATTTACTTATGATTTGATCAAGAAGAGTTATTTATTATTTTATTTACCTATGACTTGACCAAGGAAAGTTATATATCTAATTACTTATGATTTCTCCTACATTTTATACTAATGGAGTTAAATTGTTTATTGGATGTTACTTATGGAAAAACCGAGAGTGAGAGTCGTGTGGGACGGCCCGAGGTAGAGCTCACCTCGGGTCGGCCGTCATTTGTTTTCATGTTTGGTTTGTAAGTGTTTCGGTTATTATATAAAAGATCTGCAGATGTGTTTATCCCATTCGTGTGTTTGTTCGTGTGTTTGTATGTGTGTAATCGTGTTCTTCATCTTCTACACCAATAAACGAGTCTAGGAGGATTCTGCACTCCTAGACCTCGTGCGGATCTCGTATCGATCGGCGACGCCCCGGGGCGGGGGACTTACATGTACTAAAGATTGAAGTTTGGACATGTAGACAAGACCTTAGGATATAATCAACTTAACCTTTACTTGAGCTTATATTTGTATATTTAAATTGTCTATTGTATTTGGATACTGTGTGTATAATTGAAATAAAACAATTAATTAGATATTGTCATATTTATATTATAATAATATCCTCGAGCTGCGAGCAATCGGATCACGCCCCGACATTTCCGCCTTAGGTTGGGGTGTGACACAAGCCTCATTTTTAGTTTTATTGTAGAAAATTATGAATTTTAAAGAAATCTGAATACGTTATCATACGATACTTGGGTAGGTTTAACGTTAGAGTATGCCGTGTAGCCGGTGCTATAAAGTTAAATCTTATACTTCTAGTTTTAGTGGTTAACACCTCATAGTTGTATGGTTTTATAACCTTAAATTCTATATTGATGGGATGCCTCGGGTTCGGAGACCACGGGTATTTTTACGGTTGTTCATCTAGGTATCTTCGGATATTGAAATAAATAAAAGCTTTTAAGCATAAACCCGCAGTTTACTGCAATCATTACACTCACCTACATCAATTACAGTGAAGTAAAATCTTGATGATCCAGTGATCATCCCGCTGTTAGACATACGTGGTACTCTTACTTGCGTCCCATACCATTAAGAACAGGATCAAATAGAGACACGGCGTATGTAAACCGGCAGATGGAAACTTGTAAAATCACGGGTGGTAATGGATTCGAGGTATTGCTTGATAACGGGGGGTATGTCATGTAGTGGGGAACACTAGCTAGTTAGTTGAATAATTGAACCTTAATCGTATCTAACGGCTGCTTAGTAGACTTTGATGCTTAAACTTAGGTGGATAAACAATATCCTTGACCGTCTTAGCTATTCATGAAAATGTGCAACAATGTTTTTATCTGCTATTTTTGAGGTTTAAGTCAAGTTGGGGTGGTTTGATCCGGTAAAATCCAAAATAAAACGAGTCTTGACTGTGGGTTCCACTAGATTATATACAAAATAATAATAATAATAATAATAATAATAATAATAATAAATAGTTGGATCTTACTTGTCCCGGTAAAGACAAAGTCATGGGTTTAAGTGGACAACAATATCGGTGATCGCTGTTTTTGCGTTGTTCTAAATTTTAAGATAATCTAATATGCTTTTAAGACCGTATTTCTCCGATTCTGATCCCATTGCCATTAGAGTTTTTCAGGGATGAAAAATATAAGTGTGGGGATATTTGATATAAGGCTAAATATATATAAATCCCTTGTATATTTAATATAATATTTTATTAGTTTTTGTTTGGTTTTAATTAGAATTTGTATATTACTAATTTATTTTAATATTTTAGGTTCCGGGTTTCAATCATGTCGAAAAGAGGGCGAAAATAAGCAAAGTGGGAGAAGGCCCGTCGTGCGGCACTTTGGGCGTAGTTTTCTAGAATCTTCTACAAATACCAAGTCTATAGGCTAAGATTTCTAGAATCTTCTACAAGTATTAAATTTATGGTCTCAGATTTCCAAAATCTTCTACTAATTTTAAGTTTATGGGCCTTGAAAGTCTATATAAACACTCATAAACTTAACCCTAATCATAACTTGAATACCCTAGACGGCTTGGAAGAATTTAGGAGCTCAAGAGGAGATCTTTTGGAGGGTTTGAAGGCAAGGAATCAGCCGGTGACGTGCTTATTATTCAAGGATGAAAACCACGGGTTTTATTACCTTTAATCTTCCGTTCTTATTTATTTTTGCCTTGATTTCCTTTATTATCGCTTTGTTTGATTTTATTATGCTAGGCTAAATATTATAGACTGCCTAGGCTTATGATGAACCTCTGTTAATGTTTGATTCTGACTTGGGATTTATTTATCGTTATGGTTTATGAACTAGTAAAAGGTTTAATTATATTAAATTGATGCATGTGTGTGCTTAGGATTGTTTGTTGAGTTTTATTATTCCATAGTTGCCTTGATTAGGTCATCTACTTTGTGTTTTTGACTATTTTATGATTGATTTCGAATAAGATTATAGGAATAATATTATTTAATTAAATAAACCTAAGTGTGCTGCTAACCTAAATATCTGTAAGGTGATAGGTTATTGATAGATCTTTATTATTTAATCTTGCTAGATTTAGTTCTTCGTAAGGAGTCCGTCTAATGGAGTTAAATTGTTTATTGGATGTTACTTATGGAAAACTTGAACTCACTCAGCTCAAGCTGACTTTGTGTGTATGTTAGGTTGATTTTCAGGTTAAGGATTGGAGATTACCGCTTGGACGTGCTGGAGACTACTCGGACGGTTGAAGACATATCTAGTCGAAGAATTAATAATGCAAACTGTTTCTTTTAATTTATTACTATAAGCATTTAAATCTTGGTTTTGGGTACTTTTCCTGGTTTTTGGGGATTTTGATGTTTATTATTCCGCTGTGTATTACTCTGAATTGATTTTAATAAGATGAACATGTTTGGTTTTAAATTTTTGAGAATTTTCGGATATGATTACCAACTGTAGGATTCCCGAGGTTCGGGGTCTTACACTCCCCTACTTTAGGGAATTTCATCCCGAAATTAAGGAAAACTAGAACACAATCATTTTTAAAAATAATTAAACTTTTAAGTAAAATATCATAACATAGAACTTCTAATAATCGAAGCAACACTTCAAATGACAATCCGATAAGGGCACTTATATATAGGATGTACCAGCGGCGTATCTACCATGTCCTTATAATCTCATCATTCGTACCGTTACCCAAGCTATATTAGGTTCTAAATCATGACGCACAATTGTACATATTATGATTTCCATAAGAGGACTTGAATAATTATGTTCCGGACCATAATTACTCTCATCGTCGGATGGTCCGCATAACTCGTTCCATCATGTGGGTTATAACACATTTAAAACCATCACGTTGAAAGAAACAAACGTTTTGATAACTTTAAATATAAATTCAAGAGATACTTATTAAATATTCGGGTTGGATTAATAAAACTAGGTGATTTCTATTATATCTTTTGATTAGGAAAGTTACAAATTTTGGAGATTAAAATGGATTTCTTGACATTTGAAATGAATTATGATGATCGAGAATAATCAAAGAGTTGAATATGAAGTTAACCGTGATAGATAAAGGAACTTGATTCATGAGATTGTATGCGTAAAAGTTTAATTTATAACAAATCTTAAGATCGAGAGTATAAATTTAAACGAAAATTTTGGTGAGTCGAGTTTAGTTAATTTGAGAACTTATGAGATTAAAGAGAAGTTAATGTAAGTCATAGCTTTTCAAGTAGGTGATTTTGAGATTAGATTAATTCGATTAAGATATTCTAAAATATTATAATAGTTAATAATTAATAATTTAAATATTAATGATAGTGCGAAAATATACATATTTGAATTTAATTGTTATTAGACTAAACTGAGAAGCAGATATTCCCGAATCACCGAGATATTCGTATTCCAATTAAATCTTTAAAATTAGATAAAATATAAAGTGGATAATTGTAGATATTAAATTAGATTAACTTGGGAATTCGTAGATTTTTTTTTCAATGTGCATCAAAAATCAAAGTAGGGAATTGAAACATTTACGAACCAACGTTTAGTTTCAAATAACGATTTAATCAATAAATAAGTGAGTGATGAATTTTAATGGGAATTTACCAAAAAGTCAATTGATATAAGGCTAAATATATATAAATCCCTTTTATATTTAATATAATATTTTATTATTTTTTGTTTGGTTTTAATTAGAATTTGTATATTACTAATTTATTTTAATATTTTAGGTTCCGGGTTTCAATCATGTCGAAAAGAGGGCGAAAATAAGCAAAGTGGGAGAAGGCCCGTCGTGCGGCACTTTGGGCGCAGTTTTCTAGAATCTTCTACAAATACCAAGTCTATAGGCTAAGATTTCTAGAATCTTCTACAAGTATTAAATTTATGGTCTCAGATTTCCAAAATCTTCTACTAATTTTAAGTTTATGGGCCTTGAAAGTCTATATAAACACTCATAAACTTAACCCTAATCATAACCTGAATACCCTAGACGGCTTGGAAGAATTTAGGAGCTCAAGAGGTGAACTTTTGGAGGGTTTGAAGGCAAGGAATCAGCCGGTGACGTGCTTATTATTCAAGGATGAAAACCACGGGTTTTATTACCTTTAATCTTCCGTTCTTATTTATTTTTGCCTTGATTTCCTTTATTATCGCTTTGTTTGATTTTATTATGCTAGGCTAAATATTATAGACTGCCTAGGCTTATGATGAACCTCTGTTAATGTTTGATTCTGACTTGGGATTTATTTATCGTTATGGTTTATGAACTAGTAAAAGGTTTAATTATATTAAATTGATGCATGTGTGTGCTTAGGATTGTTTGTTGAGTTTTATTATTCCATAGTTGCCTTGATTATAGTTTGTCATTATGATAGGTTGCTATTAGGTCATCTACTTTGTGTTTTTGACTATTTTATGATTGATTTCGAATAAGATCATAGGAATAATATTATTTAATTAAATAAACCTAAGTGTGCTGCTAACCTAAATATCTGTAAGGTGATAGGTTATTGATAGATTTTTATTATTTAATCTTGCTAGATTTAGTTCTTCGTAAGGAGTCCGTCTAGGTTTGATTATTTATTATTGTCTATCGAGTCAATTGAATATATTAGACTGCCTTTGATTTCCGCGCTGTAAGGTAGGATTTCGTTTAAAGGAACTAGTTTGTAATTAATTAGGTGACCGTAAGGAAACTTGATTTTTAATACTGGTGTGCGTTAAAACTTATTAGAAACCCATAGGTGTCTCTTAAGAAGGGTCAGGAGTCCTGTTCGGGTTTTCTCTTAAGCGTCTATTTTACGATCCCAGTTTCATAACTAAATATTCTCCCGGTTAATTGATAACTGAAACTTAGGGGGATTCTTGCCTAGGTGGTTGTTCGTCATCATCTGAATTAAGACCAAGTTCTAAGTTTAATCGTCTTTAGTTTTTCTTAATTAGTTTAAATTAGTTTAAAATTAGTTTATTAGTAAAACCCCCTAAAACAAATAATAAATAAATAAGTCATGTCTGTAGTTGAGTCTAGTTAGCTAGTAAACGTAATTAAAAGAGTCCCGTGGGTTCGATATCCGAACTTACTTAGCTGTACTAGAGTCGATCGGTTCACTTGCCGTTTAGTAGTTTTAGTTAACTTAAAGAATTTATTATTTAGTGTCTAGATTAACGTAATTTTAGTTAATAATATTAAATTACTTTAAGCATATCAAGTTTTTGGCGCCGTTGCCGGGGACTCTTGGTGATTGCGTTATTAGCTTTGATTAGACTTACTTGCTACATACGTGCTATTTGTATTTTGTTTTATGTTTTTCTAGTCGTAGGAGTTAGGTTAATATAGTTTAGTTAATTGATAGTTTTATTTTGGAGTCTTTTAGTAGGAATGTACTTCGTTTTCTTTATTTTGAGTCGTAGGAGTCTAATTGTCTGTGTTTTTTTTATTTCTTTTGAGTCTCGTAAGTATGTGTGAGATTTGTGGTGGACCCCATTTTACTCTTATATGTCCACAATATGTGGGGTGTTTATCACATTATTATGCTAACCCTCCTATGCAGCCGCAACAAAATTTTTTGCAGGGGCCTCCTTCGTATTATTATGATGATCTATATCAGCAGCCTTAGCATTATCAGGGTCAATTTGATGGTCAGTATTCTAATAACAACCTTGTTGAGAATAGTTTGTCCGAGAGTAGTATGAAGAATTTAGAGAATATGATGGCTCAATATCTGGCTTCAGATTCCCAACAGAAGTTAGCTGAGCAGGACATCATCTTGAAAAATCAGCAGAGCGTTATTACAGATCTCCAACGTATAATAGAAAGCATTACTAGGAGATTCGAAGAAAATGAGGAAGAAGAAAAGAGATCAAAGTTATTGTAGTATGTTGACCTGTCAAATGAAGGGATCACTCAAGTAACGGAGACGAAAATGGACGATGAAGTCCCACCTCCAGTTCCACAAATTGCTGTTGCTAATTACTGGAGTGACTCTGATGATGAAATAGAGGAAGAAGAGTTGGCTGCTTATCAGAGGTCTTTAGTGAAGAAAGAAGAGATAGAGGAGGAAGTGGATTTGGGAGATTCACTTGAGTTAATGTTTGGTGTTGAAGAAGAGATAGAGGAGGAAGTGGATTTGGGAGAATCACTTGATTTGATGTTTGGTGTTGAGAAAGAGGCTGAGAATAAGTTGTGTGAGGTGGATGAGTTTTTGGATTTGGAGTTAGAAGGGTTGCCCGAGTAC
Source organism: Bidens hawaiensis (assembly GCF_021521415.1). Taxonomy (NCBI): domain Eukaryota; kingdom Viridiplantae; phylum Streptophyta; class Magnoliopsida; order Asterales; family Asteraceae; genus Bidens; species Bidens hawaiensis. The sequence goes on along the minus strand of NW_027493008.1, from coordinate 122,790 downwards.
GATGAAATAGGTGAGTTCGATTCGGAGGGTGACTTAGCATTTTTTGAATCCCTACTAGAAGATATAGAAGTGGTGGTAGTGGAAGAGCATCAAAACTGGCCCGTGACACTTATAATAAATGTCGCTCATAAATCAAAACCACGGGAGAAGGCGAAGAGAAGAGCATCTGCGAACCAGAATAATTTGCAAGTCAGAAAATGGTCTACAGGAAAGAAGAAGCCATTGAAGTTCAAGAACGACCAGTCTTCTAGATACATGTCATGCATCCGGTTCTTGCCAGGTAAGTTTAAATTTTGGTGGTCTGACCCGTTAAAGATTTTTAAATCATTTTTCAATTCCACTAATAACATTTTAATGTTTAACAAGTACCGGGTGGAACTGAACGGGTTAGATAGGGTCCAGGTGAAAGCGAAACCTCCTGATTCAGTTTAATCGTGGGGAGGTTCCACAGAGTTTGTATATTTAATCGATTCACTAATGTAGTCTTTTGTAGTTTTTCTTTGTTTTTGTGTTTTTAAGTTTTGTAGGATTTGAGCTATAAGAGAACCCCCCTTGAAGTATAATGCAACATTCAAGTGTGGGGATGAAGCAACAAGAACCGTATATTTTTTAATTATTTATTTGCTGTTTTTATTCGTTTTTATTGGTTAGGTTAGTTGGTCTGGTAACATACTTAAGTGCTTAACATCTATCAAATTGATAAGATATTTTTAGATATTGTTTGTTGTGTTTGTCGTTTCCATTCGTGTGTGAGAGATGGAGGTTTTTGTTTTATGAGCACGTTTGGAGTTGGAGGGTAGCTTTGGAAGAAGACTTTGCCATCATATCGCCATGCGCATATTACGAGCTAAGTCTTTTCCATTATTTATCTTGCTTGTTTATTTTTATTTATTTTTGTATATATTTTTTTAGGTTTTTAGTTTTTTGTATTGCGAATTTATTTTTATTTTTCGTCCTTATCCTTGCATTGAGGACAATGCTAGAGTTAAGTGTGGGGATATGATATTTGAGTCGTAGTTAAATTTTAATTAAACTTTTATTATTAAAATTGACCTTTTGGTTTAATCTCCATTAAAAAACATCACTCGCCTTATTTATTGATCAAGATCGTTATTTAGTTGGTTCATAAATATTTCAATTCCCCACTTTGATTTTAATACACCTTAAAAAATTTGAACGTTTTAAATGATAAATTCGTAGTTGTTAGAATAGTCATGGTGATTCAGGCATTTCTAGCCTCGCATTTGTCTTATTTTTACATGCTTCACATTTTATTTTTGTTATCACAATTAAATTAAAAATTTGTTATTCACTTGAACTTCCATTTTCAATAATTCAATTTACTTACTTCCTAATATTTATAACGATTTTGTGAAAAAAAAATCCACAAATTCCCAATTTAATCTATCAACGATTTAATTCAAATATGTATATTTCGTATTATCATTAATATTTAAATTATTAATTACTAACTATTATAATATTTTAGAATATCTTAATCGAATTAATCTAATCTCAACACCACAAATTTGAAAAGCTGTGACTTTATTTTAACTTCTCTTTAAGTTCTTAAACTAACCAAATGTAACGTCCGTAAATTTCCGATAAAAAGGTTTAGCCTTGTAGTGTTGCCTACACCTTCGGGCTTGACCCGGCATTCTTCCGAGAGCTCCTAGCCACCCTCGTAAACGTTTCTCACTTAAATTTCCACCGAAGTTGCTACACACTTCATACTGGAGGGACTAGAGTGTAAATTATTATTTTATATCATAAAATAAACCCTAGCCCCCCCCCCATATCTGCGATTGGCAGTAAGCAAGAGCCAAGCAACCCCCGATTTTTCTTTTTGCAGCCAAGATTAAGCCTTAGAACTTCAATTCTAGGTATGTACTACGATTCCCCAAGTCTTTTGCACCATAATTGGTCGTTATATTGCGCGTATTGATCGTTAAACGACTTGTTTTAGGTTAACCGGGTGGCTGTCCAATTGAGCGTTTCCGGGGCTGTTTTGAGTGAGGTTTTTGCACCAAAATCCTCCTAGGTATGTGTGGTACATTATACTTAAAAACCGTATTCATTGAAGGTGTTTAGGTCGGTCAATCGATTTTAGTTCGAAAACTAGGGTTTGTCGAGTGTAGAATCATCAATTGTTGAGTTTGATGCGTTAATCGATTGAATGACCAACCGAATCAGTTTGTACAGCCCTAGGGGGGTTTAAGAGCTGTGGGAAAATTATATTTTTGGTACTCGGGGCTGATTAGGTTGGTGATTAGTCAATTGAGTCGACGGTGCGCGAATTGTCGTTTAAACGTTAAATTGAGTGTTGTAAAAAGGAACCGTCAACCCTATCAACTCGAGTGACATAATTATGATGTATGAAAAGGTTAATAATGGAATTTGGTCCATTTGGGGCTGATTGGTTTGACAATTGGTTTTTAAGATTTAGTACGCGCGTATTCGACTCGATTTGCATACCGAGGAGTGAGTTGTGCATCATGGTTAGCCCCGACCATGATTGTAGGGTGGATTTGGTTAATTGAAGGGTTTTAGGGGCTGAGGTAAAGTAATTGGGTATGGGTTGGGCCTCGGGACAAAGTGTTGGGCTTAAACGGCCCATTTGACAAGTGTGTTCTTACGGTCTAGTTTAGTGACGCGTTGTGTACAATTTACAGGCCCTTACTTGTGAGTGTGCACTTAGAGATTTCCGTTTTCTTACTTGATGAAATGTTTTAAACTATTTTGCATAGGCTTGCGAGTATTGGTAGGCCTTGGAATGATATAGAATGTGTGTATGTTATATATATTATTGTATGGCCAATATTTGGCGAATGTTGTAGTCGTTATTGACTATTTCGTGTTTGCATACGGATGGATGGTGATCTTGGCCCGGCCAAACTATACGACTCAGGTTCTTAAATCCTGTGGCGGGCCCTGAAAAGCCCTTGAGGGGGGGGGGGAGGCTCGTGTGGCATGATCAACATCGGATGTTACGTGTTTGGGTTGTACGTGTGATCGGCTCTGAATGTTATTATTGAATGTTATATATATATATTTATATATATAGGAATGCACGTATAGAGATGTTCATACGTAAGGATGATTATTTATTAAATGTGATGATCTAACTGATGTATTTCCATTTACAGTTTTAAAACCATTGGAATGATTTATTTAATTGTCTATTATTAAAACTTGAACTCACTCAGCTCAAGCTGACTTTGTGTGTATGTTAGTGTGAGTTTCAGGTTTAGAGGAGGATGCTTACCGCTTGGACGTGCTCGAGACTACTTGGACGGTTGAAGGCATAACAAGTCGGAGATTAATACGCAAACAGTTTTCTTTTTATTTATTACTTTAAACATTTAAATTATGGTTTTGGGAACTTGGTTTTAGTACTTGTGATTTTCCGTTGTTTATCACTTTGAACCGAATTTTAATAAGATGAAATGGTTTGACTTTAAATTTTTGAGAATTTTTGGATATGATTACCAACTGTAGGATTCCCGGGATTCGGGGTCTTACACCAAACTCGACTCATAAAAATTTTCGTTAACTATGTTTAAACTTATGCTCTCGATCTTAAGAATTTTGTTTCTAATAAATACGATCTTTAAGGATTCCGCATGCTATTAACTATTTTAAAGATTTGTTGCTAAATAAACTTTTGCGCGTTTCATCTCATGAATCAAGTTCTTTTATCTATCAAGGTTAACTTGATATAATATCCCACTCTTAGCTTATTCTCGATCGCCATAATTCATTTCAAATGTCTGTTTCAAGAAATTCATTTCAATCTCTGGAATTCGTAACTTTGCCATAAAAGATGTTTTAAAAATTACACGGTTTTAGTAATCCAACTCGAACATTTATTAAGTATCCCTTGAATTTATTTAAAGTTATCAAAACGTTTGTTTCTTTCAAAATGATGGTTTCAAATGTTTTTAACCCACATGATGAAACGAATTATGCGGACCTTCTGACGATAAGAGTAATTATGGCCGCGAACATAATTATCCGAGTCCTCGCATGGAAATCATAATACGTAAAATTATGTGTAACGATTTTGAACCTAAGGTAGCTTGGGTAACGGTACGACTGATGAGATGATAAGGACATGGTGGATACGTTACTGGAACATCCTATATATAAGTGCCATTATCGGATTGTCATTTGAAGCGTTGCTTCGGTTATTAAAAGTTCTATGTTATGATATTTTCCTTAAAATTTTAAAGTGTTTTCAAAACGATGATGTTTTGGTTTTCCTTAATTTTGGGGCGAAATTCCCTAAAGTAGGGGAGACTGTAACACTTCGGATTTTCTAAACTGTATTCGTTTACTCATAATTCGACCTGGGAATATTTTAGATTATTATTATTAATCAAGAATCAAGTATTTAAGTTTATAATGTTCACTTTAGGCCCTTCATACTTCTCATATTGTTCAATTCTTAATCTATGCATAAAAGATTCAATAAATGACCAAATACCAAACCACAAGGACTAAATATGAAAAAAACTGAAACTTCACCATAGGGAGGCCCGGGGCGCTGCACGACCAGCCTAGGGCTCCCCATCACGCGGCGCTCTGGGGTAGCTGGGCAGTTTACATGTTCGATCTCGTTTCCTAGTTCGTTTTTAGCATCCAAATCTCTTATTTTTGGCATAAATCGAGTGTTTTAAGCCCCAAGAAAACTAACCTAGCTTAGATACATGTCCATATACATTACCCCTTGTTCAAGAACGAATTTTACAAATTATAATGTTGATTTGATCATTAAAGGCCCATCTGGTTCTAAAACGAGTAAGCTACCTTATTTAGTTCTATTTAGTGAATCCTATATTCTCTGCTACAAATCATCCCTAAACCCTAAATCACCAATACCAGCCATCCTACCTGCTATTCATCCCCAAATCCTTCGGTTTTTGCATTATTGTTGAAGATACACGCTTATTCGGTTGACTTTGCTTATGCACCGACCTTTGACTCTTCGTTTCTCATCGATCCTTTTACTTTCCGGGTAAGTTGTAAACATAGGAATCGTTCACATATATTCCCTAGTCTATAATCTTCAATCAATTTTGGTGGTTGAAGGGTGTTGACTGGTCAAATCATTTAAAACTCGTTAAAGGGCAAAATAGTCAACAAGTTTGACTTAACGTTTTCTTATACTTCTGATCGGATTCAACGTTCGGTCCAGAAGACTTTTATTCTTGTAACATAATTTTAAGGCTACTGACTAAACCCGACTTCTGACTCGCTGTTCGGATTCTGGTCAGTACTAGCTCGCCTAAAACTTAAATATAGTATAACTTGAGTTCTAAACGTTCATTTGGATTGATTACAACGGAAACGAGGTATTTTTCATTTATATTATCATATCCTAAAATCTAAGATTCTGAATTATATATATCATTTGACATGTAGTGGACAACTCGCTTATTCGTTAGCTCGTTTAATCGCATTTAGTAATCGCTTAAGGTGAGTTTATCATTCCCCTATTTTACAACTTTTCTAAATGTTTTGGGGACATATGCGTACGTATCCGTATTTCATACTCTCTCTCTCTGTCTCTCTCTCTCTCTATATATATATATATATATTCAAACAAATGCATACGTGTTATTGTGAGTGATTTAATCAAACATACGTGCTACTTGCTTACTTGTGTTACCATTCAATCTATCGCATAGCGGGTGTTCCTGCTGATGACCAGTGCTCGATTCGCTTGGCAACGGTCTACTACTTGTTTATGGTTTAATTTTATCTACCGCACTTATCACGTCATGCTTATTTGTATTGTTGTGTCAAAACTGGTGATATTCTCACTCATTTTATGTTGAAAAAACTCCATTTTATACGCATATGCAGGTTGCTTGTACTGTTGGTGCATAATGTCAGTAGTTCAGTGTCGAGTGTCTGTAATCGTGTTAGTTATATTTGAGTTTTGTATGCAAGCGAAGTTGCTAACAAGTTCGCTGATATAGGCGAACTTGTTAGTCAAGCGAAGTTAGGGACAACTTCGCCTGAACATGCCAGGCGAAGTTGTCGTGTCTATTTAAGTTGTTTGTTACGGCTTATTCGAGAGAGATAGATTAACAGTTTTGTTTCGAGTCAGAGATTTTTGTATCCGGTGATCATTGTATCACGTGTTTAAGGCTGGAATACAACGTGTGTTTGGTTATCGTATCGTGTGTTAACTCGTATTGTTTTCTATACTCGTAACGTCTTACGTAGGGATTCCGCACATACGTAGAACGCGATATCTCGTGTAGATCCGGGGGGACCTACAAGTGGTATCAGAGCCTTAGGCTCTTATGCTATGGTTCGAGATCTGAGTTTTGGTGTTTCTGGCACGTTTCTGATCGTTTCTGGCCGATCAGCGCCGCAGGCGAAGTTATGGGGTTCAGGCGAAGTTGTCGCTTAAATTTTAGGGTTTAGGCGAAGTTAGCAGCCAGGCGAAGTTATTGACAGGCGAAGTTTTAGCCAGGCGAAGTTATGGACAGGCGAAGTTGACTTTAGGCGAAGTTAACGAGAAAAAAAAAAAGAGTGTTTTGGAGTTTTCGTCTGTATGGCCAGGTGTACACGATTATTGTGAGACCGGAGACGTTGTTCCGTCAAAGAGTGAAATTTGTTATCTCTTGGTCTTACGTGTGAACAAATACGTGTCAACTCTGGATATGGAGCTGAGGTTGTGAATGGGATATTGATTGAAACTGGATATTGACACATATTTGGGTGTTTGTGGGCAATAAAATAGTTGTTGTTCGAGGTTGACCAACTGAAGAAAGTCATATTGAACTGAAGGTTTTCGTCATTACTGGATTGCGGTCAGAGCATATTATTTATGTTATTTTCAAGGCGTTCGAGAATTGGATCCTGAAACGTGATGCTTATTTATTAAAGTGAAAATTCTGGAACAAGTTGGATTTAATCGAGAATTAAAGTGTTTATGTTCTTGATTGTTATCCCTGGAGATTGAAGATGCTTCGGATTAATTAATGGTCATGTGTGTTAGATTATGTCAAGGTGGTTTTGTGATGAAATTGATCACTTGATGTTGAGTAGTTGAAGATTAAACCTTATCGTATGCCGACTTGTTGGTGAAGTTGTGGAGGGAGCCCAACTTCATGTGTTGGTGAAGTTAGAAGAACTTCACGTGTTGTGAAGTCAGAAGGACTCACGTGATTGGTTGAGATGATTAATTAGGCACGGGGATGCATGCATTTCAAAGACCTCAATCTATTTAGTCGGAGAAGCTTACACTGAAGGGGAGATCTGATATGGAAGACGCTGGGTGATTGGTAGATTTGTGAAGCTACAAGACAGTTTCAGACACGGCTGGTTGAAGGGCAAACAGAAGATCATCAGTTAAGAGGGAGTCTGTTGGTGCATGTTTTGTAACAGATGATCTTTTGTGTTTGTTAGAATTGAGAGCAACGGTCAAAGGGGAGTCTGTTGGTGCATTTTGTGACCGTCGCTATGCAATTCTGATCAGCGGATACGATGTACGAAGTTAGGACAACTTCGCCATAGGCGAAGTTAGAACAACTTCTGCCATAGGCGAAGTTAGAATAACTTCGCCATAGGCGAAGTTATAACAACTTCGCCTACAGGCCCAAGCCCGCGAAGTTTATATATATATATGTGTGTCTTGTTTAGGTTGGTAATCCAGAAAAATTAGAGTTTTGTGTGTTAAGTTCAAGTAGCTAGAGAAAAACCGAGAGTGAGAGTCGTGTGGGACGGCCCGAGGTAGAGCTCACCTCGGGTCGGCCGTCATTTGTTTTCATGTTTGGTTTGTAAGTGTTTCGGTTATTATATAAAAGATCTGCAGATGTGTTTATCCCATTCGTGTGTTTGTTCGTGTGTTTGTATGTGTGTAATCGTGTTCTTCATCTTCTACACCAATAAACGAGTCTAGGAGGATTCTGCACTCCTAGACCTCGTGCGGATCTCGTATCGATCGGCGACGCCCCGGGGCGGGGGACTTACATGTACTAAAGATTGAAGTTTGGACATGTAGACAAGACCTTAGGATATAATCAACTTAACCTTTACTTGAGCTTATATTTGTATATTTAAATTGTCTATTGTATTTGGATACTGTGTGTATAATTGAAATAAAACAATTAATTAGATATTGTCATATTTATATTATAATAATATCCTCGAGCTGCGAGCAATCGGATCACGCCCCGACATTTCCGCCTTAGGTTGGGGTGTGACACAAGCCTCATTTTTAGTTTTATTGTAGAAAATTATGAATTTTAAAGAAATCTGAATACGTTATCATACGATACTTGGGTAGGTTTAACGTTAGAGTATGCCGTGTAGCCGGTGCTATAAAGTTAAATCTTATACTTCTAGTTTTAGTGGTTAACACCTCATAGTTGTATGGTTTTATAACCTTAAATTCTATATTGATGGGATGCCTCGGGTTCGGAGACCACGGGTATTTTTACGGTTGTTCATCTAGGTATCTTCGGATATTGAAATAAATAAAAGCTTTTAAGCATAAACCCGCAGTTTACTGCAATCATTACACTCACCTACATCAATTACAGTGAAGTAAAATCTTGATGATCCAGTGATCATCCCGCTGTTAGTCATACGTGGTACTCTTACTTGCGTCCCATACCATTAAGAACAGGATCAAATAGAGACACGGCGTATGTAAACCGGCAGATGGAAACTTGTAAAATCACGGGTGGTAATGGATTCGAGGTATTGCTTGATAACGGGGGGTATGTCATGTAGTGGGGAACACTAGCTAGTTAGTTGAATAATTGAACCTTAATCGTATCTAACGGCTGCTTAGTAGACTTTGATGCTTAAACTTAGGTGGATAAACAATATCCTTGACCGTCTTAGCTATTCATGAAAATGTGCAACAATGTTTTTATCTGCTATTTTTGAGGTTTAAGTCAAGTTGGGGTGGTTTGATCCGGTAAAATCCAAAATAAAACGAGTCTTGACTGTGGGTTCCACTAGATTATATACAAAATAATAATAATAATAATAATAATAATAATAATAATAATAATAATAATAAATAGTTGGATCTTACTTGTCCCGGTAAAGACAAAGTCATGGGTTTAAGTGGACAACAATATCGGTGATCGCTGTTTTTGCGTTGTTCTAAATTTAAGATAATCTAATATGCTTTTAAGACCGTATTTCTCCGATTCTGATCCCATTGCCATTAGAGTTTTTCAGGGATGAAAAATATAAGTGTGGGGATATTTGATATAAGGCTAAATATATATAAATCCCTTGTATATTTAATATAATATTTTATTAGTTTTTGTTTGGTTTTAATTAGAATTTGTATATTACTAATTTATTTTAATATTTTAGGTTCCGGGTTTCAATCATGTCGAAAAGAGGGCGAAAATAAGCAAAGTGGGAGAAGGCCCGTCGTGCGGCACTTTGGGCGTAGTTTTCTAGAATCTTCTACAAATACCAAGTCTATAGGCTAAGATTTCTAGAATCTTCTACAAGTATTAAATTTATGGTCTCAGATTTCCAAAATCTTCTACTAATTTTAAGTTTATGGGCCTTGAAAGTCTATATAAACACTCATAAACTTAACCCTAATCATAACTTGAATACCCTAGACGGCTTGGAAGAATTTAGGAGCTCAAGAGGTGATCTTTTGGAGGGTTTGAAGGCAAAGAATCAGCCGGTGACGTGCTTATTATTCAAGGATGAAAACCACGGGTTTTATTACCTTTAATCTTCCGTTCTTATTTATTTTTGCCTTGATTTCCTTTATTATCGCTTTGTTTGATTTTATTATGCTAGGCTAAATATTATAGACTGCCTAGGCTTATGATGAACCTCTGTTAATGTTTGATTCTGACTTGGGATTTATTTATCGTTATGGTTTATGAACTAGTAAAAGGTTTAATTATATTAAATTGATGCATGTGTGTGCTTAGGATTGTTTGTTGAGTTTTATTATTCCATAGTTGCCTTGATTAGGTCATCTACTTTGTGTTTTTGACTATTTTATGATTGATTTCGAATAAGATTATAGGAATAATATTATTTAATTAAATAAACCTAAGTGTGCTGCTAACCTAAATATCTGTAAGGTGATAGGTTATTGATAGATCTTTATTATTTAATCTTGCTAGATTTAGTTCTTCGTAAGGAGTCCGTCTAATGGAGTTAAATTGTTTATTGGATGTTACTTATGGAAAACTTGAACTCACTCAGCTCAAGCTGACTTTGTGTGTATGTTAGGTTGATTTTCAGGTTGAGGATTGGAGATTACCGCTTGGACGTGCTGGAGACTACTCGGACGGTTGAAGACATATCTAGTCGAAGAATTAATAATGCAAACTGTTTCTTTTAATTTATTACTATAAGCATTTAAATCTTGGTTTTGGGTACTTTTCCTGGTTTTTGGGGATTTTGATGTTTATTATTCCGCTGTGTATTACTCTGAATTGATTTTAATAAGATGAACATGTTTGGTTTTAAATTTTTGAGAATTTTCGGATATGATTACCAACTGTAGGATTCCCGAGGTTCGGGGTCTTACACTCCCCTACTTTAGGGAATTTCATCCCGAAATTAAGGAAAACTAGAACACAATCATTTTTGAAAATAATTAAACTTTTAAGTAAAATATCATAACATAGAACTTCTAATAATCGAAGCAACACTTCAAATGACAATCCGATAAGGGCACTTATATATAGGATGTACCAGCGGCGTATCTACCATGTCCTTATAATCTCATCATTCGTACCGTTACCCAAGCTATATTAGGTTCTAAATCATGACGCACAATTGTACATATTATGATTTCCATAAGAGGACTTGAATAATTATGTTCCGGACCATAATTACTCTCATCGTCGGATGGTCCGCATAACTCGTTCCATCATGTGGGTTATAACACATTTAAAACCATCATATTGAAAGAAACAAACGTTTTGATAACTTTAAATATAAATTCAAGAGATACTTATTAAATATTCGGGTTGGATTAATAAAACTTGGTGATTTCTATTATATCTTTTGATTAGGAAAGTTACAAATTTTGGAGATTAAAATGGATTTCTTGACATTTGAAATGAATTATGATGATCGAGAATAATCAAAGAGTAGAATATGAAGTTAACCGTGATAGATAAAGGAACTTGATTCATGAGATTGTATGCGTAAAAGTTTAATTTATAACAAATCTTAAGATCGAGAGTATAAATTTAAACGAAAATTTTGGTGAGTCGAGTTTAGTTAATTTGAGAACTTATGAGATTAAAGAGAAGTTAATGTAAGTCATAGCTTTTCAAGTAGGTGATTTTGAGATTAGATTAATTCGATTAAGATATTCTAAAATATTATAATAGTTAATAATTAATAATTTAAATATTAATGATAGTGCGAAAATATACATATTTGAATTTAATTGTTATTAGACTAAACTGAGAAGCAGATATTCCCGAATCACCGAGATATTCGTATTCCAATTAAATCTTTAAAATTAGATAAAATATAAAGTGGATAATTGTAGATATTAAATTAGATTAACTTGGGAATTCGTAGATTTTTTTTCAATGTGTATCAAAAATCAAAGTAGGGAATTGAAACATTTACGAACCAACGTTTAGTTTCAAATAACGATTTAATCAATAAATAAGTGAGTGATGAATTTTAATGGGAATTTACCAAAAAGTCAATTGATATAAGGCTAAATATATATAAATCCCTTGTATATTTAATATAATATTTTATTATTTTTTGTTTGGTTTTAATTAGAATTTGTATATTACTAAATTATTTTAATATTTTAGGTTCCGGGTTTCAATCATGTCGAAAAGAGGGCGAAAATAAGCAAAGTGGGAGAAGGCCCGTCGTGCGGCACTTTGGGCGCAGTTTTCTAGAATCTTCTACAAATACCAAGTCTATAGGCTAAGATTTCTAGAATCTTCTACAAGTATTAAATTTATGGTCTCAGATTTCCAAAATCTTCTACTAATTTTAAGTTTATGGGCCTTGAAAGTCTATATAAACACTCATAAACTTAACCCTAATCATAACCTGAATACCCTAGACGGCTTGGAAGAATTTAGGAGCTCAAGAGGTGATCTTTTGGAGGGTTTGAAGGCAAGGAATCAGCCGGTGACGTGCTTATTATTCAAGGATGAAAACCACGGGTTTTATTACCTTTAATCTTCCGTTCTTATTTATTTTTGCCTTGATTTCCTTTATTATCGCTTTGTTTGATTTTATTATGCTAGGCTAAATATTATAGACTGCCTAGGCTTATGATGAACCTCTGTTAATGTTTGATTCTGACTTGGGATTTATTTATCGTTATGGTTTATGAACTAGTAAAAGGTTTAATTATATTAAATTGATGCATGTGTGTGCTTAGGATTGTTTATTGAGTTTTATTATTCCATAGTTGCCTTGATTATAGTTTGTCATTATGATAGGTTGCTATTAGGTCATCTACTTTGTGTTTTTGACTATTTTATGATTGATTTCGAATAAGATCATAGGAATAATATTATTTAATTAAATAAACCTAAGTGTGCTGCTAACCTAAATATCTGTAAGGTGATAGGTTATTGATATATCTTTATTATTTAATCTTGCTAGATTTAGTTCTTCGTAAGGAGTCCGTCTAGGTTTGATTATTTATTATTGTCTATCGAGTCAATTGAATATATTAGACTACCTTTGATTTCCGCGCTGTAAGGTAGGATTTCGTATAAAGGAACTAGTTTGTAATTAATTAGGTGACCGTAAGGAAACTTGATTTTTAATACTGGTGTGCGTTAAAACTTATTAGAAACCCATAGGTGTCTCTTAAGAAGGGTCAGGGGTCCTGTTCGGGTTTTCTCTTAAGCATCTATTTTACGATCCCTGTTTCATAACTAAATATTCTCCCGGTTAATTGATAACTGAAACTTAGGGGATTCTAGCCTAGGTGGTTGTTCGTCATCATCTGAATTAAGAACAAGTTCTAAGTTTAGTCGTCTTTAGTTTTTCTTAATTAGTTTAAAATTAGTTTATTAGTAAACCCCCCCCCCTAAAACAAAAAATAAATAAATAAGTCATGTCTGTAGTTGAGTCTAGTTAGCAAGTAAACGTAATTAAAAGAGTCTCGTGGGTTCGATATCCGGACTTACTTAGCTGTACTAGAGTTGATCGGTTCACTTGCCGGTTAGTAGTTTTAGTTAAGTTAAGAGTCTAGAATTTATTACTTAGTGTCTAGATTAACGTAATTTTAGTTAATAATATTAAACTACTTTAAGCATATCAAGTTTTTGGCGCCGTTTCCGGGGACTCTTGGTGATTGCATTATTAGCTTTGATTAGACTTACTTGCTTGTATTTTGTTTTATTTTTTTTAGTCGTAAGAGTTAGGTTACTATAGTTTAGTTAATTGATAGTTTTATTTAGGAGTCTTTTAGTAGGAGTCTACTTCGCTTTCTTTATTTTGAGTCGTAAGAGTCTAATTGTCTGTGTCTTTTATTTCTTTTGAGTCTCATAAGTATGTGTGAGATTTGTGGTGGACCCTATTTTACGCTTAATATCAATAAAATTTGCAATATTTGAATTTTAATAATTAAGACTTATGGAAAGTAAGTTGTGAAAAGTAATATGAGGAAAAATGTAACATCCCGAAATTTCAAGATAATATTAATTATATTATTTAATAATAGAGGGAAAGTTTACTCGGGTTAGCAGGAAATAAATAAAAGAATAGGAGTTGGTATGGGTCGGGCTAGTGTCGGGTAATGGACGTTGGTTATGGATTTGGATTAATTGAGATGGGTTAAATGAGAATGGGATTTAAGGGATATAAATATCCCCTAAACCCAAAATATCTTCATTCTCACCCTACACCCTAAAACTCCTAACACACATACACACACATTCTAACCGATCAAGATTCGGAGCCGAGACCCGAGATTTTGTTGGTAGATCTGAGTTGGTAAGGTAAGAACAAATCCAACAAAGCTTATATTACTGTAAATGGTTAGGATTGAATGGGTTAACCGGACCCGAAACCCAAACTGCCCAAATCGGACCCCTAAAACGTCGATTTTAGGCCGATTTGATGGTTGGGATTTGAAGGCGCCGATCATACGATTCCGTGGGTACCAAAATCGAGTTATTTGGCTAAGAAACGAAGGATTTATGGGCAAACAGATCTGCAGCGCGATAACTTCGCCTGCAAGATTAAGTTCGCCTGATGAACTTCGCCTTCAAGCGTAACTTCGCCTTCAAGCGTAACTTCGCCTAAGGATAACTACGTAAATACTAAACTAATATGAGTGTGGCCAAGGCAGGTTGAGGTAGAGTGTGTTAGAGGTAGCAGGAGTCTAGTAAGGGTGTTAGTGGCATAGCGTGAGTGCGTGATAGGGAAAGCCTATACGTGCCTTCGTTATTAAGTGGCATAGCGTGAGTGCGTGGTAGGGAAAGCCTATACGTGCCTTCGTTATTAAGTGGCATAGCGTGAGTGCGTGGTAGGGAAAGCCTATACGTGCCTTCGTTATTAAGTGGCATAGTGTGAGTGCGTGATAGGGAAAGCCTATACGTGCCTTCGTTATTAAGTGGCATAGTGTGAGTGCGTGATAGGGAAAGCCTATACGTGCCTTTGTAATTAAGTGGCTAAGCTGTAGGGGTAATTAAGTGGTTAAACAGTGGCATGTTAGACAGTGGACTATGTGTCTTCGGATACGTATATATATTGTATGAAGTGGTTGTATGATAAGTTGCTTGATTAACTAGAACTCACTCAGCGTAGCTGACTTTTAGTATGCACGCAGGTGAGCTGATTATAGAGTTAGCATGAGGATGACACACGGCATGGATTGAACGGCTGGCATCTGAAGAAAGAAGTAAAGATGTTTTAAATATAAAGTTTTGTGTTATGGTATCAAAGAAAAGATTTAATGTTTTGTAACAAATGATTGATGTTTTATATTCCGCGAAAAGTTTTAATAAACTCTGATTTGAAGGACTGTGTTTATGAGTAAATCCGACGCTAAAGTAGGGCTACCGGGTTCGGGGCCTTACAAGTTGGTATCAGAGCATAAGTTCGAGAGATTTAAGCATCCTACATGCTTAGACTCGAACAGAGAATGGGATTTAAGTAAGAAAAGAAAGAAGATGCCAGTTCAAGAATGCCATGTGTCGCTCAAGCAAAAATCAGTAAAGGTAAAGTGTATGATTAATTGATATATGTTAATGAGAAAGAAAAGATATGTGAACGATAAGGATTGAAGTAATTGATTGTTTGATTTGACTAACTGCTTAAGTAGAACCAGCACAAATAGACTCATAAAGGGAAGCGAATAGGACACGGAAAGCAACGTGATCAGCTAGTCACAGCTGGCCACTGTTATTACCTGTTAGCCTTGCTATCCTTGTACTAAATAGTTCCTTGAGTGATGATGTTTGTGTTGTCCCTTTAAGAATACTGATGGCTGGAGCTGGAGAATTTGTGGGAACTGGGGGTCGCGCTGGACGTCGTGGCAGGCCTCGTCTTGTCCGGCAACCCTCGATAGAAGAAGCTTCCCACACCGAAGATGAAGGAAGCGCAGCTGGAGGAGACCAGAACAACAACGAGGAAGTTCAACTTAGCCCTGCAGTTCAAGCAGCCATTGTTCAGGCTGTAGTTGCTGCTGTGAAGAACCTGAATCCCGAAGGATCTGCTGGAAGCCGTGAACGAACTGCTGAAGGGGCGGGTGGTGATGGTAGGAAGGATGGGGAAGGTGAAAGAGGGGCCTCGAGTGGGGATAAGTCTGTGAAAGTCGATGATAGGAGAGGAGGACAAGGTGGGTGCAGCTATAAGTCCTTCAAAGGATGCGACCCGCCAAAGCTGACCGGGTTGGGAGACGCAATTGCTACTCTCCAATGGATAACCGCTATGGACAAGGTTATCCGCATTAGCGAGTGCCGTCCCGATCAAGCTGTCGGTTATGCCACCCAATCATTTGAAGATGAGGCTATGTATTGGTGGGAGAGTGTGGAGCAGAGGAAGACCCGTGAAGAGATCAAGGCAATGGGATGGAATGACCTAAAGGACATGGTGATGAAGAAGTTCTGTGCTGACGCCGAGGTTGAAAGGGCGGAGATGAAGTTCCTAAACTTGAAAGCTGGGACTTTGACACATCGTGAGTATACTACTGAATTCAACCGCATGTCTAGGTTGGTACCTGACATGGTGAACACTGAGGCTAAGAGAATCAAGTGTTACGTGAGGGGATTACCACAGAGAGTCCGCATGTTAGTCAGGACAAGCAAACCTGCCACCTTTGAGTCTGCGGTCGAGTTGGCGGAGATGGTCTATGATGATCTGGCGGCGGATGATGTGGGAGTGGAAGATGAGGAAAAAGGGAAAGGAACTAAAAGAGCTGGGGATATCGTGGAGCATGCAGGAAGAAGGACACAGAAGATGGCAGGGAATGGAGCATGTAAGGTGTGTGGAAAGATGCGCTTGGGGGAATGCAAGGCTGGTCCAAACCAGTGCTACCGATGTGGGAGAAAGGGGCACCTCTCCCGTGAATGCACCGAGGACCAGAAGTGTTACAGGTGTGGTAAGTCAGGTCACATAGCTAGGGAGTGTGGAGAAGCCGTAACAGTGATGGAAGGAAGAGGAAACGCGTGAAAGGATGGTCTATTAACTGCTAAGGAGGTAGCAGGAAAGTAAGTGGCATGTCACAGTTGTTTTATGTTTAGTAGTTAAAGAGTGTTTTATGTTACATTTGAACCTATGTTTGTTTAGCAAGCTTGAATGATTTCCTTTTATGTTATGAGGTACTTGTGACTTCTTGTGCTTTGGTATGAACGATCTATGAATTTAACTTGAATGCATGTTGGTTATAATAAATAGTTGTGTGATGGTAAAGCGTCGCCTTAGGAGTTAGCGTTATTATATAAAACGAGGTTCCTCGGGAAGGCGATACGAGACTTGGTACATCGAGGGCATCATGGACAAGCTGCCGTAATGGCTAAAACACATGATCACCGCTCGATGACTACAAGTCAGGAGTAAGAGGGATAACTCAGAAAGCGAAGGCGATTCAATAAAGCGTGTAAATATAAGAAGTTTTCCTTTTATAGGGAATAAGTTAGGTTTCGGGGACGAAACCTCTTTAAGGAGGGAAGACTTGTAACATCCCGAAATTTCAAGATAATATTAATTATATTATTTAATAATAGAGGGAAAGTTTACTCGGGTTAGCAGGAAATAAATAAAAGAATAGGAGTTGGTATGGGTCGGGCTAGTGTCGGGTAATGGACGTTGGTTATGGATTTGGATTAATTGAGATGGGTTAAATGAGAATGGGATTTAAAGGATATAAATATCCCCTAAACCCAAAATATCTTCATTCTCACCCTACACCCTAAAACTCCTAACACACATACACACACATTCTAACCGATCAAGATTCAGAGCCGAGACCCGAGATTTTGTTGGTAGATCTGAGTTGGTAAGGTAAGAACAAATCCAACAAAGCTTATATTACTGTAAATGGTTAGTATTGGATGGGTTAACCGGACCCGAAACCCAAACTGCCCAAATCGGACCCCTAAAACGTTGATTTTAGGCCGATTTGATGGTTGGGATTTGAAGGCGCCGATCATACGATTCCGTGGGTACCAAAATCGAGTTAATTGGCTAAGAAACGAAGGATTTATGGGCAAACAGATCTGCAGCGCGATAACTTCGCCTGCAAGATTAAGTTCGCCTGATGAACTTCGCCTTCAAGCGTAACTTCGCCTTCAAGCGTAACTTCGCCTAAGGATAACTTCGCCTGAAGCCAAGTTCGCCTAAGGTTTAACTTCGCCTGAAGCCAAGTTCGCCTAAGGTTTAACTTCGCCTGAAGCCAAGTTCGCCTAAGGATAACTTCGCCTGAAGCCAAGTTCGCCTAAGGTTTAACTTCGCCAGAAGTGAAGTTCGTTTAGGAAATAAATTAAAAGCGATAAGTTAAAGTAAATACCAGGCCACCAGATTAAATCAGACGAGTATTGATACGTGTAACTTGTACAGTCAACCGAGCTCAGTTAAGGAAGGGATTTACAGCTATCAGAAAAAGAAGCAGAGTTCAGGTGAGTCTCTAGCCCCATTTATGTGTTACGTTTTCGGGGCTGTGTGCATACTCGATGTGAAGTGTGAATACACTTACTTTAAGTGGTAAGTGTATGCTATAGATGTTATATGAGGTATATATTTATAATGCTTGTCGGTACGTGAACGATCTTCGGATATTGCACGTATCGCCAAGGATAGTGATTGCCAAGTGGTTGATAGTGTGTATGAATGTTGTGATGTGACTTGTTCACTACGTAAATACTAAACTAATATGAGTGTGGCCAAGGCAGGTTGAGGTAGAGTGTGTTAGAGGTAGCAGGAGTCTAGTAAGGGTGTTAGTGGCATAGCGTGAGTGCGTGATAGGGAAAGCCTATACGTGCCTTCGTTATTAAGTGGCATAGCGTGAGTGCGTGGTAGGGAAAGCCTATACGTGCCTTCGTTATTAAGTGGCATAGCGTGAGTGCGTGGTAGGGAAAGCCTATACGTGCCTTCGTTATTAAGTGGCATAGTGTGAGTGCGTGATAGGGAAAGCCTATACGTGCCTTCGTTATTAAGTGGCATAGTGTGAGTGCGTGATAGGGAAAGCCTATACGTGCCTTTGTAATTAAGTGGCTAAGCTGTAGGGGTAATTAAGTGGTTAAACAGTGGCATGTTAGACAGTGGACTATGTGTCTTCGGATACGTATATATATTGTATGAAGTGGTTGTATGATAAGTTGCTTGATTAACTAGAACTCACTCAGCGTAGCTGACTTTTAGTATGCACGCAGGTGAGCTGATTATAGAGTTAGCATGAGGATGACACACGGCATGGATTGAACGGCTGGCATCTGAAGAAAGAAGTAAAGATGTTTTAAATATAAAGTTTTGTGTTATGGTATCAAAGAAAAGATTTAATGTTTTGTAACAAATGATTGATGTTTTATATTCCGCGAAAAGTTTTAATAAACTCTGATTTGAAGGACTGTGTTTATGAGTAAATCCGACGCTAAAGTAGGGCTACCGGGTTCGGGGCCTTACAAGTTGGTATCAGAGCATAAGTTCGAGAGATTTAAGCATCCTACATGCTTAGACTCGAACAGAGAATGGGATTTAAGTAAGAAAAGAAAGAAGATGCCAGTTCAAGAATGCCATGTGTCGCTCAAGCAAAAATCAGTAAAGGTAAAGTGTATGATTAATTGATATATGTTAATGAGAAAGAAAAGATATGTGAACGATAAGGATTGAAGTAATTGATTGTTTGATTTGACTAACTGCTTAAGTAGAACCAGCACAAATAGACTCATAAAGGGAAGCGAATAGGACACGGAAAGCAACGTGATCAGCTAGTCACAGCTGGCCACTGTTATTACCTGTTAGCCTTGCTATCCTTGTACTAAATAGTTCCTTGAGTGATGATGTTTGTGTTGTCCCTTTAAGAATACTGATGGCTGGAGCTGGAGAATTTGTGGGAACTGGGGGTCGCGCTGGACGTCGTGGCAGGCCTCGTCTTGTCCGGCAACCCTCGATAGAAGAAGCTTCCCACACCGAAGATGAAGGAAGCGCAGCTGGAGGAGACCAGAACAACAACGAGGAAGTTCAACTTAGCCCTGCAGTTCAAGCAGCCATTGTTCAGGCTGTAGTTGCTGCTGTGAAGAACCTGAATCCCGAAGGATCTGCTGGAAGCCGTGAACGAACTGCTGAAGGGGCGGGTGGTGATGGTAGGAAGGATGGGGAAGGTGAAAGAGGGGCCTCGAGTGGGGATAAGTCTGTGAAAGTCGATGATAGGAGAGGAGGACAAGGTGGGTGCAGCTATAAGTCCTTCAAAGGATGCGACCCGCCAAAGCTGACCGGGTTGGGAGACGCAATTGCTACTCTCCAATGGATAACCGCTATGGACAAGGTTATCCGCATTAGCGAGTGCCGTCCCGATCAAGCTGTCGGTTATGCCACCCAATCATTTGAAGATGAGGCTATGTATTGGTGGGAGAGTGTGGAGCAGAGGAAGACCCGTGAAGAGATCAAGGCAATGGGATGGAATGACCTAAAGGACATGGTGATGAAGAAGTTCTGTGCTGACGCCGAGGTTGAAAGGGCGGAGATGAAGTTCCTAAACTTGAAAGCTGGGACTTTGACACATCGTGAGTATACTACTGAATTCAACCGCATGTCTAGGTTGGTACCTGACATGGTGAACACTGAGGCTAAGAGAATCAAGTGTTACGTGAGGGGATTACCACAGAGAGTCCGCATGTTAGTCAGGACAAGCAAACCTGCCACCTTTGAGTCTGCGGTCGAGTTGGCGGAGATGGTCTATGATGATCTGGCGGCGGATGATGTGGGAGTGGAAGATGAGGAAAAAGGGAAAGGAACTAAAAGAGCTGGGGATATCGTGGAGCATGCAGGAAGAAGGACACAGAAGATGGCAGGGAATGGAGCATGTAAGGTGTGTGGAAAGATGCGCTTGGGGGAATGCAAGGCTGGTCCAAACCAGTGCTACCGATGTGGGAGAAAGGGGCACCTCTCCCGTGAATGCACCGAGGACCAGAAGTGTTACAGGTGTGGTAAGTCAGGTCACATAGCTAGGGAGTGTGGAGAAGCCGTAACAGTGATGGAAGGAAGAGGAAACGCGTGAAAGGATGGTCTATTAACTGCTAAGGAGGTAGCAGGAAAGTAAGTGGCATGTCACAGTTGTTTTATGTTTAGTAGTTAAAGAGTGTTTTATGTTACATTTGAACCTATGTTTGTTTAGCAAGCTTGAATGATTTCCTTTTATGTTATGAGGTACTTGTGACTTCTTGTGCTTTGGTATGAACGATCTATGAATTTAACTTGAATGCATGTTGGTTATAATAAATAGTTGTGTGATGGTAAAGCGTCGCCTTAGGAGTTAGCGTTATTATATAAAACGAGGTTCCTCGGGAAGGCGATACGAGACTTGGTACATCGAGGGCATCATGGACAAGCTGCCGTAATGGCTAAAACACATGATCACCGCTCGATGACTACAAGTCAGGAGTAAGAGGGATAACTCAGAAAGCGAAGGCGATTCAATAAAGCGTGTAAATATAAGAAGTTTTCCTTTTATAGGGAATAAGTTAGGTTTCGGGGACGAAACCTCTTTAAGGAGGGAAGACTTGTAACATCCCGAAATTTCAAGATAATATTAATTATATTATTTAATAATAGAGGGAAAGTTTACTCGGGTTAGCAGGAAATAAATAAAAGAATAGGAGTTGGTATGGGTCGGGCTAGTGTCGGGTAATGGACGTTGGTTATGGATTTGGATTAATTGAGATGGGTTAAATGAGAATGGGATTTAAAGGATATAAATATCCCCTAAACCCAAAATATCTTCATTCTCACCCTACACCCTAAAACTCCTAACACACATACACACACATTCTAACCGATCAAGATTCAGAGCCGAGACCCGAGATTTTGTTGGTAGATCTGAGTTGGTAAGGTAAGAACAAATCCAACAAAGCTTATATTACTGTAAATGGTTAGTATTGGATGGGTTAACCGGACCCGAAACCCAAACTGCCCAAATCGGACCCCTAAAACGTTGATTTTAGGCCGATTTGATGGTTGGGATTTGAAGGCGCCGATCATACGATTCCGTGGGTACCAAAATCGAGTTAATTGGCTAAGAAACGAAGGATTTATGGGCAAACAGATCTGCAGCGCGATAACTTCGCCTGCAAGATTAAGTTCGCCTGATGAACTTCGCCTTCAAGCGTAACTTCGCCTTCAAGCGTAACTTCGCCTAAGGATAACTTCGCCTGAAGCCAAGTTCGCCTAAGGTTTAACTTCGCCTGAAGCCAAGTTCGCCTAAGGTTTAACTTCGCCTGAAGCCAAGTTCGCCTAAGGATAACTTCGCCTGAAGCCAAGTTCGCCTAAGGTTTAACTTCGCCAGAAGTGAAGTTCGTTTAGGAAATAAATTAAAAGCGATAAGTTAAAGTAAATACCAGGCCACCAGATTAAATCAGACGAGTATTGATACGTGTAACTTGTACAGTCAACCGAGCTCAGTTAAGGAAGGGATTTACAGCTATCAGAAAAAGAAGCAGAGTTCAGGTGAGTCTCTAGCCCCATTTATGTGTTACGTTTTCGGGGCTGTGTGCATACTCGATGTGAAGTGTGAATACACTTACTTTAAGTGGTAAGTGTATGCTATAGATGTTATATGAGGTATATATTTATAATGCTTGTCGGTACGTGAACGATCTTCGGATATTGCACGTATCGCCAAGGATAGTGATTGCCAAGTGGTTGATAGTGTGTATGAATGTTGTGATGTGACTTGTTCACTACGTAAATACTAAACTAATATGAGTGTGGCCAAGGCAGGTTGAGGTAGAGTGTGTTAGAGGTAGCAGGAGTCTAGTAAGGGTGTTAGTGGCATAGCGTGAGTGCGTTATAGGGAAAGCCTATACGTGCCTTCGTTATTAAGTGGCATAGCGTGAGTGCGTGGTAGGGAAAGCCTATACGTGCCTTCGTTATTAAGTGGCATAGCGTGAGTGCGTGGTAGGGAAAGCCTATACGTGCCTTCGTTATTAAGTGGCATAGTGTGAGTGCGTGATAGGGAAAGCCTATACGTGCCTTCGTTATTAAGTGGCATAGTGTGAGTGCGTGATAGGGAAAGCCTATACGTGCCTTTGTAATTAAGTGGCTAAGCTGTAGGGGTAATTAAGTGGTTAAACAGTGGCATGTTAGACAGTGGACTATGTGTCTTCGGATACGTATATATATTGTATGAAGTGGTTGTATGATAAGTTGCTTGATTAACTAGAACTCACTCAGCGTAGCTGACTTTTAGTATGCACGCAGGTGAGCTGATTATAGAGTTAGCATGAGGATGACACACGGCATGGATTGAACGGCTGGCATCTGAAGAAAGAAGTAAAGATGTTTTAAATATAAAGTTTTGTGTTATGGTATCAAAGAAAAGATTTAATGTTTTGTAACAAATGATTGATGTTTTATATTCCGCGAAAAGTTTTAATAAACTCTGATTTGAAGGACTGTGTTTATGAGTAAATCCGACGCTAAAGTAGGGCTACCGGGTTCGGGGCCTTACAAAAAACAAGAGATAATAAAATATTTATAGTTTAAAGTTGAGGGTAAGGATTTAAATACACTTAGTAATTTATAGTTTGGTAATATGGAAATAAATGAGAAGAGATTATTTAAATAATATTTAACGGATATGAGTTAGTATAAGATTTCTTGTTCGGTGTGTTTTAGTTTTGTCGAGATTGGCGGTCGTTTGGTTAACGAAATACAGCAGCAAACTCCTTATCGATTCTAGTAGTCGAACAACAATCACGAGAAGCAGGCGAACTACGTTGATTACGAGAATTGACTCTTAGGAGAGACGTTCTATGAGGACCAAAGATGAAACTTTATAAGATTATGGGTAAGTTGTGGAAATGAGTTGATGTGGAATAATAGAGAAGTGTAATAGAATTGTGCAAGTGATGACTCGATGACGAGTCGGAATTTAAAATAATGTGTATAAGTTTGAGGTATTTAATTTAATAAACAATGTTTCTCAAAATTTCCAAATAAAATAATAAAAAACTTTTAAACGAGTTGACCTCCCATGAGCTTTCCACAACAATTTGAATGACCCAAGTAAATAAAGCAACATAAAAGTTTGTGAATTGGCCTCCCATGAGCGTTCCATGGCAATTTATTGGCCCAATTGAAATAACGAGAAATAAACAATTGAGTTGTTCAGCCCATGAGCGTGTACATGGCATTTAACTAACCTAACTAATTAACGAATTATCGAATCAATGGAGTTGTTCGGACCATGAGAGTTACATTGCACTTAACCAACCCAACTAAATATCAAATCAACGAATCAAATATGAGTAGTTAGTGCATCTCGGGAACCACCCCGGACGATACGTTCCAACCAAAAATTAAATCGAAAATGGTTTAAGAAATGGATAGTTGGAGTGCCCGTGGATTTCCATGGATTCTTCACCCAACTAAGCATTTAAAATAATTTAAAAACACAATTTGGAAGTATAACTGTTTAGCCGGTTATGTTTACCACGCAACCGTTTAGCCGATTACGGGTACCACTTAAAGTTATGGTTATACAAAGTTTGTCATACCCCCATGCTTCAAGGTGAATAAATAAAACAAAACAAGGGAATTCTTTAGGAATTTCCCACAATAAAAGGCAATCTACCAAAAATAAGAGGATTTAAAAATATTTTGAAAGTGAGGCGAAACCTCGGAATTTGTGTGTGTGTGCAATAAATAAATAAGATAAATACAATAAAATAATTAATCTAAGCAAGCTGTAAACAATTTATTAAATAGCACATAAGGCAGTTTAGATAAGCACGTATAGGGTTCCTAACATATGTCTAGGACCATTTCCAACGA
This sequence comes from Bidens hawaiensis, assembly GCF_021521415.1. Lineage (NCBI taxonomy): Eukaryota > Viridiplantae > Streptophyta > Magnoliopsida > Asterales > Asteraceae > Bidens > Bidens hawaiensis. Next base: position 98,337 of record NW_027493008.1, on the reverse strand, counting down.
CCTATCTTATAACCTTCGGCTCTGATACCAATTTGTCACACCCCAATCTAAGGCGGAAATGCCGGGGCCTGATCCGGTTTCTCATAGCTCGAAGATACTATCATACATAAAATGTGACAATATTTAATTAATTATTTTATTGAAAGAATACACACAATATCCAAATACCACTAGGATATCGATGGATCTTCAAAAAGAAAATGAAACGAGATGGTACCATCGATAAATACAAGGCATGGTTGGTGATCAAAGGATATAAACAACAAGAAGGTTTAGATTACTTTGATAAATATTCGCCAGTTAGGCGAATAACCTCCATCAGGTTGGTTCTTTCCATTGTCGCCATTAGAAATTTGGAAGTTCACCAAATGGATGTGAAAACAGCTTTCTTGAATGAAAACTTGGAGGAAGATATTTACATGGAACAACCTGAAGGTTTCATATCCATTGGGCAAGAAAAGAAAGTTATAAACTTGTAAAATTTTTGTATGGATTCAAACAAGCTCCAAAGCAATGGCATCAAAAGCTTGATGCCGGGTTCAAAATCAATGAATGTGACAAATATGTATATGTGAAGGACACATCAGATGGATATGTTATTCTGTGTCTATACGTAGATGATATGCTCATTGCTGGAAGTGATGACAAAATCATAACGTCCACAAAGAACATGCTAAAGGCAAGATTTGACATGAAAGACATGGGTTTTGCGGATGCGATTTTGGGAGTTAAAATCACATTAACCCAAAGTGGACTTGTTTTAAGTCAAGCCCATTACGTGAACAAAATGTCACACCCCAACCTAAGGCGGAAATGCCGGGGCAAGATCCGGTTGCTCACAGCTCGAAGATACTATCATGAATATAAGTGACAATATCTAATTAATTATTTTATTGAAAGAATACACACAATATCCAAATACAACAAATCTATTCAAGTAAATAAATATAACAAGTTTAAATCCATCTTTGTCTTCATTATAACCCTAAGGTCTTTCTAAGTGTCCATACTTCAACTTCAAGCAACCTACATATGCGTAGAAAACAGAGTTTGTCAACAACACATGTTGAGTGAGATGATCACCAATTACGACACAACAAATAATAATATATATAAATAGATAATTGATAAATGCGCAAACCAACCATGTGATAGTAATCAATCAAATCATAACAAAACATGTATATAACCAAATCGCGCTAGTGTGCCAATGAATCGTTGCCAGCGAATCGGGCATTGATTACAATGACTAAAATTGTCGGTTACCTTTGCCAAGCGAATCGGGCTCCAGTTACTAAGACGGTCGTATGATCATACTAATGAGAATCTCCAAATGTTGTCAAGTAAACAATTAAACATGTAGCAATTAGAAAATAGCGTTCAACTGATATTCACACAATGATTATGTTTGCGATTTTGTGTGTATATATATATAGGATAGAAAATATGAGTAAGTACGCATATGTGCCCAAAAAGTTTGAAAACAATGTATAAAAAGGGGAATGATCAAACTCACCTTAGATTAATGACAAGCGATTAATAAGTGCGATTAACGAGCTATGAATAAGCGAGTCGTCCACTACACATCAAATGTTATGAACAATTCAGAATTTGAGATTTTAGGATATGATAATATAAGTAAAAAAGAACGTGTTGCCACTGGAATCAATCCAAACGGACGCTTAGAACTCCAGTTATGTTATATTTAAGATTTAAGCGAGCTGGTACTGATCAGAATCCGAACAGCGATTCGGGAGTCAAGTTTTGGTCGGTAGCCTTAAAATTTCGTTTCGAGAATAAAAGTCTTCTGGACCGAACATTAAATCTGACCAGAAGTATGAGAAAACGTTAAGTCAAACTTATTGACTATTTTGCCCTTTATCGAGTTTTAAATGATTTGACCAGACAACACCCTTCAACCACTAAAATTGATTGAAGGTTATTGACTAAGGAATATGTATGAACGATTCCTACGTTTATAACTTACCCAGAAAGTGAAAGGATCGATGAGAAATGGAAGTCAAAGGTCCATACACATGCAAAGTCAAACGAACAAGCATTGTTTCTTTAACGAATAAGCAAAAACCAAAGGGTTTGGTGATGGTTAGAGGTAGGTGACGGCTAGGGGGTCTCTCTAGGGTTAGGATACATGTCTGTGGCAAAGAATTATAATGTATTTATATAGAGATTACAAAAATGAACTATATTTGGAAGATTTACTCGTTTAAGTAACAAAATACGATTTTAATGAGAATATCGATGTAATATATCAAAGATTTCGTGATTTATCAGTAATTTAAGAATATGGACTTGTATTTTAGTTATAATACTTTTCTTTGACCTTTATTACCCGATTTATACCAAAAATAGGCGATTTGGATGCTAAAAACAAATTAGGAAACAAAATAAGCTATTTAATGAGAAAATCTAGTACAATAACTAATAAAATTTGGCTTGGACACCAAAAAAAAGCGAATTGGACCAGCTATGACATTTCTTGGAGTTTAAGTTTCGTTAATTTAATCGAAAATGGGAAATAAATGGCAAAACTAGTCCCTATAGTTCCCGAAGATGCGATTCTTTGCCGTTTTAAGCGATTTTAAAGGTTTCTAAGGGCTATTTGGCATAATTGAAAGTTATGAAATTATAAAATAAGTTAAACCAAGTTAAATACCAATAAATACAAGTTTTAAATAGTTCGGAAGATCCAAATTACATTCCCGAATCGATTTAAACTTAAACGAATACAAATACGAAAAATCCTAGATGTTACACAAAATACTTGAGAAGTTTAATGCAAATGACTCTAATGTAGCTAGATCTCCCATTGACACAAGCCAACATCTAGCTAAGAATAGAGATGAACCCGTTAACCAGTTGGAATACTCAAGAATTATCGGCAGCTTGATGTATCATATGAGTTGTACTAGACCAGACTTAGCATATGTTGTGAGCAAGCTAAGTAGATACACGAGCAACCCAAGTTCAATTAATTGGAACTTTTTGATTCGGTTGCTTTGGTACCTAAGATACACTCGGGAATACGAGTTTCATTATAACAGATATCCGGCAGTTATCGAAGGACACATTGATGCAAATTGGATATCTGACACGAATGATTCCAGAGCAACAAGTTATAGCTAGATTCACGATGGATTTAGAATTCATCGCCTTAGATAAAGCAGGTAAAGAGGTAGAATGGTTACTTCAGCTTGTTGAGGATATACCAAGATGGCCAAAACCGGCATCGGCCATTTGTATACATTTTGATATCCAATCGGCAATTGGCAGAGCTCATAGCACAATGTATAATGGTAAGAACAGATATATTAGACGTGGACATAATACAGTACGACAACTAATCTCTACAGGAATTATCATTGTTGCCTACGTGAAATCAAAGGATAATATTGCGGATCTGTTAACAAAAGGCCTAAGTAGAGAGTTAGTTCAGAATTCGTCCATGGGAATGGGACTAAAGTCCTTGAAAAATTAAAAGATCATACGAAGGAAACCTAACTCAACAGACTGGAGATCCCAAGAATTAAGTTCTATAGGAAAACCTAATTGTATGAAATAATTAGGTCACTGTGGGGGGGGGGGGGGGGGATAACCCTACGCATTTAAAATGGCAGTTTACTACATAAATGGTAAACTTCCTAGTCCATTCCTAAAAGTGACAAGTGTGAGGCTAAGCCTATGGCTTTTAATGATTCGACTAAGGTAAGCATACATGGTGAATCATCTACGTGAGAGAGAAGTGGGGTCGCTTCGAAGGGTACTGTTGGGCACAATACTTAATGGCTCTCATAGAACCAGGCTCATGCTCATGACCATAACGAACATAACTATAAGGACTAAACTTTGTCACGGAGAGTCTTGTGTGAAGTGTATTGTCGTCTACACAAACGACAGATGAGTTAAAAGACATCGCTGTCTACTCAGAGCCAGTGGGCTAAGTGCGCTTCATAAGCAAAGGTTCAAATAGTAACATCCACATATTGTATGTAAGATTCAATTGTTGAAATCTAATCGGAATAATGTTGTTTATGTTGGATTTTATGGACCGGTTCGGTAAAGTCAACGCGGCTGACCGAGTTTTGACCCGTAAGAGTTACACCATGGGTAACGAGCATAAAATCTGCTTAAATTAGTTAACCGGTATTGACGATATTTAACGGGATTATTATTTATACTATATATAAATAATAATTTTAAAAGCTTATTTATTAGATAAATAAGATGGAGCGAGCTTTTAAACGAGTTGGGCTTTGGGACTAGGTTATGTTTTATTATTGATAATTAATATTATCAATATAATCTTTATATATATATATATATATATATTAGTATAACCTAGATAGATGCATGCACAGCAACAAAAGGTGCAGCCGTGAGATTGGTTTTGATTTTTTACGGGATCGATCAAGTAAGAAACAGAATTTCCGTGCACCGCTCGCCACCATTTCAAGTCACCGGCCACCACCGTACGACACCGCGCAGCTCGCGCTGTCCTTGCTATTGCCGCTGACTCGCCATCGCAGCTCACGTGCCACTCGTTTCGTCACCTAGCGTCGCTCGTTAGCTCTCGATGTCTCGACCAGTTATTTAATAACCGAGGTATAATTAAATATATATTGTTGGTTTGTATATTTATATTCAATTTGGTTGTTATTATTACTGTGCTCGTATGGTTTTGTAACCGGATCCTGTCGGTTTTAGTTTTGGTGCTGACTAATCGTTTATATTCCGTTGCGCATTTATTAATTAATGAGATTAATTATTATTTGTCACTTTTATTAAACCGGGTTTAATAATAAATTTTTGACTAGTCACCACTAAAACCCAATATTGGTATCAGAGCCGTGGTTACAACGTACGAGTTGGTACCGGTCTTTTAACCGGAATTAGAGCACAAACTTTAACTAGTTTTAAAGTTTATGGTCTAATTAATTTTCGGGCAACTTTATATTTTGGTCAAAATTTTATTTTGTTGTATTTGACCAAAAGCTTGCCCGAATTTTGGTTGGTTGTTATGCAATATGTAAATCTACCCCGACCGTGTTTGTGGTTGTTTGTGATGTTTTGGTTTTGGTTTTTGGTTTTTGGTTTTGGTCATATGAATGGTTCAAATTTGTAATAGTTAGGGTTTTTCCTTTATTATAAATATTTTTGTAATATTGTATTTCATTTATAAATATTGTAATAAACGAAGACCCGAAGACAAAGACTATGAAAACTAAACGGGAATCACGAAGTCAGTGCGAGTTGCTCAAGACGACGATTGGATGCACTCAAGTCCATCCTTGTGGTTGTTTGTGGATTATGACCCCGTGACTCGTTCGTTCTTGTTAACTAGCTCTAGCAAGATCGAACAATTATTGGCCATATAGATTTACATATTTATTTATTGCTTTTGTGGTTGCTTATTTTTATAATTGTTATATAATAACCAACCTCAAACCAATATATATATTTTAAAAGGAGCTTTAAAATATTAAAAACAATCATAATAAAAAAAATTCTAAAAGGAGTTTTACAACTTGTCAAATTTTGTCTTTAAAACAAAGTTTGATTTTAAAACAAATTATAACCAATCATGTTTTGCAAAATTAAACTAAATTTGATTTTCCAAAACTAATAACTTAATAGGTAACTATTAACTTAAAGTTGGTTATTTATATCGCGACAAACTTAGTTTTAATAGGTTATATAAAACTAAGTGTCCTTAGAAATGAAAGGGTTCATCAAGTTGTCCCGATTAATACAGTAAAACTAGAATTTTCTCTATTCGGTAATATTTAAAATTAATCCCAATTTTAAAATCAATAGTCTATTTCATCCTACTATAAGCCACACTTGAGGCATACTGCGAAACTTCAAGTGTTTGGAGCTACAGCACCGCACTTGATTTCTAGCCTATCCCTTTAAGGTGAAAGAGTTTCGTTAACACATCCGGCCCTTTCACAAGTGACTATACTAGAGCGACTATTACTTTACTCTCTTGTTACGTGCTACAGCTGTCTGGAGACTAAGGTGGGCATAGATGAGGGTAAACGTATCTACTTAGACAAGTGTTGTCTTAATAGGCCTCATAACCGAGAGTTGTGCTTTATTTACAATTGGCAATCATTGTCTGTCTGCCTAACCACTTACTAATGTTGTGTGCAACAGCTGTCATTAGTAACTGGAAGCCAGATTAAGAAGTTCCTATTTTATTAATGTTATTGGGTCATTGATAACAGGATTAAAACATCGAAAATACTAATTAAATTACTTTTGCTTATTTAACAGATGTCAACTGATAATAACTCCTCATTCACTCTCAAGTCTATTCTTGAGAAAGAAAAGCTGAATGGCACCAACTTTCTTGAATGGAACCGCAATTTGGGAATTGTTCTCAAAATGGCAAAGAAGCACTATGTTCTCGATGGACCTGTTCCAAACGAGCCTGAAAACAATATTGCTGCTGCCAAAGAGGTTCTTGACAAGCATATAGACGACTTTGCTGAAGTTGCCTGTATTATGCTAACCACCATGTCTTACGAGCTTGCTAAAGGCTTGGAATATTTTGGTGCCTATGGGATGCTGGAGCAACTCAAGGACATGTTCCATAAACAAGCCCGTCAAGAACGCTATGACACTGTGAAGCAGCTTATCAGCTGCAGAATGGAACAGGGATCATCTGTTAGTGCGCATGTCGTTAAAGTGAAATGGTACATTGACCAGTTGAGGAAACTTGATTATCCCTGGTAAGATGAAATGGCAGCGGATTTCATCTTGAACTCTCTTCCCAACTTTTACGCCATTTCGTAATGAATTTCAACATGAATGGCTGGGTGAAGACAGTGCCGGAGCTTCATGGAATGCTCAAAACCGCTGATATGAATATTCCCAATAAGACTAATCAAGTTCTTATGGTTCAATCTGCTGGTGTCAAGAAGCCTAAACCCAAGAACCGGGGTAATAATGGTAAAGGTAAGAAAAAGGTTACTGTTGCTGCCAAGTCTGCCACCAACACTAACAAAGGCGTTGCAAAGGTACCACCACCGCCTCCTGAGAAGCTCCAGTGCTATAGGTGCAACAAAATGGGACACTGGAAGCGTAACTGTCCCGACTATCTTGCTGAGCTGAAAAGGCAGAGGACCAATGGTGAAAGCTCCTCTAAAGGTATTTCCATTTACGTTATTGAACTTTTCACTGTCTCTAGCAACACATGGGTATTTGACACCGGATGTGGTTATCACATCGTTAATGTCTTGTAGGAGAAAGAAAACTGGAAGAAGCTGAAACAAGGCAACATGGAACTCATCGTTGGTGATGGGAAGAAAGTCCCAGTTCTTGCAACTGGCACATATCGTTTTGCTTGTCCATCTGGCCTTGTAGTTACTTTGATAACTGTTTGTGTGCACCTGGTTTGACCAGAAACATTATTTCAGTTTCTTTACTATTTGAACAAGGATTTAAGTACGCTTTTAATGGTATTGCTATTTCTGCCTACTTGAATGATATCTTTTATTTTGAGGCTAAACCTCAAAATGGTATTTATGAGATTGATGTTCAAATTAACAATAATGTATATAATATTTCTAAACCTATCAGATCTGGCATCAATGATACATTTCTATGGCATTGCCGACTTGGCCACATAAGCAAGGCACGGGTTACGAGACTCCAATCCAAAGAGATTCTTGAATCCACAGGACCGGACTCTTTTGATGAATGCGAATCCGGCTTAGCTGGCAAACTCGCCAAAGACTCATTCACTCATAAGGATGAACGAGCAAATGATCTTCTAGGAATCATACATACTGATGTATGTGATCCCTTTAGAACTATGTCTAGAAATCATGAAAGATACTTCGTTTCGTTTATTGACGATTACAGTCAATATGCTTATGTGTATCTTATGAAACACAAACACGAAACTTTTGAAAAGTTCAAAGAGTTTCAAAACGAAGTGGAAAACCAACTCAGGAAAACTATTAAAATGCTTCGATCAGATCGAGGCGGAGAGTATCTCAGCTCAGAATTTATACATCATCTGAAAGAGCGTGGAATTGTTTCACAGCTCACTCCACCCGGCACACCCCAACACAATGGCGTGAGCAAGAGGAGAAATCGAACCCTTGCTAAACATGGTTCGATCGATGATGTGTAGAACTAACTTGCCTCACTCCTTTTGGAGCTTTTCCCTTATGACCGCCGCCCGCACTGTTAATCTGGCTCCAACTAAAAAGTTAACCAAAACCCCCATATGAGATATGGCATGGACGTAAACGTAAACCCAATTTGTCTTTCCTTAAAGTATGGGTATGTGATGCATATATCACCAGTGATTCTGATGATAAGTTCGATCCTCGTGGCATAAAAGTTGTTTTAGTCAGATACTATAACCAAGGCGGATAATATTTCTTCCATCCTGATATAAATAAGATTTCTATCAAAGGAAGGTCCACTTCCTCGAGAAGGAAATTCTTGATTGAGGAACTGGAAATAATATTGTTGATCTTGAAGAAATTCAAGAACCACAAACAACCGTTGAGGAAGTACGAACGTCTGATCAACAAGTTGTTGTTGCTGATACATTAGACATAAACACAAGCGTTTGCAGAAGTAATAGGACTCACGTACCAAATTCTAAATACCTATGGCATCTAGATGGTCTCGAAGTCCTCTTAGTAGCTGAGTCAGGCGACGAACCTGCTAATTACAAATCTGCTATCTTAGATCCGAAATCTGAGAAATGGCAAGATGCCATAAACGCCGAGATGCAATCTATGCGTGACGATCAAGTCTGGAACTTGGTTAAGCTACCCCTCGAATGTCAGGCAGTAGGGAGCAAGTGGATTTTCAAAATTAAAAGCAACATGCATAGAAATGTTTACACCTATAAAGCACTGCTAGTAGCAAAAAGCTTTACTCAAACTCAAGGTGTTGACTTTGGTGAAACCTTCTCGTCCATTGCTATGATCAAATCGATCAAGGTGTGCAAACTGAATAAGTCCATTTATGGACTCAAACAAGCATCTCGCAGTTGGAATCTTCATTTTGATGAGAAAATCGAAGAGTTTGGTTTTATCAAAAATGAAGATGAGCTTTGTGTTTACAGAAAGGCTAGTGGGAGCATTATATCATTTCTCATCCTGTATGTGGATGATATACTGATAATTGGAAACAACATTCCTATGCTTAAGGAAGTTAAGCACTAGCTGGGATCTTGTTTTGCAACGAAAGATCTTGGTGAAGCTGCTTATATTCTTGGAATAAAGCTCTACCGAGATAGGTCTAAACGGCTTCTAGGGCTGAGTCAAAGTACATACATAAACAAGGTAATGGCACTCTTCTCAATGGATAACTCTAAGAAAGGAGCTGTCCCCATGGCTAAAAGAACCGTGTTGAACAAATCGCAATCTCCGGCAACGGACATTGAAACTAAGCACATGCAAGCAATTCCATATGCTTCAGGATTGGTTCTATCATGTATGCTATGTTATGTACTAGATCTGACGTCTCGTATGCGTTGAGCATGACTAGTCATTTTTAGCAAAATCCTGGCATTGCCCATTGGACTGCAATAAAGAACATTCTTAGGTACCTGAAAAGGACCAAGGATATGTTTTTAGTATTTGGAGGAGTGGAAGAAGAGCTCACTGTAAGGTGTGACACTGATGCTAGCTTCCAAAATGACCGAGATGTTTCTCGCTCACAGTTTGCTTGGATGAAGAAATTAATAGCCCACCTCGACCTGGTTCCAAGTTTTTGGAAACTGATCGACGTAATCTGTGATAACACAGGAGCCATTGCTTAAGCCAAAGAGCTCAGATCTCATCACAGGGCCAAGCACATTCTAAGTAAGTTCCGCTATATACGGGATATACTGGAACACGGAGACATCATAATAAGCAAAGTAGACACATATCAAAACCTAGCTGACTCGTCCACTAAACCGATGACTCAGGATAATATAAATGTGTTCGGTTTTATTAAAACCTAGCTGACTCGTCCACTAAACCGATGACTCAGGATAATATAAGTAGACACATAAGCAAACTTCCCCCACTTCGTTTATTAGAGATGATCATCAAAGAGATGCTATCGGTCTTAAATTAGCTAGTAGTTTGTTTATGATTTAGTATTTAGATGTGTGAACATTTCAACAGTTATACTTTAAATTCTCTTTTGATTTAATGGTTAAATGCAAATGTTGAATAATATAAATGTGTTCGGTTTTAATACGTTTAATCCATGAATATTATATTCTAAATTATCCGTAGTCGGTCAGACTCGTGGGAACGACTCTGAATTAAGACTATTCGGACTTTGGACTCAAGGAGTTGACTTCCAAACTCACATACCTCATCATGAATGACGTTGGATGTAACTCGCATTAAATCATCTTCATGGATCTTAGTCCCTAAGATGTTTTGATATTGGTATACTCACCCTGTGTCTGAAGTGTATGCTGGGATCGTACATGACGATCCGATGGACCGACCTTCTGTCGAGAGCCCCCTCCTTCCTTAGAGCTTAAGGATTTACCTGCCCATCTGGAGTACGCGTTTTTGGACGAGGAGAGGAAGTTGCTGGTTATTGTCGCATCTGCTTTGACGGAGGTCGAGAGAGAGAGACTGTTGAGGGTGCTTCGAGAGCACAAGGAGGCCATTTCATGGAAGATTGTCGACATCAAGGGTATCAACCCTTCATTTTGCTCGCATAAAATCCTCATGGGGGATAATTATAGGACTGTCATTCAGCTGCAGCGGTGGCTCAATCCGAAGATGTAGGAGGTCGTGAAGAAAGAGATCATCAAACTCCTTGATGCGGGGATCATTTTCCCCATTTCTGATAGTTCGTGGGTTAGTCCAGTCCAAGTGGTTCCTAAAAAGGGTGGCATGACTGTCATCACCAATGAGAAGAACGAGCTCATTCCTACTAGGACTGTGACCGGTTGGAGAGTCTACATTGATTACCGCAGACTAAATGATACCAAGAGGAAAGACCACTTTCCTTTACCTTTCATTGATCAGATGTTGGAGCGTTTGGCAGGTCAGCAGTATTACTGCTTCTTAGATGGTTTCTCCAGGTACTTTCAGATTTCTATTGCTCCCGATGACCAGGAGAAAACCACGTTTACCTGCCCATACGGTATGTTTGCCTATCGAAGTATGCCGTTCGGATTGTGTAACGCTCCAGCCACATTTCAGAGGTGCATGGTGGCTATATTTCATGACATGATCGAGGACTCCAAGGAGGTTCATGGACAATTTTTTTGTGTTTGGGAGCTCTTTCGATCAGTGTCTCTCCAACCTTGAGAGGATGTTGGCCCGATGCGTTGACACCAACCTAGTTCTTAACTGGGAGAAGTGTCACTTTATGGTACGCGAGGGCATCGTTTTGGGGCATCGTATTTCGAGTGCGGGGATAAAGGTCAACCGAGCGAAGGTCGATACCATCTCTAATCTTCCCCCGCCCACTTCCGTGAGATCCATCCGGAGTTTTCTGGGTCATGCTGGGTTCTATCGCCGGTTCATTAAAGATTTTTCTAAGATTGCGAGACCCATGACCAAACTCTTGGAGAAGGATGCCCCATTTGTGTTTTCTGAGCAGTGTATCGAGACGTTTGATCTTTTAAAAGACAAACTCGTTAACGCCCCAATCATGATTTCTCCCGACTGGCCGCTTCCTTTTGAGTTGATGTGTGATGCGAGCGACTTCGCAGTCAGAGCGGTTCTTAGACAGCGGAAGGATAAACACTTCCATCCGATTTACTATGCGAGCCGGACCCTGAATGGTGCACAAGAGAGTTACACCACCACCGAGAAAGAGCTTTTAGCAGTGGTGTTTTCATTCGATAAATTCAGGTCCTATCTTCTTCTGTCCAAGACGATTGTGCACACGGATCATTCTGCTATTCGTTATCTCTTTAGCAAACAGGATGCTAAGCCACGTCTTATCCGTTGGATCCTTTTGCTTCAAGAGTTTGATATCGAAATCCGTGATAAAAAGGGGGTCGAGAATGTGGCGGCCGATCATCTTTCACGTCTTGAGGGAGCTGAGTTAGGAGAGCCGGGGGTCAGGATTAATGACCACTTTCCAACAGAGAGTCTTATGTTTGTTTCGGCTCAGGATGAGGGTTTCCCATGGTTCGCCGAATTCGTGAACTATCTTACGGACGGGTATTACCTGAAGATGTCTTACCAGCAAAAGAAGAAATTCTTTGCTGATGTTAAGTTTAACCTGTGAGACGACCCGTATCTTTTTCGTATAGGTGTTAACCAGTTGATCAGGAGGTGTGTTGACGTTAAGGAGGGATGGCAGATTCTGAGCCATTGCCATGTTGGACCGGCAGGAGGTCACCATGGTGCGAGTTTGACGGCAAAGAAGGTGTTTGATTGTGGATTTTATTGGCCTTCGATTTTTAAGGATGTGCACGCATTTGTGAAGAGTTGTGATCGTTGCCAGCGCGTCGGCAACATCTCGTCGCGAAATGAAATGCCCCAGAATGCTATTCAGGTTTGTGAGGTTTTCGATGTGTGGGGCATTGATTTCATGGGACCGTTTCCATCTTCGCGTGGGAACAAGTATATACTCGTGGCGGTTGATTATGTCTTGAAGTGGGTTGAGGCCAAGGCCTTACCCACTAATGATGCCCGAGTTGTACTCCGTTTTCTCAAGAGCCTTTTTGCTCGTTTTGGTGTCCCGAAGGCATTGATCAGTGATAGAGGAACTCACTTATGCAATGCGCAGATGGAGAAGGCGTTGCATCGCTATGGGGTCACCCATCGGCTTGCAACCGCCTACCATCCACAGAATAGTGGGCAGGTAGAAGGGAGTAACCGGGGGATCAAACGTATTCTTGAGAAAACGGTAGGTTCGAATCTTCAGGATTGGTCCGACAAGTTGGATGACGCGTTGTGGGCCTTTCGTACAGCCTACAAAACTCCGACCGGTTCCACACCGTTTCGGATGATTTATGGGAAGGCCTGCCACCTGCCTGTTGAGTTAGAGCACCATGCTTCTTGGGCCCTACAGAGGGTCAACTTTGATATGTCTGTCAGAGAGAGCACTCATTTCCACCAGTTGCACGAGTTAGAGGAGCTGAGAGATCACGCTTACGCGCAGTCATTTAGGTATAAGGAGCGGACGAAGGAACTGCACGATAGGAAGTTAAAGGGTAACAAACAGTTCAAGTGTGGGGATTTGGTTTTATTGTATAACTCCCGGTTGAGGTTATTCCTGGGAAAGTTGAGATCCCGATAGTCGGGACCGTTCACGGTCACTGAGGTCTTCCCGTACGGCACTGTTGAGATAAAGGATAAAGGCGGGAAGTTTAAGGTGAACGGTTACAGACTGAAGCACTACATAGGAGAGCCGGTGACTGATCAGACGATCGAGGTATTCTACCTTGACTCGCTCTATGAGACATAGACGTGATGGATGCACCACTCGGGAGACTGCCCGAGTTGTAGAGTTTGTATTTTTGTTATATGTTTGTGCTATCTGTTTTATTTGTTTTGTCTATTTCAGGATGTTCCAAGATGAAACCGCTCGTACTCAATCTCCATTCGAGTCGGTCGATTTAAGGGGTGTTCCATTATTAAAAAAATAAAAATTAATAAAAATTATAAAAACCAAAAACACAAAACTATGTTTATTTCTTTATGTTTTTGTTTTCCGTGTTGTACGCCGCTACATGCGAGCGAGTTTGAGTTCTGCAAGTTATATTATGCGCATGGTAGCTACGATGGCGTTGTGGAACAAGTTCTCCTGAGGTTGCGGCCGCAAATGAAATGCTATACGGTCGTTTGGATACTACTCAGCTATTGAGGATTCTTCACACAAACCAGGGGAGTAACCCGTTCTTTGTTTTAGTCTTGTATACTTTATTTTTATTTTCTGTTTTAATTTTATTTAATTTTATTTCTTTTCCTTATACTCATCGAGGACGATTTCGTTCTAAGTGTGGGGATGGGGTTTATTTTACTTAGTTGTAGGAAAAAAAACAAAAAATGAAAAATTTGAAAAATTTTGAAAAAAAATAGTCCCTTGAAAGTTGTTTTTTCTACGTTAAACAGGAGATGATATTATTACCGAGTAGTGGTTATTTTATAACTTCTTGGTGTTTTCAAAATATATATATATAATAAATAGGAACAGTGCCCATTAGACCCGCACGTAATGTATGGAAACCGAACGGTTTAGACTCAGTAATCGTGTGTCGGTAGGCTCAGCATTTGAGAATGAAAGGGCGGTTTGGTTGTTGACCTAATTGAACCTCTTAAATGGCCTGACTTTAGTGGGAAACATCTAAGGGGTTTTGTTTGTTTAACTAAGCTCGTGACAGGACTGGAATGAAAAGCCGGGTCATACTCAAGCCTCGAGTCACATGATCGTCTGTTTATATTAGCTGTTTTATCTTTTGTATTTGTTTATATTCAGGCAAAGCCATGTACTTTGAGTATTCAAAAAAAAATTACAAAAAGCCAAAAGGCAGAAAAAGAGAAAAAGAAAGAATGCATTTGTAATTGCGTGCACTTGAAAGAGAGCTAGAGTTTATAGTTTGTATTTGAGTCGAAATGTTTTAATCATGTGGCAATAGGTTTAAGTCAAGTTGGGGTGGCTCGGCCCGGTAAAACCATAATGGAATTGGTGAAGTGGCAGCAGGGCTTTTAGGTGTGGGTTCCACTTAGTCATACAAATTAATGAAATTGTCATGCCTTATTTGCCTCGGTAAGTATTAGGGGCATGGGTTTAAAGTGGACAGCAATACCGGCAATCGACCTGATCTAGCTTATTAGGTGAAAGTTGGAAGAGATAATTGGGTAACGGGTCACTTGTTCTGATACTTTAAAAAGAAAAAAAAATAAAATAATAATAATAATAAATAAATAAAACCAAGAGTTGTCGGTTGAACTCGGATATGATCCTGTGTAGTATTCTTTTTCAGGGACGAAAAAGTCTTAAGTGTGGGGATATTTGATGTGTTGTAAAACACACGTATTTTCCGCACCTTTTATCTACGTAATATATTATATTTTATGTGTTTTAACTCGTTTTATATAGGTTTTACATAAGTTTATTCATATTGTAGGTTATGGGTTACAAGGAAGAAGAAACCGAGCTTTTCGAGCATGTTAAGGGCCTTTTACGCATAGGATTTCAAGAAACAACTCAAGGCCCGGCCCGTATGCATCATGGAGGCCCAAATATTACATTACATTATAATATATATAAAAAAACCCTAGGGCTGGAAGAAGAGCTGCGATCGGCAGGTTCAAAGAAAAAGAAAAAAAAGTTTTTTGGAGCAAGGGTTTAGACTTGTGGCGGCTAGGGAAGGAAGAACAAGCAAGAACAAGCCTCGGTGGTCGTTTAACATCAGTTTCACAGCAGCAAGAGCAGCCGAAAACCAACACATATCCTTTCTTTAAACTATTGTTCATCAATATTTCTTATTCTTGTTGAATTGTTAACTAGTTTTGCAATTGCTTTAAGGATTGACTTGTTATTGATTAGTATTGATTGTTGGATGATTATTATGATGATTGGTATGAGTTTAATGATGATTTTGTTGAGTGTTTGCTGCTGTCCAAAAATTATGAGAGGCTAATCTTGTTAGTTCTACCTAGGAAAGATGAAAATTGTTAATGTTTGATGAGCTTGTTGTGTTGTTTGATTGATAGACCTTAATTGCTATTGTAAAGTTTGATTTAGACATGAAATAGGTTGTGTTTAGTGGCTGGAAATTATATCAATTTGTTGCATAAACCCCGTGTGTTGATAAATTAGTTTTGTATTGATTGATCGGTGCATTGTTTGATTCTAGACTTGGTGTTTAGGGTTTGTTTGCGGTAGGAACAACCGTAGGGTTTTGTTGCATGATTATTTGGTTAAAGTACAACGGTTATACACCTTCTTTGAGACCGAGAGGTGATAAGAAGTTAGGGTTGTCTCATTGCCTTTGCATGCTAGAATAAGGATTGCGCGAGAGCGAGTTCGTTTCTTGTCAGGTTTAGGTGTTTTGAGCGACTAGTTGATCTATTTTGGTTTAAGTTGAATTGTAGTATTCATTACCATTAGGGTCGAGTGTTTGTGAGACCGAGAGGTGATCCTTCATTAGAACACGTTAGCAATTGTTTCCTGGTTTGGTCGTTTTAGCCGATTTTGAGTAGTTTAGGCTTGTTGTGTGAGACCGAGAGGTAATCCAGTGAGCCCGAGCGATCCTTAGTCGTGTCATCTTTAGGGACCGGTGTCTTGATATTATTCAATCAATTAGCTTGTTAGGCCTACAATTTGATTCAGACCTAGGTAGACGTTTTTCTCCATTCTAAGTTAACACAGTTAGCTCCCCGTTAAGTTTTCTATTTTATGTAACTTTAGTCAGTCAGTTAGGTTAGTTCAGTTAAGTTAAAAGAAATCAAAAATCAATTAAATATTATTCTAAGGTAGGTCTTGTTTAGGGTTAGTAATCGTTAGCGTCTTACATGTCCACGTGTTCGATACTCGGACTTCCTAGGTCTATACTACTTGCGATCGGTACACTTGCCGGTTGTGTGTGGTTTTAGGATTTTCATTTTAATATTAAAGCTTAGTTGTGAGGGTCATTATTATAGGGTTATTAGACACACATCAAAAGTCAACGTGGCTGACCGAGTTTTGACCCGTAAGAGTTACACCTTGGGTAACGAGCATAAAATCCGTTTAAATTAGTTAACCGGTATTGATGATATTTAACGGGATTATTATTTATACTATATATAAATAATAATTTTAAAAGCTTATTTATTAGATAAATAAGATGGAGCGGCTTTTAAACGAGTTGGGCTTTGGGACTAGGTTATGCTTAATTATTGATAATTACTATTATCAATATAATCTTCTATTTATATATATATATTAGTATAACCTAGATAGATGCATGCACAGCAACAAAAGGTGCAGCCGTGAGATTGGTTTTGGTTTTTCACAGCATCGATCAAGCAAGAAACGGAATTGCTGTGCATCGCTCGCGACCGTTTCAAGCCACCAGCCACCATCGTACGACACGCGCAGCTCGCGCTGTCCTTCGCTGTTGCTGCTGACTCGCTATCGCAGCTCACGCGCCACTCGTTTCGTCACCTGGCGTCGCTCGTTAACTCTCGGTGTCTCGACCGGTTATTTATTAACCAAGGTACAATTAAATATATATTGTTGGTTTGTATATTTATATTTAAGTTGGTTGTTATTATTACTGTGCTCGTATGGTTTTGTAACCGGATCCTGTCGGGTATAGTTTCGGTGCTGACTACTCGTTTATATTCCGCTGCGCATTTATTAATTAATGAGATAAATTATTATTTGTCACTTTTATTAAACCGGGTTTAATAATAAATTTTTGACTGATCATCACCGAAACCCAACAGTTTCAACCTCCATTCATGTGGGGGATTGTTGGAAGATTGGTATAAGTATGTGTGAATGATGTCTCAAAAATTGAAGTGGTAAAACCTTGTCCCACATCGGTTGGGGAACAAAGTGAAAAATGGTTTATAAGGTGCTATCTTTACTACTCATTTGAAGTTTTTTGATGTGCTTTACTACAACTCCTACCCGCGCATAGGGGGGTGCAAAATTGGGTTTCTGGACTAAAATCTATCGAATTCTTGCGTGCGCGTACGTCCCGCGGACACGAATGCAGCTCCGAAAACCAAGCCCGTGTGAGGTAATTTTTTGCATTTGTTTTTTAGAATTCAAAATCATAACTGTTGGTCAATGGTTATTAATAATCGTTATTCTGCTGTTGATTATTATTATTATTATTATTATTATTATTATTATTATTATTATTTCCAGTTTCATATACTGTTGCACTAGTGACCGTTGTTCAGAATTATTACACTTTAATGGTCATTATTCAGTTTGAATACTGTTATGGTTTTGTGACTATAAACCAGGCCATATGCAACAGTTCTAGACACACCAAAAACAGACACAACACTCTCTTCTCTACAGCATTATTTGATTTCGTTTCAGGCAAGTCGTCAAGTCCGGCAGCACGCTACGGCTGTTTTCAAACCGACGTTACCTGCAAACAGACCGCGAATCTATTTAAGGGAATTGTGTTAAAGACAAGCCCGGTTCACCGTTAACGTCTATTATTTCTATTTTATTGTTTCAGGTTCTAATACAGTATTACCAACAGTAAGTGCATGTAGTGAGTGATTATAATCATACTGAGTAGGCTTATAACATAATAGGGAATTCCCTAACCCTAGGAACTGGCTATCCTTCATTTGCGGTCGACGTTCCGGCAAAGTGTATAGGTTGACAACTGAATGTTTCGTTCTGGTCTCATCTTATAGCACCTAAGGAGCTAATGAAGCTGTCTCAATTCCTCGGCAATCGCACAAAAAATCGACTTACGTGATTTCCTACTTGATCAATGTCAATCACAACTGAAGATTGTAATCATATCCTAAAAGGCCCTATTCTATAAAGCATATGTATTTACTAGGACCGTTATACAAGAAATTGGTTCCGGTTGTTTTGGTGCCTAAAGCAAGCAAGAAGCATCTAGTTTGATCGATGATGCAACAATTAAAGTCGCAGACATAAAAGACATTTCTTGACGATACACAACAATGATGTAGACACCCTAATTTTATTCATGCAATATTTATGCTAGATGTAGTTTTCTATAATATAGTCAAAGTAAAAAAAAATGATATACTATCATGTAATCATATAAGTTATATGACTAAGTGTGTGATAATCTAAAACATGAGAAAGTCCAGAAAATGAAATACTACCTAGATTTTCTCTAGATACTATGATCATGTTAAGAAAAATGAAAGGTGTATGTTTGATAAGGTACATAAAATGCATGACTATTGACATCACTTGTCGAAAGTACATAGTACTCCATGCGCTCATTATTTTATACTTTTCCAACGTTATGGGGTGTACGATTGTTTACTCACATAAAAAAGAGGAAAAAAGTATACAAATAATATGAATATTTAACAATATTCAAATTTTAAATTATTAATGCAACCTCAAATGTTTTAAACAAAGAGATTTTTTTTAAATTTTGAAAAATATAAAATTATGTTACACGAATTCTAAAAGTAAAAAAGAAATGAATATATAGTCTAAACGATAAGAAGTTTAGAATCTCAATTTTATAAATTTGAGAAAAAAATCTTTTTATATATAACATTTGTTGTTTTATCACAAGTATTTTCATATGTAAAATCCAAAAATTTGTAAATGATAACAATAAGGATTTTTATTATAAGGTGTGTTGTTTTTAATGATCCCAACTATTGCCTTTTGATCACTGCTAGTCCCAACTAATGATATGGCTACTAATGGTCCCAACTTTTAAAGTATTTGTTTCTAACAATCCGCGCTAAAGAATCCTAACGTCGTTAGTTTCGGGTCGTCGGAAAAACAGTTTTGGCCAGAAAACTCAATTTTTTTCCCGAAAACTCAACATTTTCGTCCCAAACATCTTGGTAACTTCGTATTGGACCTTTAGGAACCCTTTTCTAGTAAAAGCCCCAATTATTCAGGTCGCCGGAAACCTTAAAACCATCGTCGGAATAGGTTGATGGTGCTCAAGTGGTGGTAGTTGGTTAGTGGTGAGTCAATTGACGGTGGTTTGCGGTGTTTTCCGGCAACAAATTTGAATTTTCCGGCCAAAAACGTTTTCCGGACGACCTGAAACTAATGGCGTTAGGATTCTGTTAGTCGCGGACCATTAGGAACAAATACTTTAAAAGTTTGGACCATTAGTAGCCAATTTATTAGTTGGGACCAGCAGTGATCAAAAGACAATAGTTAGGACCATTAAAAACCAATATACCTTATTATAATTATAAGGAGTTATTATTTATTTATAAATAATAAGTTATGGATATGGGCTTGAGAAAAGAGTATGGGTTTAAGGGTTAATGGACTTGACATATAAATATGCCAGCTTAACTCTGCCCCCCCCCCCTCCCCAAGGGTTAGGTAATCGGTATATAATTTTTCTTGCTCTGGTTCAGCTATTTCGTTAGGTCAAATCGGGTTGGGTCATATAGAAAAACGAGATCATCAATCAAAATATTATACGACAAAAAAAGTAAGCGAAACCTCATTAGAAATGCGTAATTAAAATACAATATATCTAAAGTTCTTATTTGTGTGTTTCATGTTTTGAACTTTAATCAAAATATCATCTAGTTTAACATTCATAAGCAAATCTTTTTCAATAAAAAAAACATCATTTAAGTTCTCACCACTTATCCGATTACGGTTGCGACGCGTAATACGAGAGCTAACTTTAATAAACGATACATCAGTGCAGATGAAGTTGACGAGCAAAACAATGTGTATAGAAAACTGAAACATTTTATTTTAAGACAAAATCTACTAATCCCTTGAACTCGCTCTACATATTATGTGCGCCATCAAAATTTTTTTTTTTAATTTGGTTAAATATGGATTGGGTTTGGACTTTGGGCCACAAATTTAAAAATTGGGTATAGATTGGTTGAGACATTTGGAATTAAATATGTATTAAAAGTGTTTTTATTAAACTCAAGTTTAATCGGATAAATTATTTATACACATTTATATAGTTATAATTGTAAATAGATATATAAATTTATTTTTATTATTGCCGGTTTCAAATTTTGTAAGGCCCCGAACCCCGGGAACCCCACAGTTGGTAATCATACAAAACACTTAAGAAAATAATTAAACTTGAAACCGGTTTCTTCCATTAAAACAAAAATCTCAGAGTATAATTCAGCGGAAAACATAAATAATAAAATAAGTTCCCAAAACCCGGGAATTTTGCCCAAAATCAACATAGTTATCTTTAAATAAAAACTTTTAATAATAAATGTTTAATAGTAAAACTTCGGTTCCCGTATGCCCTTCACCATCCAAGTAGCTTCGTGCACGTTCAAGCGATAAGGCATCCTCTTTCTAACCTGAAACTCACACTAACATGCACACAAAGTCAGCTTGAGCTGAGTGAGTTCAAGTTTTAAGTAAATAACATCAGTAGTAATAGTTAAGATAGTCAAACCAAAAGTTTTAAAAAGTAAAAGGGTACATCCATCAAATCCTCATTACCGAGAACTAAACATCCTCATACATACATATACAAAATGTATATGTAAACATCCTTTCAACTACATCTATATATATCACAGTATATATATATATATATATATATATATATATATATATATATATAACATCCACTTATAACATCAGGGTCGAGCAAACATACAACCCAAACACGTAACATCAGTGCATGCAAACACAAAGTAGGCATACACAACATCAGTAGTCGAAACGACTACAATATCGCCAGATATAGGCCAAGCAATAATGTATATACATACATATATATTTAATATCCCAAGGCCTACCATACGCTAGCAAGCCTATAAAAATCGTTTAAAACATTTAATCCAGTAGGAAAACACTTAGGTATGCATGCTAGCCCAAAAGTTAAAAGAGTTAAAAAGGGGCATCATGAACTCACCTGAAATCAAACGAACACCTGCAACGAGCTAGGAAATTCCTAAGTACACGATCACAAGCAAGGGCCTGTAAATTATACACAACACATTACTAGATTGGACCGTAAGAACACTCTTGCCTAATGGGCCGTTCAAGCGCAACACTCTGGCCCAAGGCCCAACAACTTGGCCCAAGGCCCAACCCTTGGCCCGAGGCCCAACAACTTAGCCCAAGGCCCAACATTTGGCCCAAGGCCCAACACTTATCAAATCGAGTCGAATACGCGCGTAATAAACCATAAAACAATTAGTTAAACGAATTAGCCCCGAATGGACCAAATTCCATTTTAAACCTTTTCATTCATCAAGATTATGTCACCCGAGTTGATAGGGTTGACGGTTCCTTTTTACAACTCTTACTTTAACGTTTAAATGAAAATTCGCGCACCGCCGACTCGATTGACGAAGCACTGACCACGACAGCCCCGAGCATCAAAAAATTAATTTTTCCACAGCCCTTAAACCCTCCCTAGGGCTGTACAAACTGATTCGGTCGGTCACCCGATCAATTAACGCATCAAACTCAACAATTTGCAATTCTACACCCGCTAAACCCTAGTTTTCGAACTAAAATCGATAGACCGACCTAAACACCCCTATTGGCCATGGAATTATAATATGATTTACATGTCATACCTAGCAGGATGTTGATGCAAAAACCTCACTCGAAACAGCCCCGGAAAAGCTCAATTGGGCAGCCACCCGGTTAGCCTACAACACGACGTTTTTCGATCAATACACGAAATATGAGGACCAATTAACGTGAAAAAGACTTGGGGAATCGTAGTACATACCTTGAATTGAAGTTCTAAGGCTTAGAATTGGCTGCAAAAAAAGAAAATCGTGGGTCTTGGCTCCCTTCTTCCTGCCGATCGCAGCTATGGAGGGGGGCTAGGGTTAGTTTTTGTTATAACATAAGATATTACACTTTAGTCCCTCCAGATTGAAGTGTAAGGCAAAATGGAAGGAATAGTTAGGTTCTTTAACGTACCGGGATTACGTAAAGGCTTCCGAGAAACATCGGTTAAGTCCCGAGAGTTATACATACTCTACAAGCTTTAATTCTTGAAACCGGAATTAACGGGTGTTACAAATTTTCATGGGGATCGTTATAGAATTCTACAGTGGTCGTTCTGTCGTCCTTAAATTCCATAAGGGTCGGTGTTCAATTTTCACAGGGGTCGGTTTGGATTATAACACATATATACTACTAAAAAAATTTCACAGGGGTCGGCCGGCACTCCTAAACGATACATAGGTCTGCTAATGCCTTAAAACAGACGCACTCCTACTCTTTTAATATTTTGGATTCAAGAACAAAGTAATTTAGCTCGTTTTGTGTTATCTACATCAAGAACAAGGAATCTTTAAGGATCTAAGCTCGTTTAATATTCAAGATTTAACCCGGTTCTATACGAGGTACGTTTTAGTAAAAATAATTCGTTAAATGAGCTCGCTTGAAGATAAAACCTGGCATGCTAATAGATCCGGTTTAGTAGATTTGGAAAGTTAAAAACTTGTCAACAAAAAGCCTTAAAAAATTAGGGCCTACACAAAAAAAGAAGGAAAAAAACACTTGGTTGGTCCAAAGTCCAAACTCAGCATGTTAGAGCATTCCCAATCTTTCCAATCTCAAAATCCAAAATTACATTAAACATACTATATTTTCTCTCTCATTCTTAATTAAATAATACTTTTTATACATTTACCATTACCTTTTTTCTCTCATTCACTCGTAACCACTCTCAAAATATATTAAAAAATTTATATAATAAAAATCACTGCATTTTCTCTCATCCACTCACAACACTTTAAACAACTCCTTATATAATAAAAACTTCGCTCACTAAATTTGATAAATAGATTGTGAATGGTCTTAGCACGTTGAGTTATGTATCATTGGAAACGGAAATTAAGGAAATTGGTAGAAGACATGGAATTGCCTTGTAGTGAAAGTCTTGAAACTTATTTTCTGATTGAGATGAGTGTGCGGTATTCAAATGGACCAAATACCCTCATAAACTAATAATAATGATAACATGCGGATGGGAGGCAGGGCCCTCACAAAGCAACAGTCATGCGAATGGTCTTAACTCTTAAGTGCACCCGCAATCCAGGATCTGCGGACGGATTTAGTGGGCCTAATTGGCAAATGGGCCTATATAATAAACATAGATCGGGCAGATTAAAAGCCCAAGAGCCTAGAATGTAAAATGTAAATTAGGTCAAGTTAATTAAATTATGCGAGTGGGCTAGCACACAAGTTGCGAATGCGAGTAGGCTAGGCCGGACTTGCGAATGCGATTGGGTTGGGTCCAGCTTGCAAGTACGAGTATGGACCTGCTCACGACAAGTTCCAGGAGGTCCTGCTCAATCTCCACACCTTCCTGGAAAGCTCATTGTTCCTCAATGACAAGCTCCCGAAGGTCCTGCACAAGAGCCTCCACATGTTCCTAGAACGTTCATCAGCCCTCATTGTGAAGTTTCGTCAGCTCCCATTTTGTGTCAGTAGTTAGTTACCAAGAGTGTTCTTAAAGTTGCAGCAACTTGTGTTTGTGATCATTTTCGAAAGAAACATCTTTCTTTATTTCAAGCTCAATATCTACACCATCATTAATTTAACTAATTAATCCAATTGCACTAATTAACCAACTAACAAAACATAAAATTTCGTACTTTCAAGTAAATTGTAAAAAGACTATTATGCTCCTAAGGCAATCACATTAATAGTAATAACAGTAAAATCACCTGAACATGAAGCCAGAAATGGCCAAGCAAGGGTCAAAACTATTATTAAAAGGGATAACTATAAGCTCTAGCGGCACCTCAACAACTTTCTCTAGAGGAGGCCATCGGTTCGAGTCTCGTACGTGACAAAATGCCATGTGTGAGCTAAGGGTTTTACGTCCACTTTTGATATTCGAGCGGTGGGTTTCTCCTGTAATTGGTGACGGGCGGCGCCACTAGCGTAGTATGTGATCGCGGGCGTGGGTGGCATGTCGTCATTGAATGTATCCCGATATTGTTAAAAAAACATATAATAAATTTATGGTGAAGTAAGGGTAAATGATTTTTAATTAAATAATAATTATAGTAAACAATTAAGAAAATGGTCAAAATAAAAATAAAAAATATATAATATTAGTGAAAAATCTCATGAAAGCGGTTTCTCTATGTGAGTCGACATGCTTTATTATTTCACTAGGATAGTGGCCCGTGTTATACACGGATGGAAAAAATTTCAAACGTCATATATATATATATATAGCTATCATAAGAATTCTTCACATTGTTTTCAGCAAAACCACAAGATGTAGACAAAAAAAATATATAAACGGTGTGAATGAGAAACTGTATAAATATACAAATCATTGAATTGCTAAAATAATAGGCATACTAAAAAAGGTAGCAAAAATTAGTTATAAATAATTAATTGTAGTCAAAATCGGTTTTTAAATTATTTGAAAGGAAATAGTTGGTTATGATTATAGAAAACATTAATTAGTGAGGTTATGATTCTAGAAAATATTAATTAGTGAATTATGTGACAATTCTAGAGATGGAAACCTTGTAAGCTTATGTGGGCGTCCTATTTGAAGGCCATGTGGATATCTTGTTTTGCTTTAATAGCATACTAAGAAGATTAGCATTAGGATTAAAATTAACTGATTAATTATGTGGAAATTATAAGTATGGAAAGTGGATGACATGGAACATTAGGTGGACACCCTAGAAGAAGGACAAGTGGACAAATTGGTTTTCCTTTAATATATTAGTTAGATTAGATGTAATAAAGTCAAAATAAATGTTAAGACGTGTCTTGACAACCAACATGTATTTATTCCTTTTGCTTTTGACACTTTTGGTTTCCTCGGTCTGAAGCTGTGGAGTTACTTACCCGTGTTCAGCGGATTTGCATAGTAATGTTATGACTTGAAGATCAGCAAATGCAGTTTTTAAAAGATTGGGTTTTGTAATTCAAAAAGAGGTAGCGGCGCAGCTTGTTGTCCGCTTGCCTTCTGCATCGATGTAATCTAAACATTGAAATTTTTTATATTTAGGTTGGTCAAAAAAAATGTTAAGTTATGAATTCATAACTTTAAATGTTAAGTTTGACCAATGTTTGTGTTATATATTGGTGTAAATTAGGATATAGCCCGTGTGATACACGGGTGGTTAAAAACATAAAATAAAAAAGTTAAATTTAATAATATACATAATAACATATCTTATAGATACATAAGATGTAAATAATTTCATAAAACACATAGATTAGTAAAAATAATTTGTATTTTATAAGAAATTAAAATGGAAGTTTGTTAATCTATACCAATTAAGAAAATGAGGAGGCTAACATCACTTCATCCTAGTTGAGTTGGTAAGCCACAAACATTTTAAAATCAATGTATTGGGTTCAATTCCCACCAACAATATGGAGGGTCTAATTGAATGTCATGTGGACAAAATGGTTTTGCTTTAATATATTAGTTAGATGATAATTAGCATTAGGATTAAAATTAATTTGATTAATTATGTGTAAATTTTTAGCATGGAAAGTGGATGACATGGAACATTATGTGGACGCCCTAGGAGAAGGACAAGTGGACAAATTGGTTTTGCTTTAATATATTAGTTAGATTGTCATAGTTGTATAGTCGTTGGTGCCGGTCTGCGTCGAACCACATACCGCTCCACTCTCAACTAGTCATTCATATCATATAAAGCACAACGACTATACAACTATGACAATCTAACCTCTAGGGTAGGTCTCATTCGGCATGAGACCTACCCTAGAGGTTAGGGGAGACTTAGGCGCGTGGTATCCAATGTCTTGTTGATTTGTATGTAGAGTGATAAATGAACCGAACATATGGTGAACCGTTTGGTGAGAAGTTTATTTATGTTCATCCATTTAATAAATGAACGAGCATGAACAAAACTGAGTTCTGTTCGGTAAGCTTAACGAACGAACACAAACAGAGGTCGCGTTCGTGAACATTCGGTAATTGTTTGTTTACATCCGTTTACGTGCGTCCGGTTAGGTTTGTTTATGTCCGTCTTGTTAGGTTTATGTAATATGTTTTAATGTTAATATTTTTATTTATTTGTTTGGCATGTAAACTGTATGTTTCAATTACTATGTAAACTGTAAAGTTTTTTTTGTTTTTCTTTTGGATGTAATTCGGGATTTGTAGCTGAATTTGTGTGGATTTACGATTCTTACTCTTGAATTAATATGCAATCCTTTATGTTCGTTTGTCAATTAGTGGTGTTTTTATTCGTTTGCCCATTAGGGTCGTTTATGTTTATTTGTATATTAAGGTCCGTTATCGATAGTTAACGCCCAGTTGCGTCCGATAGTTTAACTTAGTGTTCGTTTGCGTTCGTTTACAAAATTAAGGAACATACACGAATGAATGTAAACAAACACAATTCCTTAATGGACGTACACAAACTTGAATTTACGTTTGTCAGAGTGTCCGTCAACCGTCCGCTTGTCTGACAAAAGATTAATGGAGAAACAAGAACAAGGTCTCGACAGCCTTGCTTTTATGTTTGGCTAAGCTTGTCCACAAATTGAGCTTTCTTGATGCAAGCTAAAACTTGATAAATAAAAAAATTATTATTTGTAAAGTTAGTTTTTATTAAAACTGTTTGTTGCATAATTCTAACTATATACTTTTGTTGCACCTTACAACATTTAATATAAATATTAGATGATTCACTTGTATCATATAATAAATACACCATTAAATTTTCATCTTGCATTCATGAATAAGTTTAACTAACAATACATGATTTGTCTTCTCTTATCTATATGTATCATTATGTTAAATATCATTTTGACACTTATATCGTTATATAATAAGCTTTTGTTCAACCTTCCCATCTATCAGAACAATGGCAAGTTTGTTCAGATCCATCCCTTTTGCTAGTTTTATAGACATCGGAAAGTCAATCTTCGTCAAACAGCCCGCCTCTTGATATAAAGACTAGAAATGATACATGCAGTATGCTAGAAAAATGCAGGTTTCATGATCTAGCATTAAAGCATTATAAGTCATAAGAGGGTCATGTCCGGAGTCGTTCCTCAACGATAAAGTTCCAGGAGGTCCAGCTCAATCTCCACGCCTTCCTTGAAAGCTCATGGTTCCAGGAGGTACTGCTCAATCACCTCCACACGTTCTTGGAAAGCTTGTCATTCCTCAATGACAAGCTCATGAAGGTCCTGCTAAAGCACCTCCACACGTTCTTGAAAAGCTCATTGTTTCTAAACGACAAGCACCCTTTTTATTTCTTATATTTTGAAATGCAGAAAGTTTTAGATTTTGATTGTGAAAATCATGAACAAATTGACTACATTTAAATCATAAGAACATGACTGCAATGGTTGATAAAATATATTACAAATGTGAAGTCAACAAGTACCAAGAAATGGAAAGTAGAATTTGTTTAAACCATTACTAGGGTCTACATTGACATCAAGCATCACTTGTTGGCATACATAGTGTATCACTTGCTACCATCACCAAACAGGTAACCCAAAGACGAGCCACCACCTGGTGCCGCATGAACCTTGGTCGAGGGTCGATCCTGTACGCATAACAATCACCAGTGTAAAACATTAAAACCACCACCAAAACACACATAACATAAAGTCATAAACGGACAACAATTTAGCATACCGTGAGGAAGTTGCCAGTATTCTGACCCTCGGCTCGGAAATAGTTGTTGGTCTGAGTCCCTTGGATCCCAGCAGGAATCTGTTTTGTAACATCTGGCTGGGGGACAGTGGCTGTTGGCTTAGGAGGTGGCTCACTGGAGGCCGGCTTTAGTAGAGATGGAGCTGCAGCCGCCACCTCTGTCCTGCCTGTGGTGGGCTTTGGCTCACCACTTCCAAACAGATAGTCAAGTGAACTTTGTCCACCACCACTACTAACTCCACGCCCCATTACTCTGCTTATACATCCACCAACAAAAAAATCAACATACGTGTTCCCAAGTTTTTATAATGAGACTCGGGAAAGATTTAAAAAACTTAACAAAGGAAATGAGAAGAAAGTAAACAATTTATGTGTTAAAAATCCTTTCCTTCAAATCTCTCCAATTTAGAAGGATTTGCTTTCCTTCCATTTTTCTCCTTTAAAAAAACTATGAAACACAATTTTTCCTAACATACTTCCAAATCTTTTCTTTTCTCCCGTTAAATGAGACTCGGGAAGCCAGACCACATATTATTTGTTTACATATAGGTTTTTCACCTACAGTCTTTTATTTTTTGACCCAAATTGGGATTTTAAATAATAATAAAAAGTAGTTTTTACGTCAAGACAAAAGGCAAACGGGGTAACAAGTTGCGTCGCTAGCCCTTTCTAAAAAAAGCTCACGGCTTGTAGCTCGATCGATTAAAGCTCAAATAAATCTAGCTAAGAAAACTTAATTTGAAATGACCTGCGAGCTGGCTCATTTTTGTAACTGAGCTCGAGCTCTTGGCTCGCTTTAAGCTCAAGCTCGAGCTCGAACCCAAGTTGACTCTACTCATTTACAACCCTAATCACCAATAACATAATCTCTATATCCATCCTTTATTCATGTTCAATCCACCATCTATCTAATAATTAAGTTACATCATATATGCTTCAAAAACAAGCTAACACAATACTCTCTTAAATTTTCTTCATAATCAACTAATTTAAACATCATTATTATATTTATCCAAGATCTTAACAAATATTCACAAAATTAAAAGCAACATACACCAACATTTCCTCAAACACTACACCAAATTACAGATCCGTACGGATTTGAAACATTACATGAATCCAAACATAAAGCAAGTACTTACCCAAGTGGGTTTTGAATCAGATCTAGATGGAAGCCAAGATAGAGGAACACAACAACCAACTGCTGTCTGTCGGTGTATATATTGTGACTTTAACCGCTTGAATTTTAAACCGGACCACCCGGATTTGTTTATTTATTAGTCGGGTTTTTCTTTATGACAGAGAAGAACTATTTAAACCAGATTAGTGTACTGTTTCTTATGCATGGTGTACAATCATTTAAGGCGTTAAGTGTTTTCAGCTTGATGGTTTCTGTTTTGGAAAAAGTATGTATACCTTTGGTATGTTTACACTGAAGACCCTAAACTTTGTTCTAATTACTTAATATCTCTTTTTAATTCTATCGTTTTGATGTCTATACATTGTTGTTGTATCTCGTAAGTTATACGTATATTCGCCCGTGCTTATAAACGTTGGGGAACTGTTTAGACAAGATACTTCGTTTGTTTCCAACTTGAGTATTGGATCGTACACCTCACCCGTTTGACCATGAGCGTTGTGTCGTCGGTGGTTTAAGTTTAAATAATCGTTACACGAATGTTAAGTTTTCTAATTACTGTCGTGATACCAACTTCAATTTGAATGAATTTGTTTTCTTCTTTGGATTCTTTCTTCCACATTATCACTATACATGTACACACCTGTTAATGATTTGGGGACGACACAAGATGTGCTACGTGAATTTCTATTTGGATGGCCAGATTTCTGCACAAGGTGCAATTTTGTTAATAGAATCAAATAACTTTTATTTTGTTCAGTTATATTATATCTAATAAATTTTTTTCCAGTTTATAGAAATATCAAATAACATATAATTTCTTGTGTAAAAGTTAGAATATAAATATATTCAAACAAAACAGAAAATAAAACACAATATTGCTATAGAAAAGTAATAAATAATTAATCAAATAAAGTGTTATAGTTAATTTGAAAAGTAATAAATAATTTTTCAAATAAAGTGTTATAGTTAATTTGACAATAAAATTGATTAAATTTTGAAAAGGATAACATAACATTTGTTCAATTGACATTATGTTCCCAAACATTAAAGAATATATGACCCAAAATAGTATCATCAAATCAGTATTTGATGGAAGAAATAAACAAAATGTTTTAAATCTTATTATTTTATTAATAATAATAATAATAATAATAATAATAATAATAATGATAATCAAACAACTATATAATGTATACCCTTCACATTCTCATCACAGTGATCACATGCAATGTTTTGGCCCATGGTCCCAACGATATAATGTACAAAAACAAAGGTGTCAATATCATCATACATGTAAAGTAGAGCCTGTATTTTAATTTCTTTCTCATATTCAAACAATTTATTATATAATTTTAATCATAAATTTATTATTATCTTAACTTCTAAATACGATAAACCATCTATATCCTCTTCTCTTTTCCCTTCACAAACACCCTCTCAAAGCCACTTACCGAAACCGAATCAAACCCACATGAGCGCGACGAGCACTAACGTGTTGACATGCTCGTATGCAAAATACCCGAATGAAAACCGCATGAAACAAACCAAACTGAAGTCCAAACACACTCACATCACAAGAAGAAAAGCATCATCATTATTCCTCCTCCTCATATGTTCTCCAATTCCATTCCATGTCCAACCGGCATGTGCAACCGAATCCTCATTTCTAGATATGTTTAGAATGACCGTGCCCGACCAAACGGTGGAAGAAGCCGAGAATGGAATCAGGGAACATGCAATGAGTTTGGTACAAGTGAAAAAGCTGTTGGAATTGGAATCATGGAAAGAGGCTCAAAAGGAATTGAGGAAGAGTGCTTCTTACTTGAAACAAGACATATATACCATAATTCAAGGGAAGCCTGGAATGGAAAGAGCTCAACTCCGGAATCTGTATTCCAAACTTTTCAATGGCGTTACAGGATTGGATTATGCAGCAAGGGATAAAGATGTGCCACGTGTGTGGAGTTTGTATGAGGATATTGTTGTCACACTTGATGATATTTTATCTAGAGTTTTATGAAATTTAATTGTAGTTGTTTCAAATGTGGGAGATTAACGTTACCTATATAATTCCCATCTTGGCTTACCGGAAGGCAGCATCAAAAAACAATTTTTAACTTAAAAGTAAAAGAAAAGGCATGAAATTTGATTTAAATGAACCAATTTTATGTTATTAAAGGTGCAACATACCCTAAACTTGGGCCAGGTATACCCTGGCATAGTGACGGATACACAAAACCTTACTAGGGGACAGCATATGGGTTGTCTACGTAAATAATAGGCCGTGTAGAAAAACTAAATGATAATAAAATATATATATTAAACCGTTCTCGTCAGCACTGGCGGAGCCAAAATTATTTTCTATGGGTTCGGGATTTTTCGATGCTTGATTTCTTTTCCGGTGTCGAAGTTTCAGGCCTGAATGAATGGGTCGGGTCGATCATTCGGTCATGCTATAAAATGTAATATCACTATCATGATAAAAGTATATCATTAACATTCAATAAAATACAAAATCATATTAAAATAACAAGATATTACATGTTATAATTGTTCTCTACGCGTTTCATGTCATGAAGACGATATCTTTAATTGCAACTTTGAAAAAAAACTCATTTTCAATATAATAAATACAAGCATCATTCATATAATCGTCACCCAAATGATTACGCAAATCCGTCTTCACATACTTCAACGAAGAAAAACATTTCTCAAAGGATAAACCAACGTATATTGGTTGTTGACGATGGTTGAAACCTTGAGGCGAACTGCCAAAGGCGATGAGACAATTGTCGTCTGGTCGAAAGAAGCTGGTCAGCTGCCGAGGCGATGGCCAATGCTTTTGTTTGTTTTTTATTTAGGTATTATGTTCAAGGTTACAAAAGTCGCTAGGCGGACCCTAGACATTCGACTGGGGAGTTGGGTTACTCGGAGTATTCGGGGAATACTCGGAGAGTACTTGGACATGGTAAATATAAAGAAAATTAATTTTTGGATATTATATATATGCTAAATATCATAAATTTACTAATATTTATAAACAAAATATGTGAATATCAATTTATATAAGTGAAATACAATTTAAAATAACAAATATTTTAAAAATTGTTAGTTATTAAGTAAAAAAATGATATTTATTCTTTAATATTAAAGAAATACGCGTTATGTTTTATTTTTTTAAGTCAAAATCAGCCCAAGTTCACCGACCAGATGCAATTCTGGCTGAGTTTGACAATTTTAATCGATTCTTAGTAACTAGGCAGAATTAAAGAAACTCCTCTCGACAACATACCTTGTAGCGAGTACTTGGGGAGTAATCGGTCTTGAAAACCTACTTTTACAACATTGATTATGTTTAAGAATGCTAATTAGGTTGGGCTTATTGACCCATTGTATGAGTAATTCTAAGCTTTTTAATAAAGGGATATTGGCTTTTAATACTCCCAACTTTCATCGTTGCCTTATAACATTCCCAACTTTCGATTTATTATCCATCCCAACTTTCGCTCTATTTGTTTTTTGTCACTTCTTCACTAACGGACGACTAACACCGTTAGTGGAATCCCCATTTTTGGCGAAGCAGATGACCGGAAACAAAGAAGCGGGAGGTGGCGCGACTAGGGTTTCTAGAGAATCCCGAATTTCCAGCGAAGTAGACGATCGGAAACAGATAAAAGGTAGGCCACACGGCTAGGTTTCCTCCGTAGTCGGCGACCTATGATTCAGGGTGGTTCAAATATATACCAAAGGCGGCTGCAGCAATTCCAAGGTCTGATTGACACAAAGAATGGACCAATAGATAAGATGCAAGGGCGTACCAACGTTTGTGAAGTGCATCCGGCAATCTGGTATGATTTCTGACAGGATTTCACTAATGACGTTAGTTGTTCGTTAGTGATGGAGTGACTAAAAGAATAGAGCGAAAGTTGAGAGTGATGGGTAAAAAATCGAAAGTTAGGAGTGTTATCAGCCAACGGGTATAAGTTGAGAGTTTTAAAAATCAATATTCCTTTAATAAACTATATATGGGTTATTAGTGACCCATATATAATGTTTGTTAATAATTTTTATAGCTTTTTTAAACGCTTTTAATATTTTATAAAAAGAATATTCATTACTAAAAATATAACTAAATTTTTCATAATTAGTGGCTTCGAATATATTTAAAACGAAGTTGGGTTCGCTCTTTAGAAAACAATAGGTTCGCTCATTAATTTGACACTATAGGGTATATATAAAACTGAAAAATGTCCGGGTTCGGCCGAAGCTGGTGTTAATAATGTGGCTCTGCCACTGCCCGTCAGTCATTGATAAAACTTGAACACCCGCAAACTAACCAAGACATAACAAAAAGAAAAAAGAAACTTCTATCAAAACAAAAAACCAACGTGATAATAATGATCAGACAAGGATTCTGACCAACCTATGAAAAACCGATGACTAAAGGTGGTTCGACACGTTGTCACATTCCTGTAGAACTTGAGTCGTCGGGAAAAGAATTAGGTGATGCGTGTGGGCACATGGCTTGACGAAACGATGGTTGTTTTCGATCAGCGGTTGCAATGCTAGCGGCGGTGAGACATAAGGATTGCACAAGAAAATTTGGTTGAAAGCCTTGGCTCTATAGTACTCTATACCATAAAAGTGGTTATGGTAACAGTGATTCAATCATCTATTCCGTAAGGGTAAACCCGTAATAGATTACAGCTACAGAGAGCCCGTTGGGCTTGGCCTAGCTCATACATATTCACAAACATAAAATACAAATGTTAATCCATCCCATGAGAATTCATCAATAACTGATAAATACTATACTAGCTAGCTGAAATGCAAACAATAAACAAACCCTTTTACTCCAAAATCAAACATTGCTTGTCGACAAGAATCGATCAATTTAACATAGTTACGAAACAAATATAACCACAAAAACAAGGAGTCGGGCTCATGATGCTGAAAAATACTTGAACTTACAAGAATTGTAGAAGTAGAGGTTCTTGTAGATGATGCAAGCTAGCTATTAGTCTCCGTATCTTCAGTAATAAAAAACTTAGGCTCATACAGTCATACCCCTTTATGGAAATGAAGATACGTACCATAACAAGTAACTCAAACACCAAATACTTGTCTCCATATATCTATATATATACTACACACCCTTGATATCCATTACAAGAAATCATACATAGGAATTTGTGTATTGAAACTATATATGCGAAGTGATGTCTTAAATCACACTCCATTGAAGTGATCACCTATCATCATTTTTATGGGACTGGACCATGAGACGGGCATCCAAAGCAAATGGTACTTTGTCTTGAGAATCACTCACGTTAAACCAAGGCATGAGCGAATTTGGTGGTACGTCTTGGGAACTTGAGCTTAACAAATGAAAGTGATTATTCTGTCTAATAAGATCATGGTGCTCTCTCAAACTAGGCATGAGATATGGTGGGTAAGGTGATTGCGTGATGGCAGAAGGACACAATGAAAATTGGGATTCAAATGGTAGAGACATTAATGAATCAGTTTGAGATGAAACTCGTCCTTGGTTTCCAAACTGGGATATTGATAGATTTGAAGAAGGTTCCCAATTATAGTAAGGGTTGTATGGAAACATAAATGGATAAGAATATTGAGGTACAGGAAATAAGTTCAAACCTCTATTTCCATCTCCATTTTCATGCTTGTTACACTTGTTTTCGACTGCTTCTTGTGGCATTGAGGATGGTGGCAATATTGGATGAAATTGATTGAAATCTCCAGGTAGCATTTGGAGGGGTGGAAGCTGATCAATATCATCTTTAGTTGCATCAAGTAACCAATCTATGACCTTACTAGGTTGGTTCAATCCGAGCCTATCTTGAAGATCATACAATTGAATAGCCATAGGAACTGAAAGCCTAATTCTTCGGTCTCTCAATCCTTTTACAGTGTATACCTTGCTATGCCTATCTTTACCTCCAGAAGCCTTAGATACCCTTACAATTCTCGGGTTCTTAAAACCAGCCCATTGTCTTGAAGATGATGTATACCTTGGTAACATCGGCTCATTGCTATCGCCTTCTTGCTTCGCTTGAAAGTCTTTTCCTCCTGAAGTATTGTTTGAACATCTTATTTCTTGCATTATAGGCTACTTATCTTCATCTGGGATGTACAAGATTTTTGTGCTTTTTTATATTCTGAAATATCAGGGTTTGCTTAGGTTAATAAGTAACTAATTGAACTAGGCAAATTGCTTTGAATTAAGAAGATCAAAAAAGTAGACGAGTGAAATATGAGTTAAATATTTTTCTAGAACACATCAACCAAAAACTAGGGTTTTCTTTCCAGATCTAAAACATGCAATTTTTGTTATTATAAATAGCAACTGATTATAGTTGAGAAAATGAATACAAGAAAGCAAAATTAAGTTGATTTACATGTGATGGTTGATAAATACCTGCAAATCACAACTCATTTTGTGGCCATGTACTTTGATAATTAAAAGGTATTAAAGGCATAAAAACTAATTCACAGGGAGTAAAACTATGATCATGTGCTTTTGGTACTGCAGATCAGACAGCATTCAATTGCAAAGTTTCTTGTGTGGAGAGAGAAAAGCTCCAGCCTCCAAATGGAATTGAATTGATGAAGAATCTGTAAGCAAGTTCTTATGAAGCTGTAAAAGTCTGATTCATGTTATCTGCAAATAAAAGGAAGCATTATATGTATGTCAAATATTGATCTGCATATATATAATTCTCTAACTTTCCAATGAATTCCTATTATCAATCACATAGAATTTTATATCAATAATATATGATGGTGTATGATTAAACCAATCTCACATATGTAGACAACGTAAATAACTCCAATTATATGGTGGACCATTCGGGCCTATTTAGAAAAAGAGGCTTAATGCTTTATTAATATTGACAACCACATATAACTTGCTTTATGTTAAATAAGGTGGTTAAAACAACAAAGTATCTATGCATAACAATAATGTTTCTATGTAAAATATGTTCGTAGATATTTACGAATGTTTGCGATATGCCTGATGCATATACATGAAGATGATGGCAGTTAATAGCTAACCGACACAACCCTTAATTAGAAGGGGCGGCCACGACTGTTGCTAATATATATAGGGAGAGGATCAAGAGAAAACTCATTTTTAGAAAGAAAACTTAAAAATTCCCAAAGAATTATTTTTAATTAAATATAAAAAAATATTTTCAAATTTCCATTTTTGCCATTTTTCTTATATTTTGGTTCCCTTCACTCGAAAAAAATAAAAAAATAAATAAATAAATAAATAAATTTAAAAAAAAACCCCGCTGTAATGCACATACGTACTACTGTGCGAAACCGTTGTATTACACATGTGTATTACTATGTATTTTTAAGTTCAATAGTGTTTAGTTGTATATATTCAATATTTGTGTATTGTAATTTGTATATGTGTAGTAGTGTTGTATTATATGAAAAAAAATAATAATAAAATAAAAGTCGATGTAGTGCACATGTGCGTTAATGTTGTATTACACATACGTACTAATGTGTAATCGATGTGCGTATTAGTCTTATATTGCATATATACAATAGTGTATATCAAATATGTGTAATAGTGTTGTATACTATGCAATACAAACACTTTTGCATACATGCAATGCACACCATTACACATGTGCACTACACCGACGAAGTTACCGACAAGGTTTTTTTTTTAAACCAATAACAAAATATAAGAATAATGGAAAAAGAAGAAACTTTAAAAATTTTTTTTAAAAAACTAAGTTAAAAATAGTTTTTAGATGTTTTTAAGAGTTTTTAAGTTTTCTCTTTAAGAGGAGTTTTCATTGGACCCACCCATATATATATATATATATATATATATATATATATATATATATATATATATATATATATATATATATATATATATATATATATATATATATATATATATATATATGTTGGGAAAAGCGACCACCTAGCCACGAACGGTAAACAAAATTGCGGAATTAATCTTCGTTTGGCTAAACTTTTTCCCGACCCGAATGAACCAATAAGGATGCAAACAAATAAGGTAATCTAAAAGTAAGTGACACAAAAATTTTAGCTGGAAAACCTCTCAAGGCGAGAGTAAAAACCACAGGACTACTGGAGCCGCTTCAAATCCACTATCACCAATAATAGCAATACAAAGTCTTCTCTAGGTAAAACTAGAGGCATACACAAATCATCATATACTTGGTACAAACTAACCTTAAATATATGAAATCAAATACAAAAGAGTAACGAGCAAGAGGAATCACCAACGAGAAAACTACCGGTCTCATACGTTGTCTGTATGTGCCCATAAAAAACCCTTTTATAATATTCTTTTCGTGCTCCCCAAAGGAAGCACACAAAACCATTCTTTGACTAAAGGCCCACATAAAACAAAAAACACAAGTATAATTTGTGTGTATTTGTTCATCCGTGAAAACATATATATATATATATATATATATATATATATATATATATATTTATTTATTTATTTATATATATATATAAGGGTGTGATATAAAGAGAACTCCTTTTAAAAAAGAACTAGAGAACTAATAGAAATCAATAAAAACTATTTTTAACTTTTTTTAAAAAAATATTTTGTGATTTTTTTTCTTTCGCCCTTCTAATAACATGATATTATTCCTAAAAAAAAACGGCGATGTAGTGCATATGTGCACTAATATGTATTGCATATATACAATAGTGTTTTATTGCATATAATACAACACAATTGCATACACACTATTAATACATGCAAATACAAACACTAATAATTGTACTCAAAACAAACTATCGCATATACGTAATACAACACTAATGCACATATGCACTATAATGTTTTTTTGGTATTTTTGTATATAATATAACACTATTGCACTAATACAATACAAAATATTGCATATATGCTATTCAACATTATTGTACATATCAAAATACACACTAGTGCATATATGCAATAAAAAAAAATCGATGTATTGCATATGTGCACTACAACGAGTTTTTATTATTATTTTTTATTTTATTTTTATTTTTTTTATATTTTTCGAGTAAATGGTAACAAAATATAAGAATAATGACAAAAACGGAAATTTAAAAATATTTTTTTTAAATTAAATTAAAAATATTTCTTTATTAGTTCTCTAGTTCTTTCTTTAAAAAGGAGTTCTCTCTTTATCTTCTCTCTCTATATATATATATATTTCTTTTTCTTTATCATTACTAAATAATAATAGTAATATATAATAGCCCATGAATATTAAAATTTGTTGGGTTTTCTCATGAGCAAAAAATACCCCAATATAGTCATCTAATAAAGGACTTTCTAACCATATAACTTCTAATTTTAACGTTCTCTCCTAAGCTAGATGGGAACCACACCGAGCATTCTTTTAGTCGTTTAAAATCAAGTGTTTTCACGGATGAAGACCGTCTGAACCTTTTATGTTTATATTGTTGTTATTAGACCGGGACTATAGAAAAGTCAGTGGGCAGTTAGACTCTTTGTAGTACACTTTCATTTCATATCTTGTAACACATAGACACACAGTCACATTCTAATACAACAACAGGTTATATTTACATCTTCTTGTTTGCTTGAATATTTCGCCTTCTGATCAACCGACTCCGCAGCTTAATCCAAAATGAGCAGGACCTAGATTGATTATGACATGTACCTTAGAATTCTTTAATTTCAAAATTTTAATGCATATTTGTTTGATAAGTGTTTTTCGCCCAAGCCCTTACCCCAAAAGTGGTACTTATATTTGGTTGACCACTTATAGTGGCGCTTTAAACGGCCTAAACATGAAAAAAAAAAAAAATCATCCGAGTAGTTTTGCCTTGCTTCTTTCTCTCAGGACCACATATTATTGCAATTAGAGATGAAAATTAATTAAAAGAAATCACTTCAGTGGGTGATTTCCATATGAAGTAAATCTTTGAGCTAGTAAGCATAAAAACCTAATATACATATAACTATAATAATTTTCCGAAAGGAAAAAATCAAGTAGTTCAAACCCTAGCTGAATCAATGATATTTCACCTTAGTAATCATTATATACCAGAAAGTATGTGGTGCTTTCAATATTATTTAAAGCAGCATGAAACCCGCTACTAACAGAATTAGTGAAACGCCAAAATCAGAATTCAATACATATACAACACTCCGGCCCGTTGCAGGAGTTAATATGTTGTATTCATGGAGTGTAGGTTGGCCCATTATCATTTATTTATCAAAAATAATTAAAAAGCAAACTGAGCTAGTCTAACTTGAGTAACTTCTCTTATTTATGCAATGTGTTTTGCATTCAAAATTTTATAATCCAATTTCAGTTTTTTATGTGTTATATATGCTTGAAATTTTTAACTAAAGTAACATTAAGTATTAGCTTATAATATGATTAAAAGAACTTTGAAGTTTAGTTTTAGGATTTTAAACTCTTCATACTACTACTAGTGCTACAACCACTACTATTATTATTATGCAAGTAGCCAACACCCGATTCGCAAGGCAATGGTCAACGGACACCCTTATTTATATTTCTTTCGTCTTAGTATCCAAAGCCCAATTCGCAAGGCAATAGTTAAATGACACAAATTATTTGCTCATTATTTAATTACTTATAGTCACAGTATTGATTTGCAGTCTTTCTCATATATTATAGTTGGTGTCAAAAACTAGTGATTACTTACTCAACCTCGTGTTGACAAGCATATATATTTTGTACGTATATTGCAGGTATCATATGATGTGAAGCGAAGGTGATGATCACTTAGAAAAGACAATAGGCTATTTAATGTAAAGATAAAGTGCTATGAATTATTTTAGTTGGATTATTTGTCTAAGAATAATTGTTTTCTTTTGGGATCATTTTGTAATTGTTGAAACATTGTGTACTTGATTTGAAATTTGAAATAAATAAATTAGATACAGTCATAAATTGCATAATAGTGTCTTATGAGATGCGAACCAACAATTTGCGCCCCGGCATTTCGTCGTAGGTTGGGGTATGACAGTAAGTAGCTTTCCATTCAACAATTCTTCATAACTGTCCATAAAGGCATGGAATAGTGAAATGTTGGGGTCATCAACATGCTTAGTGGAGTGGCTTGAACTACCTGAGTTGATGCTTGAAGACTGGTTGATGCCATGAGCCTTTAGAGCTTGATTAACAGCTTGGTTTACCAATTCCTGAACAGAGTTTGATGTTGACGATTCTGATGCACTCACAGATGATATGAAAGCTTTGTTCTAATCAGCTAAGACTGTAGATTGAGCCCCATTAACCCCATTAACGGCATGAACAGTAGGATGTGACCGACTTAGGAAAGCTGATTCAACCCCTGAACATGTAGAAAGACTTACATAATTTAGAGAACTGGCGTGGTTATTCATTCGAAGCTTATCATCCATCTCCAATGATTTGATGGTGGAGGTTAACTGCATAAGAGTTGTTGTGTTCAGATTCATGGTTCTTTTGATGGTAGTTACATTACGGTTACACGTGTAATGTATGAGTTCAACAACTTCTTATTGATTTTAGACATGTCCCAAAGGATACCAGCACTTCTTATTTTAGCGTTCAGGGCTTCAAATTTGTTAAGGAGTGATGAAACTGTTTTTCGTTGAACATGTTTGAACATATTGAATTCTCCTTTCAACATTTCCTTTCGGCTTTCCCTCATATCCAAGTTTCCTTCAAATTTCTCCGCCAAGGCATCCGAAAGTGCCTTTGTAGTAGCACATCTTTTATGCTTTCAGTGATTTCACTAAAGAGACACATAATGAGATAGCCATATGCCTTTTTATCAGTATTAGATAGACTTTCAGGAGGAACATCCACTGGTCCAGCAGGAGTTATTGTTACTGGTCTATTAGGTCCATTTTCTATCGATCTTATGATTGTAAAGTCATTTGCTCTTATGAAGTTCTTAAACCTCCATTTCCAATGCTTAAAGTTGCTTTCAAAGTTCAGAAGTCTAAGTGGTTTGTTGACGGTCCCAACTTTATTTTCAAGTATCATGAAGCTCTTTAACAATTATAGATCATAAGACATCTTTGTAAACTGATCGGTAAAACACTAGGCCAAAACAATATCAAAATCAGCAATAATCTCTGAAAAAATCTAAGTACTGGGAATTGTAATCGCAAAATCTGATGCGAATACGATTGGGTTCTAGAATGCGATGCGATTGGGGTTTTTAAATGCGATACGATTGGGAGTTCCAAATGCGATGCGGTTGGGAATTCCAAATATGATGCAATTAGGAATTCCAAATGCGATTCATGCGAACGTGATCGTCTAATTGACAGTACGAAATCGCAAAACACGTTGTTTCGTACGAATCTTCACATAAACACTTCTTTAGCCAAATCGGAAGCTTCAAACACCTTAATTAACCCGTAGTACACTTAAACACACTTGCCAAACACGAAAACAAGACCAAAATTCAAGGTTTTGACCCTAGAACCTCAACTACTAGAGACGAAAGCTCTAATACCAATTGTAGGTCCCTTAAACCGGATCTTACAACTTGTTCTTGAATCAATCTCGATTGTTGGTTAGAGGAAATCACCAACTAACTAAGATCTCGGATCTTGTGTTGTGCTTGATTATTTTCTACTTTAGCAAAGTTAAAGAAGATAAGGTTGAGAGAGAGAGAGGGGGGGGAGGGAGAGAGACAGAGAGAGAGTTGGTGGGAGTTAGTATTTGTCAAAAGGTTATGTGTGCATGAGAAGCTTGCACGTCTCGTGCATTCTAATTTATTTTCATAAGACCCAAAGGGCTTGTTTACACTGGCCTCAAGCTTAAACATACATAAACTAAGAAACAAAAGCATAATATACAACCGATAGCAAAACGAAATAATACAAAAGACTAAATGTTGGGCCATATTTTGTATATTATTAGTGTTTTGTATTACTTACGTTTCGTATGTTTCGTCTTTGTTCATTATTGGGCCCGAGGCCATTGTAAACAAAGTCCATTGGGCTATTTATAATAGAAAGGTGGCATGCCATACCTTCCCTATAAATAGGAAGCATGTGCATGTCACAATATAAGCTTTTGAAAATCTTATCCATTCAACTAACCCTCCATCTCTCTCTCAAAATCCGAACATAAGAACCTCAAGATAAGATCCGAGATCTAAGGTACTTAGTGTGATTTTCGCTAAGCACTAAGTTAGATTGATCAAAGAATAGTTAGATCCATTCTCGGGACCTACAATTGGTATCAGAGCTTTCGGCTCTACTAGTTGAGATTCTTGGATCACAACCTTGGGTTTTGATCTTGTTTGTGAGTTTCAAGACGTGTGTTTGAAAAGTTTCAAGAGTCTACGGGTTAGAATGTGTGTCTACGGGTTCTAAAAGAAAATCACAAAGTTCACAAAGTTTAAAAGAAAAAGAAAGTGCGCTTACGTGTTTCTTGGTGAAAATTATAAAGATTCAAGGTGTTTGTTGTGTGATTTGTGTTTACGGGTTGAAAATATATGATTTGAACATTCAAATCGCATGATTCTAGAAGTGGTAGTGTACTTGAGATTTGAAAATTCTGCCAAAGTTGGTACAAAGTACAAATCAATTTCCAAGAAATATTAAGTTTCCAGAAGTAAAAAAGAAATCGCATCGCATGCTGACGTAGGTTGTCGCGGCCTAGTCAAACAATCAATTTTAAAGACTTAAATACCTATAATAAGTACGGGTAAGTAAGGTCGTCTCCACAGGGACTCAAGGAAAGTGCTAATTTTAATATTACTAAATTAATTAATAACTAAAGCGGACAGACGATGTCAAGCGATTTTTAGAAAAAGATTTATTTAAAATTAACGATTACTTAAAAAGATTTGTAAATACTATTAATAAAAATATTCATTCTAGAGTCGGGTGATGTGATTTTCAACTTAATTCCAGATTCACCTATCCTGGTTACGCAGTAATTACTAGACCTAGTAGTTTGATTGTGATGTCAAACGATACCCTAACCGAATTGATGACACAATTGAACTCGGTCTACCTAATTACCAATTTATATTTTGTGAAAACCAATTAAAGAACAATATTTGATGATCAATAGTCCAATGACACAAGAGGCTAATCGTAAGTGTTGATGAAAAAAACCAAACAAGTGATGTCTTAACTAATAATCCCAAAACACAAATTGTTTAAATAATCAAACAATAATTAAACAAGATATAGGCAATAACTCAATCAAGTTCTTAAACATGAAGCATTTGAATCTGGTCAGAAGTTTAAAATACACAAAACCTAACCTAGAATGAACACGAGACATAGCCGAGCATCAACATATCGATTAAATGACTTATCTTAATGAACATGCAAACCCGAGATGAACCGGAAGCCTTGGAATGATAGAAAATCGCCCTAATTAGCCTCTTTTTCCTCTGGAAGTCATGATATGCCGAATGGTGAAGTTAATAGGTTTATATAACGCAAAACCTAGATTTTTTCGGTTTTAAGTCGGTTCGCGTCGCACGAAGGTGCCAAGGCTTCATCTTCGCATCACGTGAAGGACAAAATAGTCGGGCTCAGATTCCTGCAACTTCGCGTCACGCGAAGTTGCCCCTCATACATCTTCACGTCGCACGAAGATGTAAAATCACGAAAAACTTTATTTTCTTCTCTTTACAGCATCGTGATGCGTGCGCTTCCAATCTCTTACTTCTAAATCTTCATTCCAAGCTCGTAAATATCCTCGATAAGCTCCATAACTTCCATGTCCCTGAAATTGACTAATTA
Source organism: Bidens hawaiensis (assembly GCF_021521415.1). Lineage (NCBI taxonomy): Eukaryota > Viridiplantae > Streptophyta > Magnoliopsida > Asterales > Asteraceae > Bidens > Bidens hawaiensis. The sequence goes on along the minus strand of NW_027493008.1, from coordinate 54,132 downwards.
ATATATAAAATAACTAACTTTTACCCAACCATCACATCCCTACACTTATCCTTTTTCGTCTTGAAAAAGATTTTGCAATGGAATCAGAATTAGAGACTATTTTCGAAATACTTTTTAGATTATCTTAATTAAGCATAAGGACACAAAAACCGCGATTGCCGATATTTTTGTCCACTTAAACCCATGCCTTAATACTTACCGGGAAAAATAAGGTGTGACAGTTTTGTTATTTCATATGATTAAAATGGAACCCACACCTCAAAGCCTTGAAGCCGCCTTACCATGCTTTATTATAGTTTTACTGTACCAGACCACCCCAAACTTGACTTAAACCTTAAAATTAGACGATCAAAATTTTGCACATGTGTACAATTTTCAAGCCCATATGTAATAGTTAAGACAATCTTGGATATTTTATCGAAACCAAAACCTAAACTTAAGCATTAAAGTTTACCAGAATGGCCATTAGATACGTTTAAGGTGCAATTAAGTAACTAACTAGCAAATAGCCCCCACTACATGACATACCCCCGTTATCAAGCAATACCTTAAAGTCCATCACCATAGGTGAGTAGGCACGAATTCATCTGTAGGGCTTACATATGACATGTCCCGTGTGGTCCGTTTCTTAATGATAATGAGACGCGAGCATGGGGACCCCATATGACTAACAGCGTGGATGATCAAATCAGTAGTGAATTTGCACTTTTTAAAGCACATAGTGACCATGTTTAATGACTTATGATTTGGCAGATAAACTGCGGGTTTGCTCTTTTTAAGCTTTTATAATATACATAATCAACTTAGGAAATATGCATACCCATATGATAAACCACATACAGACCCATGGTCTCCGAACCCTGAAGCATCCCATCAATACAGGATTTAAGGCTATAAAATTATACGCCTATGAAGTGTTAACCACTTAAACTAGCAGTATTTTCATTTATGTTTATATCACAAGCCATTTAGCATACTCTAATGTTAAGCCTATCCAACCATTGTACAATAACTATTCATATTAAAATATTATTTTGGTGATCAAATCTAATAAAAGGCTTGAGTATGGCCTAATCTATCATTTCAGTCCTTACACAGGCTTAGCTTAACAAATAAAACCCTGAAGGCATTTCCCACTAAAAATCAAGCATTTTAAAGTTCAATTAAGTTTACAACCAAACCATCCTTTCATTCTCAAGGCTGAGCCTACCGACACATCCCAAATTAAGTGCATTCCCGTTTTTATTATCTCATATTATATAATAGTTTTGAAAAACAACCCCCGATTTTTCTATCATCTTCCATTATTGTGCAATAATCTTGATTTAAGGAACATTAAAACTTTTAAAAAATTCAATTTCTCCCCCACCCCACACTTGAGGCAAGCATTGTCCTCAATGTTTAAAAATATGACAACTAAAATAGGGACGTGGTTAAAATTCACTTTGCCAATTTTAAAAACCGGGCCTAATGTGATGGCGGTTATACATTTATACAACTACACTTTTAACACAAAAACTAATAAAACAAATAGGGTAATGAAAAAGAAATCACCTGATAGAAAATATAACTCTCATGTGCAACTCTCGTGCCCTCGGTGATGCTCTTGGTGAACTTACCTCTTCAACTCTCAAAATAAAATCTGCAAACTCTCAAACATGTAGAAGCAAGCTTCTCACAAGTGTTAAAAATATAGGTCTTTAAATCGTTTGCAAAAATCATTAATTTTAACTCACCAACCAAGCTTAATTAAATTCATAACAAAATTTCTTAAGTGAGTAAAAATGTTAAAAAACCTAACTCACTTTCGTAGGAATCACGATTGCATTTAGCGTATGCAACAAGTCCTTTAAACCCCCCGGTAGCCCTGGTGGACGAGTATGGTCTAGTGAGGGTTTATAGTGAAGTACACCCACCAAGTTCAAATACAAAATATACAAGCAACCACCCATAAAAATAAATCCCTTCAAGTAACCCAATCGAACCGCCCATACTACCAATAAGCAAAATAATAATTATATCAGTACAACCCAACAAGAAAATAAAAACATAATAAAAAGAAAAATGCAAATAGGACCCAAAATATCGGTTGGTACGGCTGCTTCATCAACACCTACTGCTCATCCTCGTCATCCTCATCATCATCTCCAGCTCCACCAGCTCCAGAACCTCTAACACCTGCATCATAAAAACCACTCATGTCATACTGACCATAACCACTATATCCAGCAGCCGACACATTTCCATAGCTACCAACACCTCCACCATATCCATACCAGTACCACCCATATCAAAGCCACCAGTAGCTGGCAGTGGCTGCTGCAAAGAACCCGGCAATGGGATGTTCCAATGATCGAACATAGTTATGAAATATCCGCGTGACTTATCCCTATACTCTCGGAACTCATCCCGGTACCCATGCAACTCATCCCTCATCTGTAACTGCTACTCAAACATGTAATCTAACGTCATGGGCTGTGGGTGCTGCACCGGTGGTGGACTGGGCTGTCGTCTCTGAGTGGACCGGGCAAGTGGCCTTTCCACACGCTGCCTCCAAATCCTTTCTATACGTTATTTTTGATCCAATCTCGCACTTGGTCTGATCCTATTCTTTACTAATGGTTGTTGACTAAAGGATGCATGGGACTCTTTTTTCTCGTTGCTAGGCTTTCAACCAAGTGCTTTTCCATCTTAGGTGAACGAGCTACGATCTCGCAAGGCACTACTGTAGAGCTCTTTGGGCCTGCCGCTGTCTCAATCGATAAACTTTGAAGATTAGCCTACTGAACGATTCTATCTTTTATTTAATGAAATGAAAAATGAAAATTTCCTACTGAACGAAATTATTATTATTTAATTTCAAGATTGATTTTCGTTGAAGAGTTCTCTCTGTCCCTCCGTCCCCCCGAACTACCCCGCAGCTCTCACATCTACCATCTGTGGTGGACTATCATATGTAACCATGCCCGCCTTCTAGGCATCATTAAGTGTAACCACACCCGTATCCGGTCATTCCTCAAAATACTTCACCGGATAACGTCAAAAAACCCCCCAAAGACTAAGCAATTCTCGTGATAATCGGTCCCAATGCCAATCGAGGCGCGGCCGAACTCGCTCGACGACCTCCTCTAGCCAAAGAACTCAACAACAAAGTGGCCATATTAACATTTCTTCCTCCCACCGTGGCCATCAAACACATCAAATCAATATTATTACACTTATTGTGTCCCGACTGTCGACCCACGAAAGTGAAAGCAATAACCCGATGTATGTACCTGTGGAGCGGGTCCCGAACGGCCGAAGAAACAACATTACTCAAATGAGCGCCATCTGCAATCGTACTCCAGAACTCGGCCAACTCAGTAGTCGAAATCCATGAGGCCGAGAGGCAGTAGAACCAGTAGTAAAACCCCGAATACTCTCCCAAAACTCGGGACCATCAACCTCATGCGCCCCATACAATCCCGCTATCACAACAAAACGGGAATTGAAACAATTCTCTCCCCAAAGCAAAACTTACTGCATGTGGCTCATCAAAATCTCTAGGATTATGTCGAAAAGTAGAGTAAAACTTATAAACCAACTCCACATACTGCTTGTCATCAAACCTCAGAATATCGGCCCAACGTCCCGGTAAGAAACCATTAACTCTCCCCGCCGCCCAATTGATTCCAACACGTCCCAATCAAATGTACACTGTCTCAATAACTGCATGTCACGAATCTACTCAAATACCTCATATTTCGGAGTACTGGGGACAAATCATAGAATGATGTGATCCTCCTCGTCTCCCCCGTGATATCCTCAACAGAAGCCTCGAAAACCTCTATCTCATCAACCACATATCTAATCGGTACCCTCGTATACTGCTAAGATGCAAAGTCAAAAGTCTGCTGTTTCTTCGACCCTTTTCTCGTCATCTGGGCAAAAATATACCAAGTAAGTCCATGTCGCAACAACTACGGGCGACAACCGTATAGCATTTCGGCCGCGATTGTCCCCAATAGAGAAAACTTATAACTAAAAATAATCTAAATTATAATATATATATATATATATTTTTTAAGCAACGTAAAAACAAAAGACTTGAAATAACTAATTCCTCAAAGCGCACGTGTAAAGACAAAGCATGACATTTCCAAAAAAAAAAAAAAATTATACCCGACATTTTTGAAAACCAACAAACCCAACAAACCAACAACCACCTTTAAACTCCTTACAATCTCAACAAACCGACACACATACCTGTCAAATGTTCAAAACTTTTCACTAACACTTTGCTGGAAAAAAAATCGATTACCCAAAAACAAACAATATCAACAACATATATAAAAAATCGGGCCTAAAATACGAACTATATCGAAAACTTTGTCAAACTTTTTCAAAAACTCCGACCCGACATCTCGCCGGAAAATATTCCGGTACCCCAAAAACCTTTAAAAACATAACCATTCTTCAAAAACACATCAAGTTATACCAAATTTCGGTCAAAACTTTAACGATCCGGTAAACCCAACCCGGTAATACCGACATTAAACACCCACTAAATCACCAAAACCCGTCAATCCCAACCAAATACACACTCAAAACACATGCATTCCATACCCTCAACAATCTGAGATAACCGATTCAAGAAGTAAACAACCAATTTCAAATTAAACGAACGACATATGTAAGACCCCTAACCCCGGGAATCATACAGTTGGTAATCATATCCAAAAATTCTCGAAAATTTAAAGCCAAACAGATTCATGTTATTAAAATCATTTCAGAGTACTAAACAGCGAAAAGTCAAAAACAATTCATTCCATTAAAATAACCAATTCAGAGTATGATTCAGCGAAAAATCATAATTATTAAAAACAAGTTCCCAAGACCCGGGAATTATGCCCAAAATCAAATTTCAATGTATTTAACAAAACTTTGAAATAATAATGTTCATTATTAAAACTTCCGACTAAGTATGCCTTTCACCATCTAAGTAGCTTCGTGCACGTCCAAGCGGTAATGCATCCTACTCCTAACCTGAAACTCACACTAACATGCACACAAAGTCAGCTTGAGCTGAGTGAGTTCAAGTTTTAATAATTGACATCTAAAATAATAATAATCATAATCATTCCAAGAGTTTTAAAATAAAACAGGATACAACAGTTGGGCCATCATCAGTAATAAGTAATCATACTTATATATATATATATATATAAACATCCATATAATTATATCCCTATAGATATCATCCAAGTAATAACATCAGGGTCGAGCACATGTACAACCCAAACACGTAACATCTCATCCAAGTAATAAAATCAGGGTCGAGTACACGTACAACCCAAACACGTAACATCCGATGATGATCATGCCACACGAGCCCCCCCCCCCTCACGGGCTTTCCAGGGCCCGCCACAGGATTTAAGAACCTGAGTAGTATAGTTTGGCCCGGCCAAGATCACCATCCATCCGTATGCAAACACAAAGTAGGCATACGCAACATCCTTAGTCGATAACGACTAATTAACATCGCCAATTATTGGCCACAAAATATATTTATATGTGTGTGTGTGTGTGTATATATATAATCCCAAACATACCATCATGAAAGTAAGCCTAGGGTCATAAAGTAACACCGGCATACCCATTCATAAATATCATCTCATGACATACTACAATAACAGTAAGCCTACATCCTTGGTTTAGACCATAAGTAATGTCTATAACCTTATAAAATATATAACCATAGATGAGCCTCGAATATTCCAAAGCATAGAGTATAATTCACACATATTTTCTTAAATCCACAAGTACGAATAAGGCTATGTAATACCATCCAAATAGTTTAAACAAGCATAGTCTGATAAAATTGTAATATGGTGTGCATGCTAGCCCAAAACGAAAAAAGAGTAAAAGGGGCATCATGAACTCACCTGATGAAAGGCACAAATTCACCACGAGCTAGAGGACCCCTAAGTATCCCCAAAACTCAAACGTCTGTCGGTTTACATACAAACATCACTAACGACATTGAAATGACTCATTTATCCTACGAGACGTTCTAACATGGTTCGAGTTACCTAAAGCCTCGACCTCCTCATACTCATTCATAACAGCCCCCGGGCCTTAAATTTACCAACACGACCCATAGATACTCCCGGGAATAAAGATTTCCCAAATTACCCCCGGAAGCACTAGGTGATACTAACACGCGTGTTTAAGAGTTGTTTAAGAACTTAATATCCAACTCAGCCCCGTGTGGACCCAATATGATAATTTCATAGCCAAAAAGTCCAGACGGCGCTACACGAGTCAAATGTGTCGGTAACTCACAAGTACAACACACTAACTATTCAATAAACGCAAATGCGCGTTGTACCGACCCGTTTGAATAACCGACAACTAATTCAGCCCCAATACTTATAAAAATAATTTTCCAACAGCCCGTATATTAAACCGAAGCTATTCGAACCGAATTGATCATCACTTATTTCATCCCTCGCGTTAAACGCAACAATCTACCATTCTAGCTAACCGAAAACTATCTTTCAAACAACAACTAGTTAACCAATCAAACGAATACCAAAAGACATGGTTTTAAAGTATGTTATATGGGACATACCTAGGAATATTGTGGTGTAAAAACTCACTTCAAACAGCCCCGACAAGAACACAATTGAACATCCACCGGTTAAGCCTAAAACGAACTTATCGATCAATAACAAGTAAAACGGGCAGATTTTAGCATGCGAAGATGCATTTAATTACATAGGATAAACTTTTAAATAAATAATTAAATCTTTACCAGACTTTAATAAATATCTCTGGTTTATAAAATTATTTTTATTATATTTTTCCAGTGGACACAAAAATCATAAAAATTCCTCCAACACAGAAAGGTATGTGCAGATATTTCAGTGCGCAACAAAATGGTTTTATTTTTATAAAAATCATTACCCAGCCAAATTAAACGATTCCAATTGGGTTTGGTTCCTAACTCAAAATATTAACTTCTAGAAGTAGAACCAACCAATTTGGACTTGTCGAAAAAGAGTTATGATGTCGGGAAGACAGACCAGAATCCGTCATCCCACATCAGCTTTGACACTCGATCTTATAAAATCATAAAAAGTATTCAAATATCGTCCAAAATTTATGTATTATACCTTTCTGGAAACTAGACTAAAATTAGAACATCATAGAAACAAGAATTAATCAAAAAAAAATATATTAGCATCGATTTATAGACCGAACAATAAACGAGTACGAATCTGTCAGAAATCGTTATAACAAAAACTCAACCCTAACGACCAATAAGCGCGTTAATATGATCAATCAAGGTGTATAGGACTTGGGGGAACATAGAACTAACCTTCAATTGAATTTTTGGACCTTAACCTTGGCTGCACAAAAGAAAAACGAGGGTGGGGAGGCTGCACAAACTTCCGATCGGCTAAAGTGGGGAGGAAAGGGTTAGGGTTTTGTTTATGTTATAAAAATCTTACACTTTAGCTCCTCAAATTTTAAAGAAGTAACATCTTGGTTGAACTTGCATGAAAAGTCAAGTATGATAAGCTTACGAGGGTGGCAAGGAGCTCTCGGAAGAAAGCCAGATCAAGCCCGAAAGGTATACACAATGCTACAAGGTTAAACCCTTTTTATCGGAAATTAACGGGCGTTACAAGTCTACCCTCCTTAGAATGGGATTCGTCCCCGAATCCCACTATACAGGAACGAGCGCAGATGGAGACAAATACTAATCATCTAATCATATAAGAAACGGAAGAGACAAAACCTCTACGGGCACAAAGTCTACAAACAGGAACAAAGCCCGCAGCTCAACAAATTTAAAAGGAGTCCAGAGTGACAGCATGCTACGCCTTAGTTAAACAATTACGCACAAAGCGTTTGAGACGTTGAGGAATGAATGGGAGAATTCAAGGAATGAGATGAACGGTAACGCTTTCGACACGAGCATTATCCATATCCTCTCCCTACAAAGACAGAACCCTAACACGGTCAAGCATAAGTAGTATTTAGAAAATGGAAGGTAACGGTAAACTGCTAATAACGTTGATTAAGTGTTATTTATTGTTTACCTCACCTGCCCATCCTAAGCACCCCCTGACCCTAACCACATTAGCATTATATCTAACACTTAAGCAATTAATCATATAATGGAACTTTTAAAACTCAAAAGAATGACTAAACAATTAAAGTTACCTCTTGGCGTGCAGTTACTCGCGGTTGGCATATATAGTCTTTTCTTTTACAGTTCGAGTCCAAGCATTCGGGAATGCTAGGATCCCTCGAACCAGGGCTTTGATACCAACTTGTAATACCTCGAATCCCGGTAGTCCCACAGTTGGTACTCATACATAATACTTATAAAAATACTTAAACTTGAAAACAGTTCATTCCATTGAAACAACCAATTTAGAGTATAATTCAGCGGAAAATCATAAATAATAAAACAAGTTCCCAAAACCCGAGAATTATGCCCAAAACCAATTAAAATATATATTTGATAAAAATTTTAAAAAGAAATGTTTAATACTTAAATCTTTCATCCAAGTATGCCCTTCACTGTCCAAGTAGCTTCAAACACGTCCAAGCGACAAGGCATCCTCCTCCTAACATGAAACTCACACTAACATGCACACAAAGTCAGCTTGAGCTGAGTGAGTTCAAGTTTTAATAAATAACATCAATAATTAATAATCATAATAATCATTCCAAGGATATTAAAAATCAAAGGGGTACATCAGTTAGACCAACATCATCAATACATAATCATCCTTATATATATATATATTTATCTAAACATCCAAGTATAACATCAGGGTCGAGCAAACGTACAACCCAAACACGTAACATCTCATCCATCATATGCAAACACAAAGTAGGCATATGTAACATCCGTAGTCGATAACGACTACTAACATCGCCAAATATTGGCCATACAATAATACATACATACATACGATAATACCATCTCAAGGCCTACCCTATACAAGTAAGCCCATCCAAAATAATTTTAAACAATTCATCAAGCAAAATCGCTTAGGTGTGCATGCTAGCCCAAAATCTTAAAAGAGTAAAAAGGTGCATCATGAACTCACCTGACACAAGACACATATTCACCACGAGCTAGAGAATCCCTAAGTAACCCAAAACTCAAACACCTGTCGGTTTACATTCAAACATTACTAACGACACCGAAAGGACTCGTTTATCCTACGAGATGTCCTAACATGGTTCGAGTTACCTAAAGCCTTGACCTCATCGAACTCAATCATAACAGCCCCCGGGGCCTTACATTCACCAACACGACCCTTAGATACTCCCGGGAATAAAGAATTCCCAATTTACCCCCGTAAGCACTAGGTGACACTAACACACGCGTTTAAGAGTCGTTTAGGCCATTAACATCTAACTCAGCCCCGTGTGGACCTAATATGATAAAATCACAGCTAACAAGTCCACACGACGCTAAATGAGTCAAATGGGTCAGTAACTCGCAAGTACAACGCACCAACTATTCAATAAATGAAATTGCGCATTCTACCGACCTGTTTGAGAAACCGACAACCAATTCAGCCCCATAACTTATAAAAATGATTTTTCAACAGCCCGTACATCAACCAAGTTCCCCCGAGCTGAATTGGTCATTAATCACTTCAACCCTCGCGTTAAACACACCAAACTACAATTCTAGTCAACCGAATACAATCTTTCAAACTACAACTAGTTGACCAACCTAACGAACACCAATGAACATGATTTTTAAGTATGATATACTAGACATACCTAGGAGGATTTTGGTGTAAAAGCCTCAACCAAAACAGTCCCAAAAAGGTTAGAATTGACAGCCACCCGGTAAGCCTACAACACGCAATTTAACGATCAATACACGTGATATAATGATCAATTAAGGTGTAAAAGACTTGGGGAATCGTAGAACTAACCTTCAATTGATGTTTTACGCTCACACCTTGGTTGTAATAAAGAAAATCGCGGAGGGGGGGGGGGGGTTGGAAGCTGCCGATCGGAATAATGGGGTAGTTAGGGTTAGGTTTGTTTATGTTATAAACATTTTTTTCACATCTAGTCCCTCAAATTATGAAAAATTAACATCTTGGCTAAAAAGTTAAACGTTCTAACGTACCGTGATGACGAAAAGGTTTCCGAGAAGTGTCGGTTAAATCCCGAGAATTATACATACTCTACATGCTTTAATCTTTAAACCGAAAATTAGCGGGCGTTACAAGTCCACCCCCTTACAATGGGATTCGTCCCCGAATCCCGATGCGACAGGAACTAATGCGGATAGAGTTTCACTTGTAATGCTCGTTAATTTCCTTTAAAAAGAGTTTAACCTTGTAGCATTGTGTATACCTTTCGGGCTTGATCTGGCATTCTTCCGGGAGCTCGGTGCCACCCTCGTAAGCCTATCATACTTGACTTTTCATGCAAGTTCAACCAAGATGTTACTTATTTAAAATTTGAGGGGCTAGAGTGTAAGATTTTTATAACATAAACAAAACCCTAACCCTTTCCTCCCCACTTCAGCCGATCGGAAGTTTGTGCAGCCTCCCCACCCTCGTTTTTCTTTTGTGCAGCCAAGGTTAAGGTCCAAAACTTCAATTGAAGGTTAGTTCTATGTTCCCCCAAGTCCTATACACCTTGATTGATCATATTAACGCGCTTATTGTAATTAAATGCATCTTCGCATGCTAAAATCTGCCCGTTTTACTTGTTATTGATCGATAAGTTCGTTTTAGGCTTAATCGGTGGATGTTCAATCGTGTTCTTGTCGGGGCTGTTTGAAGTGAGTTTTTGCACCAAAATCTTCCTAGGTATGTCCCATATAACATATTTAAAATCATGTATTTTGGTATTCGTTTGATTGGTCAACTAGTTGTTGTTTGAAAGATAGTTTTCGGTTAGCTAGAATGGTAGATTGTTGCGTTTAACGCGAGGGATGAACTAAGTGATGACCAATTCAGTTCGAATAGCTTCGGTTTAATATAAGGGCTGTTGGAAAATGATTTTTATAAGTATTGGGGCTGAATTGGTTGTCGGTTACTCAAACGGGTCGGTACAACTCGCATTTGAGTTTATTGAATAGTTAGTGCGTTGTACTTGCGAGTTACCGGCCCATTTGACTCATGTGGCGTCGTGTGGACTTGTTGGCTGTGAAATTATCATATTGGGTCCACACGGGGCTGAGTTGGATGTTAAGAGCTTAAACAACTCTTAAACGCGCGTGATAGTATCACCTAGTACTTCCGGGGGTAATTTGGGAATTCTTTATTCCAGGGAGTATTTAAGGGTCGTGTTGGTAAACTTAAGGCCCCGGGGGCTGTTATGAATGAGTTTGAGGAGGTCGAGCCTTTATGTAACTCGAACCATGTTAGAACGTCTCGTAGGATAAACGAGTCCTTTCAATGTCGTTAGTGATGTTTGTATGTAAACCGACAGGCGTTTGAGTTTCAAGAATACTTAGGGGTCCTCTAGCTCGTGGTGAATTCGTGCCTTGCGTCAGGCGAGTTCATGATGCCCCTTTTACTCTTTTTACGTTTTGGGCTAGCATGCACACCATATTACAGTTTTATCCGACTATACTTGTGTTTGCATACGGATGGATGTTGCGTATGCCTACTTTGTGTTTGCATACGGATGGATGGTGATCTTGGCCGGGCCAAACTATACTACTCAGGTTCTTAAATCCTGTGGCGGGCCCTGGAAAGCTCGTGAGGGGGGGGGGGCTCGTGTGGCATGATCATCATCGAATGTTATGTGTTTGGGTTGTACGTGTGCTCGACCCTGATGTTATTACTTGGATGATATCTATAGGGATATAATTATATGGATGTTTATATATATATATATATATATATATATATATATATATATATATATATATATATATATATATATATATATAAGTATGATTACTTATTACTGATGATGGCCCAACTGTTGTATCCTGTTTATTTTAAAACTCTTGGAATGATTATGATTATTATTATTTTAGGTGTCAATTATTAAAACTTGAACTCGCTCAGCTCAAGCTGACTTTGTGCGCATGTTAGTGTGAGTTTCAGGTTGGGAGGAGGATGCATTACCGCTTGGACGTGCAAGAAGCTACTTTGACGGTGAAAGACATACTTAGTCGGAAGTTTTAATAATGAACATTATTATTTCAAAGTTTTGTTAAATACATTGAAATTTGATTTTGGGCATAATTCCCGGGTCTTGGGAACTTGTTTTTAATAATTATGATTTTCCACTGAATCATACTCTAAATTGGTTATTTTAATGGAATGAACTGTTTTTGACTTTTCGCTGTTTAGTACTCTGAAACGATTTTAATAAGATGAATCTGTTTGGTATTAAATTTTCTAGAATTTTTGGATATGATTACCAACTGTAGGATTCCCGGGATTCGGGGTCTTACAAGTTGGTATCAGAGCCAGGGCCGGACCGGTGGTGCCAGGTCCCGCAAGGACGCTGGACCCCTTAAGGGGGGTGGATTGTGACATCCCACATCGGTTGGGGAGGAGAACTAAGCCTTCTTTATAAGGAGGTGGATACCTTCCCCATTATAACGCGTTTTGGGCGCTTAATGATAGTGGATGAGAGGAGAACTCCACAGTTAAGCGTGCTCTGGTGGAAGTAGTATAAGGATGGGTGACCTCCTGGGAAGTCTCCACCTGGGCAACCAAAAGCAAATCCGTGAGGTGATGGTGGTACGTCCTAGGCAAAGCGGACAATATTATGGTGCGGCGGTAGCTGGGCTGTTACAACATACCTTTAAATCGGTTTAAATGTAGATGATGCAAATACACAATAATAGTGACAGTGGTGATGGTGGCAGCCGGCGACGGTGGTGACGGATGAGGGGGCGGCCGGATTTTGATGTGTGGATAGGGTTAGAGATGAAGAATGTGTGGTGAAAGTGAAAGGAAATCCGGTTTTATATAATTTTTTTCGTCAGATCTGAGCATCTTCGCGTCGCGCAAAGATGTCAGACACGCAACTTCGCATCGCGCGAAGTTGCACCTTGACTTTGACTTTCAATTTTGACTTTGACTTTGGCATCTTCACGTCGTGCGAAGATGCAAGCCTGGCAACTCAACTTCGCGTCGAGCGAAGTTGCATTTTCACAGTAATTTTTACGGTTTTTGGTGTTTTAAAAAATATCTATCTTTTAAGTCTCTTAAGCTGTTTTTCCCCCGTCACCAACTTCGGTTGCCAAATACCAATCACTGCGTACCTGGGGCTCCCTCTAGCGACGCATGTGCATACCAATTCTCCACAATGATGATCGACATGTCGCTTCCCCACACTCGATCCTTGCTCTATACTGCACGTTTTGAGGAAAACACTTAGCTAATTAGACTCAATATACAAAGAATACAACTTACAAATGTCGGGTTGCCTCTCGGTTAGTGTCACACCCCAACCTAAGGCGGAATATGTCGGGGCGCGACATAATTGTATCATAGCTCAAAAGACACTAAAGTAAAATACACGTGTCAATATCTAAATTCTTTATTTCATATATCAAGTACACAAAATCACAAACATTGTCTCAAAAAGAAATAAACATTTCAACTACAAATAATTGAAATAAAGTTCATCATTATTCATCATGCATCCTAAGGTCCAATCTATTCTTTAATCTCTTGTTTCTTCATTCAATACAGCTACCTGCGCCATGCGTGAAAATACATAGTTTCTCAACATAGAGTTGAGCAAGTAATCACGGTTTTTGATTACATATAATATTAAAAATGGCAATTCCTTGCGATAATATGAACTACTACAACTAGCATAACAATAAATATAAAAATTGTCTTTTCACTCGAATCACATAGATAACGAGCTACTCTGACGGCATTTGATCATACTAATGAGGATGAGGATGGGATACCAACCACCAAAACATAAAATAAACACATAATCACATTTGCACATATAACTAATTGAGCAATATCATATAATGCAACTAATGGAATTGTAGTGTGAAATAAAATGATTAAATTGTGAACGCATAACGCCCCCAAAATGTAAAACGGTAAAAAGGGGGGTGTGAATTACTTACATTATCGAGTGGGTTAAAGAAGATGAGAGTGGCGATAAGACTTAAGAAAAAACGGTCAAGCTCCTTGAAATGCGTCAACAAAAGATCTTATTGTTAACGATAGTATAATTAATAAATGAGGAAAAGAATTAATAAGACATGGCGATTTGAGATTTGATGGGATACTATTAGTTTGAATGTCATTATTGTGATTTAATCGGTTTGAAAGATTTGGAGTCTTTCAGGTTTTTAAATCATTCTATTTATTATTATTATTATTAATTTACATTTATGCTTGAATAAAATAATTACTAATTATAGATAAGTAAGTAAGCATATATATATATATATTATATATATATATTGACGGAAAAGTTGAACGAAAAATTTATTTGAATATGTAATATGTTTTGGTTCGTCAAGCGAGTGGTAGAGAATATCATTATTTTATTTATAATACCTTTTGTATATAGTTAATAAACAAGAAAAGATTCAAAAATAAAAATAAAATGACAAACCGGGCCTGGAAGGCTTCGAACCCGCGCCCAGGCCGGTTTACATGTCTTAATTACAACAGAGTTGTCCATCTGAGCTAGCACGCAGGTTTGTTTTCAGCTAGAACAGAAAATTTAAATGCAGTAACCCTGGTTCTTGTTCTTCCCCAAAACTAACCCTAGGTTTTCAAAACGAGTTAATTGGTCGGTGTTGTTTACAATTAATTTAGGGTTACTGATTGTGGATTAAAGACGACCTAAACACATAATTTAATTACTGTAATTGATGATGGATTAAGGAATATTGATGAACTGGTTCACGGCCCAAACTTGAATTCAGAAATCGATCTTAGCAGCATTGCCTGATGCAATTAGGTTAAAGTTTACGTTCGGAATATTGTGAGGAAGGTGTGGTGACGTTTAATAGAATTATACTCGTGTATTTATAGTGTTAAAGAGTCGATTTCATCGCGGGTTCAATAGTACGCGATTAGCTGTCGTATGGTTGATATATACTACAATTATAGTGTCGGTGTGGTTGTAATTAAGTGGAGAAATCATTTTGTTTAATCATCTTCGTGATTTAAGGCGAAAATCACGAGTTGCCATAGAGGGGGAGGGGTGTCGGTGACGGAAGAGAGGGAAGAAGGAGAAGAAGGGTGTTTGAATATTATTTTGCAAATAAGTACCTGAACAATAGAGGTGGACACAGTTTTGGGTTAAAGATTAATTAAGGGCATATGTTGTATATCTTTGATAGTTAAATCAAATAAGTAATTAAATAAATGATCAATAATTAATTTGATTTAATAACAATAGATCAGAAATTTTAAATGGGTCAGGTTTTAGAATCTGAAATTTAATGAATGTTACAATTAGCGCTGAATTGAATGTCTATAGCTCGACATCCCTTGGTTCCTCAGTCAACCGAATAAGTCGGCTCGTCCGCCAAGAAGCAAACCTCCGACTCATGTATCTCTTTGTTCAAATCCGCATCTCCCAAGTAAGGCTTCAAACGATGGCCATTCACCACTTGCCTCAGATGATTGTCAAAATCTTCGATCTCAACATCTCCATACTTTTCCAACTCTTTTGACTTGATAAGGTCCCGTCCACTTGCTTTTCAATTTGCCCAGGAAAAGCTTCAATCTCGAATTGTACAACTACACTCGTTTTCCCTCCTCGAATGTCTTTCTTCTAAGCTTAGCATTATGGTCCCTCTTCATCTTGTCTTTATAGGCGGATGCACATTCATAAGCCTCATCTCTTAACTCTTCTAGCTCGCATACGTTCAACTTCCTTTGTTTACCTGCACACTCATAATCTAGGTTAATATTCTTAACCGCCCATAGAGCACGATGGGCTAGCTCAATAGGAAAATGACACCCTTTCCCGTAAACCAACCGATAAGGGGTGGTTCCAATTGGCGTTTTATAAGCGGTACGGTAAGCCCACAAAGCATCATTTAGTTTATTTGACCAATCTTTCTGATCAGGCCTTACAGTTTTTTGTAACATTTCTTTGATTTTCCTATTGGAAACCTCCACTTGCCCACTCGTTTGAGGGTGATTTGGAGCGGCAATACGGTGGTTTACGCCATACCGTTTAAGTAGTTTGCCAAAATTGAAGTTTTTGAAATGTGAACCCCCATCACTAATGATAATGCGGGAACACCAAAACGTGAAAAAATGTTAGACCGGACAAACTTACAAACAACAGTATGGTCATTCGTCTTGGTGGCGATTGCTTCTACCCAATTAGACACATAATCGACCGCCACCAGGATATAAAGATTACAAAATGAATTAGGGAACGGGTCCATGAAATCAATCCCCCAAACATCAAAGATGTCGACAACTAGGATTGGTTGCATGGGCATCTCGTCCCTCTTTGAAATACCCCCATCTGTTGGCATCTAAAACGGTTCTTGAAAAACACTACTGCATCCTTAAAGATGGTAGGCCAATAAAATCCATACGCAAGCACACGATGTCCAGTCTTCTGGCGGCTGAAATGGCCTCCACAAGCTGATGATTGAGCATGATGCAAGACACTCCGAACTCTTCATCCGGTATGCAACGTCTCATCACTTGGTCCGCACCAACTTTGAACAACTCCGGATCTTCCCACACATAATACTTTACTTGCGAGAGGAAATGCTACTTCTTCTTCCTTGGCCAAAACTCTAGAGTTGTATCTGCAACAAGAAAATTAATAATGTCAGCATACCATGGCAAAGTTGAAACAAAAAACAATTGCTCATCCGCGAAAGACTCATTGATGGCCCTCTCGTCTTTCTCCTCCTCCTCTTGTCCTACAAGTCTCGACAAATGATCCGCTACCACGTTCTCGCTTCCTTTCTTGTCACGGATCTCCACATCAAATTCCTGGAGCAGTAAAATCCACCTTATCAAGCGCAGCTTTGCATCCTTCTTCTCCATCAAGTACTTGACTGCGCTGTGATCTGAAACAACAATAACCTTGCTCCCCCAAATGTAAGATCGAAACTTATCAAGTGCATATACTACCGAAAGTAACTCCTTTTCCGTAGTGGTGTAATTAATCTGAGCATCGGAATGGGTTTTGCTTGCGTAGTATATGGCAACGGGCTTCTTATCCACCAGTAACCCAACACGACCCCGACCGCGTAATCACTTGCGTCACACATGATCTCAAATGGAAGTGACCAATCAGGTGACAAAAAGATCGGGGCTTCCACCAATTTGTTTTTTTAGTACATTAAAAGATTTAAGACACTCTTCGTTAAAAACAAATGGCACATCTTTCAACAACAAGTTACACAACAGTTTCGATATGACACTAAAATTCTTAATGAACACTTGGTAAAAACCAGCATGACCCAAAAATGCCGTAATCCCTTTTATATTAGTAGGTGGCGGTAAATTAGATATGACTTGGATTTTTGCCTGGGCAACCTCAATCCCCTACTTGAGATGACATGTCCAAAAACCATCCCTTCTTGAACAATAAAGTGGCTCTTTTCCCAACTTAAGACCAAATTCGTTTCCACACATCTTTTTAAAACTTTAGTTAATACATTTAAGCATTTTTCAAAAGATGATCCGAAAATCGAAAAATCGTCCATAAAAATCTCAAGTGAATCCCCGACCATATCTAAAAAGATACTCATCATACACCTTTGAAAGGTGGCCGGGGAATTACACAAACCAAAAGGCATTCGCCTAAATGCAAAAGTGTTGTATGGACACGTGAAAGTGGTCTTATGTTGGTCATCGAGGTGAATAGCAATCTGATTGTACCCCGAATAGCCATCTAGAAAGCAATAAAACTTCTGACCTGCAAGTTTCTCGATGATTTGGTCAATGAATGGCAAGGGAAACTGGTCCTTAGATGTCGCATTCAACTTCCTATAATCAACACAAATCCGCCACCCTGTTACCGGTCGGGTGGCGATTTCATCACCTTTCTCGTTACGGGTTATCTGAATACCCGTATTCTTCGGAACTGTTTGTGTTGGACTTACCCACGTGCTATCTGAGTTTGGGAAAATGATACCCGCGTCCAACCACTTCAAGACCTACTTCTTCACTACCTACCGCATATTTGGATTCAACTTTCTTTGTGCATCATGAGCGGGTTTTGACTCAAGATCGGTGATAATCTTATGCATGACAATGGATGGGCTGATCCCTCTCAAATCTGCTATCGTCCAACCAATCGCCGCCTTATGCTATCTCAAGACTTCCACCAACGCCTTCTCTTGCTCGTCTTCCAAATTTGCCGCGATGATGGCCGGTAAAGTCTCTCCTTCCCCCAAGAACACGTATTTCAGGTGTTTCGGGAGCTCCTTTAATTCAACAGCCGGCGGACTCTCCAATGATGGTCTCAACTTTGAATCAATCATATCGGGCAACCTCTCTATCTGCTGAGACAATATCGGTTTCCCAATACTCGCAGCATACAACTCCAATGCTTTTTCTTCTTCTTGCAATTGCAATGCGTGCTCAATTGTTTTCCTGCAACAAATAGCACTCCCCTGTGGCATCATCCTTACTTTCGTGAGGGTTTAACCCGTCAATGACTTCAGCCGCGAAGCATTCGTCACTCATCAGAGGGTTAGACACGTTTGAAAACACATTAAGACGAAGGTTCTTATTACCAAAAGCCATGTCCACTACACTGGTTCTATAGTTTATTAAAGCATTTGCGGTGGCCAAAAAGGGCCGACCAAGAATCACCTTCGGTTTCCGTTTCAGGTCAAACGTCACGTAGTCTAGAACCAGGAAGTCAACCGGGTAATAGAAATCTTCTACCATTACAATCACATCGGTCACGATTACCCTAGGAAGCTTGAGTGTCAAATCGGCCAACACCACGGTGGTATCGACTTTTCTAAGTGGACCAAAGTCGTACTGGTCATACAAGCTTCCTGGGAGAATACTCACCCCAGCCACAAGATCTAACAACGCCCTAGTCATTTTAAAATCTCCCACTTGAATGGGTATAATTGGCGTTCCCAGATTTTGTAGCTTGGGTGAGAGGATACCCGTCAAAACCGAACTCACATTTGCAGTTATGTCAACTTTTTTGGGCAACTTGTGAGTTCGTTTTTTAGTGCACAAGTCTTTCAAATATTTAGCATATGCAGGGACTTGTTTAATTGTATCTATGAGGGGTAAATTAATTTTTACTTGTTTAAATATTTCCCACATTTCCTCCTGCCGTGGGCCCCTCTTTCTAAGTGCCGATGAGGTCTTGGGGTTCACCAATGCCCGAGGAAACGGAACGATTTTATTCGTTGGGCTCGTCTCCTTAGCGGTTGGTGTTCCTGTTTTAATTTCAATTTCAATTTTATCTTTATTTTTCTATTTCGGTTTATTTTTTGGTTCAATTTCAACCTCATCGTCACTCTTCCCATCTTCCCCCAAGTCCTCCACCACACCTTCAACTAAAGGTGGTGGAGCTACCCCATTATTATATACCATTCCACTCCTAAGGGTACTTACCTGGTTGACATGGGCACTCTTACCGTTTAAAGAGCTGCTACTCTGATGGCTCGGGTTCTTCAAGGTATCACTCGGCAACTTGGATGGATTTCTCTTCAAACTAGCCTCTTCCTCAGCAAGCTGGCTTACCTGTTTATCTCTCGCATCATTAGCTTTCTCTTGAAGCTCCAATATCTGATTCACGCTTTTATTCTAATGCCTCCTGATCTGTCTTCATTTGCTTCAGAAAATCTATTACATCCTTAATCGACTTTTCCTTGTTACCCGAAGAACTTCCTTTACCTTGAGCTGCCCCTTGACTTTGCTGACCCTGCTGATAATCCTTATAATAACCCCCGACTCCTTTTGATTATACCCGCTTTGACCATTACCCCTCTCATTCCCATACTGCCTTTGATTTGACTGATAACCTGTTTTTTGGGAATTACCTTGAAAATTCGGGTTTTGTTGTGTGTTCGGGTTTCCATAACTGAAGTTGGGGTGGTTCCAGAGGCTCATGTTATAGGTGTTTGAATTCATATTTTCATTATTGTACCGCTTCTCACCCTGAACGAAATTCACCTCCTCTTCTTCATCTTCTTCGTCCTCCATCACAACTCCACACATCGCTACTACATGCCAAGGCTTCATCTTTGCGTCGCGTGAAGGTTAGGTAAAAGTTAGTTATTATTATATATTAATTATTTATATTTAGTTAAATAAATGAATGAACATTGGTACTTCAAGCATTGTTATGTGTTTTCAGGACATTGGAAGTTATGGAGCTTAAACGAGCTAATTCAGAGCCATCCAGATAAAGATTAAGCAAGCCTCGAGAAGATGGAAGGATGGGAAAACATATATTGAGGGTTAAGAAGGATTCGGGAAAGGATTGGATGAGAAATTTGAAGCCGAAGTGAAAACTAAACAAGATCGGTTACCAAGAAAGTGTCCTTTAGTAAAACGGGCATATCTCGGCCTAGAAAATGAGTTACGGAATCCATAATATATGAATTTCATGTTTCTTGACGAGACAAATCTGAATTTGAAGTCAATTGCATCTTTGCGTATCGAGAAGATGCAGGACATGCAACTTCGCGATACGCGAAGATGCTCAATGTCGGCAAAAGTTAGGGTTTTCACTATATAAACGATTTTTCGACCCTATTTCGGATAGATCAACTTCCAAAGGCAGAAGAGGTGCTCTAGGACGATTTTCAGCCATCCCGAAGCTTCCGGTTCTGTCATTGATCATATGTTCATCAAGATAAGTGCTTTAACGATTATGTCGATGTCCGACTAGTCGTATGTGTTCGTTCTAGGCTATGGTTTTGTGTGAAATATTGTTATGATCAGATTCTTATGCTTAATGAATATAGCTTGATTGATTTTATATGAATTTGTCTTGCTTAATTAGTTATTTGGTTGATTAAGGCTTGTGTTTGCGATTATTGATTCGTGTAACGTTTGTTTGGTTGTTCATCAACATTTTGGGTTTAAGCTCTTGTGTACTTGAACTAGAATCATCAAGCCTTATCATTGAGTTAGTTGTCCTACACATAGAATTGGCAATTGTGTTGTCCGGGGTCATTTGTGTCAACAATTCGGTTAGGGTATCGTTTGTCATCATAAATCATGGACGTTCTTCATGGAATGTTTCGCTCGACCCTTGCTGAAAGTTTCTGACTGAAGTTCAGGCCTCGGACGTTCTTTGTTGTGTGTAATACTCGTCCAAAAACTACTGAGCCAGATCTTGCCATATGTAAATACCTGCTGACGGTAAAGATAAGAACCACTGTTTCGCTAGATCTTTGAGACTGAACTGAAACACAACTAGCTTGACTTCATCGGCAGTGAACCCTTGACTTGAGATGGTGGCACAAATAGCATTAAACTCTCTCAAGTGCAAGTATGGTTTTCATATTCTTTCCCATGAAAAGTAGGCATCCCGGTTAGGTTACTTTGTCTTACCGAAAACGTTCTTCCTTCTCTAACCAGGATGACAATGGGAAGCGGGTTCGTGGCCACTTGTGGAATGAAGTGGCTTTGAACTCCCCGAACGGGCGGTGGAACAAATGCCCTCGGAACCCCATCATTAAACTCGTACTCGGAAAATTGTGTCTCGGGAATCTCTTGTCATCTTTGGGCTCGGTGGTTTCTTGGTTGTTGAATGGGCTCGGGTGTTCGGTTTCATGGGGTTGTTGTTGTCTTATATAATATCGACCCCCTTGAGCATCCTCCATCTCTTCTTCATCCTCAAACACGTCGAATTCATCGAACAACCTCCGCCGATAGCTACTCTTTCGAACTCAAAATTGACCTGATTATTTGGTGGTTTAGACCTTATGGAACGATTATCTCACATTTGGTATCTTCTTTGAGCTCTTGGGTTTTGGTTTTGGTTAATGTGTTGGTGGAGTGGTGGTAGGTCATTGAGGTGGCGGGCTAAGATTCTCGGGTTGAAACACCAGTGGCATTGGGTATGGGTTATGTTCTTGATGGTTCATGTCTTCTACTTTTGGGCCTTGAGGTTCACCTTTTCTTTGATTTGCTCGGTTTCTTCTCGTGGCTTTCTCAATCTCAGGATCAAACTGCAATAAATACCTCCTTATCTCGGGAAAATCTCGTATGCATCAACCTAAAAGATTAACTGCACACACCGAACAAGCACACCCCGCGTAAAATCAACGAAGAAAAGAAAATAAATTAAAATTAAACTAAATTATGCTAATTTAAACTAAACTAGACTAGACTAAACTAGCACTAAGCGCGTTGAGTCCCCGGCAACGGCGCCATTTTGACGTAGGTTGTCGCGGTCTAGTCAAACAATCAACTTTAAAGACTTAAATATCTATAATAAGTACGGGTAGGTAAGGTCGTCTCCACAACGACTCAAGGAAAGTGCTAATTTTAATATTTGTAGGTTCCCAGCCGGATCTACACGAGATATCTCGTTCTACGTAGGTGCGGAATCCCTACGTAAGACGTTACGAGTATAGAAAAATGATACGAGCCAACACACGATACGATAATCAAACACACGTTGTATTTCAACCGTAAACACGTGATACAAAGATCACTGAGTACAAACTCTCTGACTCGAATACAAACTCTCTCTCAATTATTTAATCTAATCCGTAACCTAGACTATATATTCACGACAACTTCGCCTGGCATGTTCAGGCGAAGTTGTCACTAACTTCGCTTGTCTAACAAGTTCGCCTATATCAGCGAACTTGTTAGCAACTTCGCTTACATACAAAACTCAAATCTAACTAACACGATTACAGACACTCGACACTGAACTACTGACATCATGCACCAACAGACTCCCCCTTGGCAGTAGCTTCATCTCTTTAGCTTCAAACACGTGTCTTGTAATCTTCAACGATCTTGCATCTTCATCTTCAAGCATGAACTCCTTCGCGTACACAAACTGATACAATTTTTTGATATTTCTTCGCTTCGTCTTTCCAAGCAGGAATATAAAAGATTTTCTTCTCATTCAGCACCTGCAGATCAGCTTGCGACAAGTTCACGAGATGCATCGGATCATAAACTCTTAGCAGCTCTTGTTCATCTTCGTCTTCCATCACTGCTTCAGCTGTTTCACAATCAACAAACCACCACTTTAGATCTTTGAGTACATCCTTGGGCATCTGTTTCATCGGCACTTCTTTAAGGCACCGGATCGGCTTATACTTCATAATCATCCAAGGTTTTCCATCTGCTCTCAAACCTCTATCCTTGTCTTCAACAAGTTTTCCCTTTTGTGGTTTCAACAGCTCAAATTTCTTCTCTTTTATACTCTCTTTCCACACAATTTTCCCAATAACTCTAGCCATATTATCATTACTTCGGTTAATCAACCCTAATCTGGCTAAGTCTTTCACTTCACATTCCGGCAGTGTATTCAACGATCTTAAAAGTCTTTTGAAATACTGAACACCGTCATATCTCTTAATCACGAAGAGCCTCAACTGCTCATCATATATCCAGCAAATAATCCCTTTCTTCGCCTCAGCATAACCTTTAATGTTGTAACTCTTCTTAAACATTGTAGGAACCGCTGGTTTCTTCGTTTTGACGAACCACTGAGCATAGCCTTCTTTCCATCTAGGATGCTCTTCCCATTCAGATTCATCACTTGCCATCTCTTTACTCATATCTGCTTTCTCAACATCTGGAATGTCATGCTCTACATTCTCCTCAAATATCTCTCCCTCTTCTATCTCTGTATCAATCACAATCTCTTCACCAATCTTCTCTATCTCTTCCACTGGTAATACATCATCATCACCAACCAACTCATCATCCATCTCCTCAACTTCCACTACCACCACATCATCACCACCAGCTGCAGTTGTCGACTCCCCCTAAGTTGTGGAAGTCCCAAGAGCTTGTACAGTTCTTGGCAACTCACCACCTGCACCTTTCGATGCATTGGGATCATCGTCTCGCAACCTTCTTTTTAGGATTGCAGGTTGATCAGAAGAAAAATGGTATGTTCATTCATCAGACGAAGTATGTTCATGATGTTCTCAAACGCTTCAAGATGGAGGACAGCACTCCATATGATACTCCAGTCTGCGTCAATCACAAATTGGGTGCTGATTCAGACAACGATGCAGACGTGGACCCAACTCAATATCGGGCAATTATAGGTTCTTTAATGTACTTAACTGCTTCTAGGCCTGATATAATGTTTGCTGTTTGTCTTTGTGCACGCTTTCAGGCAAACCCAAAAGAATCTCATTTGAAGGGTGCGAAGAGGATACTGCGGTATCTCAAAGGCAAGCCGAAGCTGGGGTTGTGGTACTCGAGAGGAGGAGACTTGAAGCTAGTCGCGTACACAGATTCTGATTATGGAGGGTGCAATCAGAGTCGGAAGTCAACGACAGGTGGATGTCAGTTTCTTGGTGGCAGATTAGTGTCATGGCAATGCAAGAAGCAGACCTCAGTCGCCATTTCAACCTGTGAAGCAGAATACATGGCAGCATCCAACTGCTGCTCCCAGGTTCTTTGGATTCAACAACAGTTGCGCGATTATGGTCTGAATTTCTCACTTACTCCTATTTGCATTGATAACACTGCTGCTATCTCAGTAACTAACAATCCCGTAAAGCACAGTAAAACTAAACATATTGACATTCGTCATTACTTTATACGGGATTGTGCTGAGAAGAAACTGATTGTGCTCAAAAAGGTTGATACGCTAGATAATTTCGCTGACATGTTTACGAAAGCGTTTGACAAAACTAGATTTCAAAACCTTGTTGAGCTGAATGGGATGATCAATCCCGAGTAACCCTGCTTTTTGTCTCAGTACTAAAAAAAAATTAAAAAAAAAAACGTCACTATCGCTTAGAACAATGTCGGTTGCCTCAGTTTGAAGGACATGTCTTCGGATATGTTTGGTCCTCATTTCTTCTTGTAAAATATGAGGATAGCCATTAACCAGATGACTGAAAGTGACCGGGGCGGTTTATGATGTGTTTTTATTCTTTCGCTGAAAATTAGTCGATCATACTTAGTTAGAAGGACACATACTTGTATGTGGTCGGTCCAGCTGATCCTTTGGATCTTCAGGATAGCCGTTTACCTGAAGACTTTGACTTGATCGGGGCGATTGAAGTTAAATTTTTTTAAAGGGAGATGAAATTATTTTTCAAGTCTACTACTTCGTAAGAAGTTACTTTACTATGTTTAACAGAAAATTGATCTAACCTTGGAAGGTGATAGATATATTGATTCTGTGTGCTTAACTAGTGAAGTTATTAGGCCTAAAAGACTTTAGAACAGTCATTGTATGTCATGGTAGCTTTTTATGGTGCGTAAAAGTATAAGTGATACTAACTAAATCTACTCGATTTTATGTGGAGACTCCTTAAGAGTTGTGCATGTCTTCATACATATCTTTCCGAATGATAGGCAGAAAAGCGATTACCCAGTCATACACGAGCCCGTGAGTGTTCTGATTCCCGTGAAGATAACATGTCAAGAAACTGCAGTGATCCAGATTCGGGACTTGCAGTTGTTTTCTACTTGAAGTTGTGTATATACATGTTAAATAAAAAAAAATAAAAAAAAATGTGTATTCTAGAGTTCATAATGTTAATGATTCTCAATCAAGACGCAAGAAGGTGAACTGGAAGCAGAGTCTAAGATCGAAGAGTAATTACTACTTAATCAGACACTACGGGTCGAGGTCAACTCGGGGTGACTTGGGGAAAGCCAAATACGCTTTGAGAATAGATAGGAGACATCATAATCTCTGAGTTGTTGCCCACTTAAGTTTTGAGCTTAATTGAACCTAACTCGTATCACAGAAACGATGAAAACCATTTTAAGTATATTACCTGCTTACAACCTGTTTCTTTATGTCATAATACAGCTGAACACGGATCTGTGTGACAGTCACGTAATTAGTATGATTCCTGTTCGGATCTTTTCTAAAACATGGTAGTCCCTATCGAGACTGAAATTTGATCCCGTGTACTTTATTTTTTAAAATTTTTCTACTTATGTAGTTGTATGATTTTATACCTGGCTACTTGGTCTTGATCGTATCATTTAACGCTTTAAAGGATGTTTTAAAACTTAATTGCAAATTTGTCAAAGTATAGGGGTTTGTTTTGTAAATACCGGCGAACTTGTTCATAACTTTGCCTGGTATAGGCGAAGTTATCGATAACTTCGTATGTACTAACTTTGACCCTATATATAGAAGTTTTAAGGTCAGACTTCTTTATTTTCTAAAACTCAGCGAACTTATCCTCTCCGTAACCTAGGCGAACTTATCGAGCATATATCATCGATCATCTGTGTTAACTTTCTTTTGATCCTAGTCCGATTTCTAGGTGTGTAGGGTTCTTTTATCGTATAATCTCTGTCTATTGAGGTTAATCATCGGTCGTTTCGACTCGATAAACGACCTCGTTCTTTCGAACCTTAAACACCCGATTTCAAACTTGTTATTAAGTGATAGTATTTTACTTGAACGTCTAAAACTTCATAAAATCATGTGTTACGGAGTCCTCGATCTCCAATTTCATCATCTACACGTCGTTCGATACATCTATCTGTTGCCGATTCGAATTCGGCGAAGTTACAGTTTAGGCGAAGTTATCCGTAACTTCGCCTGAGGTTTAACTTCGCCTGTTTATAGATTTTGAAACAGTTTATGAGGCGATGTTGTGATTAGGCGAAGTTACCATTAACTTCGCCTGGACCTTTTTACTTAACAGTTATCAGACGAAGTTCAATTTGAAGCGAAGTTGTTTCCCAACTTCGCCCCACCTTTAACTTCGCCTTTACATAATAGATCACAACTTCGCTAATGGTAACAGGCGAACTTGTGATTTGTGTTGTCGTGTATCTAACTTAGTCTGTTTGATGCAGATATGGCTGCTGTAGGTGGTGCAGGCGGAGATGACGGTGGTGATAACCAGAGACAGTTCTTCCCGGGTCACAACATGTATATAACATTAGACCCGGAGGCGAGCGGAGTTGATGATTTCCGCGAAATCATCACATTTCTTTTACGCTCGCGGATATTCCACGCGATTACAACAACTCTGCCAATATCCTTGCCTAACATTGAGGATTTTTGGCAGACCGTGGAATATGACTGTAGAGTCGAACCCCCGGTGATGCGCGCAACAGTAAACAATCAGATTGTTCAGTTCTCTTCTAAACAAATCCGGGCGGCTTTACGGTTTGGAGATGAGACAAGGGATTACCCGACAGAGTTTGTGGCTCCTTTCCGTGATGGAGCGTTTTTGAGGATGGGATACTCTGGTCCCTTGGGGGATACTCAGAGAAGGAAAGGATTTCTGCTTGACCAGTGGCGCTTTCTCATGCATGTCATGATTGTATGCATTTCAGGGAGAAAGGCGGGCACTGATGGCATGGGCGCGACCATGCAGTCTGCGATGACTGCTCTGACTTACAACAAGAGATGCAGCTTTAGTCAGATGGTCTTCTATGAGATTGATCGTCAGAGAAGGGCGATGGCGCGTGAGAGATTCATCATGTATCCAAGATTCTTGCAAATGATCTTGAATCATGTTGCTCCTACGCTACCTCAGCGCCGTCCAATCAGATATGTAGAGAGTGTGAACAAAAGAATCTTCGCCCAATGCAGATCTTCAAGTGCGAGGAGCAAACCTGAGCTCCGTCCTCGCCATACTCCACTTTTTGGGTACTTGATCAACCCAGGGTATGTGCCTGCTCGTGGGGACGAGTTTAAGGACCCGGCACCACAACAGGCAGGAGCACCTCAAGATATACCTGCTGCTCCTGTTGTGTAACCGGAGGAGAACGTTGACCTTGACGCAGAGTTTGGCGGTCAAGGATTTTTTGACATGGAAAGGGTTGATCCAGAGGAGAATGTACAGGTCCTGGTTGAACGTGCTTCGGGTGTAAATGTTACTAGGACAGCTGCTACGGTGGCTGGTTCTGATGAGGTAAGAAGGATATTGGTAACGCATGAACGGACACATGGGAAGAGAAAGAGAACTGATGATGACAGCGAGACAGATTACGAGGAGGAGGTACAACAGTTAATAAGGAGGTCAAGAAGGGAACGGATAGGTGCAGGATCGGGAGCCGGTGAGAGCTCTAGGGTGGTACGTTTCACTCCACCAGCACTATCCGGTATGACAATGGTTCCCTCATCATTACAGGGTACAAAGCCAAGCGCTACGGTTGTTCCCGTGGTGGCTACCTCATCTTCATTTGGCCTCCCACCCACTACTTTCCAACTTTTGGCTCCTGTGATCGTTTCGTTGCCGCCTCCGACTGTTACTCCAACGGAGGTCGTGGCACAATTTATCGAGTCGACTGTTGTGGCCACTGCAGGATTATCGGTGACGATACCACCTGCGGTTACGTCTATTTCTACTTCTGAGGTCCCGGTGACATCGGAAATCCCTCCTCAGTACACTCAAGATATATCACATATGAGGTTCGATTTCGATGCAACCTTATCAGACTCAGAACGAATAGCAGCACTTGAACGGGTCGTGGCAGAACAATCCAGGGTAAATCTTATCCAGACCCAGGCTATTCAACGCCTAGTTGCAGAGAATCAGATGCAGTCGTCCCTGCTGGTAGAACATGGAAAAATCATAGATGCTCTGAATGAGTTATTGGCATCTCAGGGGGAGACGAGCTGTAAAGGCGATGAGTTGAGGACCAAGAGGAGAAATGATCGAGACGATGATCCCAATGCATCGAAAGGTGCAGGTGGTGAGTTGCCAAGAACTGTACAAGCTCTTGGGACTTCCACAACTCAGGGGGAGTCGACAACTGGTGATGACGTGGTGGTAGTGGAGGTTGAGGAGATGGATGATGAGTTGGTTGGTGATGATGATGTATTACCAGTGGAAGAGATAGAGAAGATTGGTGAAGAGATTGTGATTGATACAGAGATAGAAGAGGGAGAGATAGTTGAGGAGAATGTAGAGCATGACATTCCAGATGTTGAGAAAGCAGATATGAGTAAAGAGATGGCAAGTGATGAATCTGAATGGGAAGAGCAGCCTAGATGGAAAGAAGGCTATGCTCAGTGGTTCGTCAAAACGAAGAAACCAGCGGTTCCTACAATGTTTAAGAAGAGTTACAACATTAAAGGTTATGCTGAAGCGAAGAAAGGGATTATTTGCTGGATATATTATTACCCATGACCCGTTTTCCTATTATAACCCATGACTTGTAAGGCTTTAAAAAATTTTGAAAAACATATTATTATGTGATACGGATTTCAAACCAAAGAGCTCATGTTTCAAACCAAATGTGCTTACCAACTCCACTAAAATAGTAATTGTGTTTGATTTCTTAACTTAACATATATAAATGTGATTTCTCTTCAAGTATAAAACTAAAATTATATTTAATTGTTAACATTTTCATAATTCACAATATGGCATTGTCTTTTCATATCTCTTTAGCATCGTTAATCGTTTCTCTCTTTATTTTAAAATATAATATATTTTTATTTATTTTCTTTTACAATAAAATTCGTCTTTGTAAATTTAGTTTTTAAATCTGTGACAACATTTTGTTATAAATATCATTTTTATACACACAATATTTAATATAACAATATTGGTATGAATGTTTTATTTGAAATAAATCAAACATCAAAATTTGGTTTTCAACTTAAAATTATAGTGCATAATATATAAAAAACTTAATAAAAAAAAGTCATATATAAAAATTATTATATGAAACAATTGAATTTACGTATTACATATAATAAATTTTTATTTTTCTTATATTTTTTACCCGTATGAAACACGGGCTCTAACCTAGTTAAAAAATTGCTATTGTTGGCCTACCTACACTCCTTCAACAGGAGAGTTGTATGTACTGAATGCTAATTTACATTTTATCAATTCCACTGTTCTTTACTGAAACTATATTTTTGTTTCTCTCTATAGAATTTCATGGTAAGAACAAATAATATTTAAAACACCAAATTCTTTCTAGTATGTATTATTTTAAGGTAAGAACAAATAATATTTAAAACTATATTTTTGTTTCTCTCTATAGGATTTCATGGTAAGAACAAATAGGATCTTCTTCTTTCTGAGATTAATATTCTTATCTATGTAGGGTTTCATGCTCGACCTTCTTCTTTGATCGATTAGTGTCGAGACTCGAGTGTTATCTCAGTCTATACAAGACCTAAACAAGCAAGACTAACTACAAATTTTCTATGATAGTTGTTAATCAGGATATATAATATTATGTATAATGAACATCAGAACTTAAGTGTTGCAGCAGCCATGATCACCCACCTACTCTTTTAACAAAATTTGAACAAATATCTTCAATTCTAGATCAGCTCCTATATATTGCAATATATATGATATGTGGTTATCTCACTCTTAGGTGGTCCCGAGAGCAATAAGCAATGTAACAGTACTGAGATATCTTTAAAATTTCTTATTCCTTTGGTCTCTCTTCTATGCATACAGTAGCTGGCTTTATCTATACGTTGCAATACTTTTGTGGTTCACACCACAGCTTTCTCCAAGATCCATATCCTGCAAAACTCGTCATTTAATTAGTATTGATTATTTGATTGTAGAGATTGAATAAAAAGGTATCACTAAAAACGCTAGCTAGCTTATATATGTACAACCATATTCCAACGAAAACTCATGAGATACATTATTTTGTAACAGGATCTTATAATTATGAATTGTCTCTGCATGTTTAGCAGAAAATCTAGACTTTATAGGACCCAGGGATCACGAATTAACCATCGATCAAGAATTAAATTAAAGAACAAGAAGACAGGATTAACCGTAAATAAATTATATGCATTGATCAAACAAGACACACTTTTGTAAGTAGTTTACATCGACACCGTGGGCATGTTTGGCAGAGAGCTTTTAGGAGTTTCTAGCTTCAAGCTTTTAAGAAAAAACTCCTACTCAATTAAAAGCATTGTTTGGTTGAAGGAGCTTGAAGCTTTTAGGTTACGAGAAAAATCTTAAAGCTTGAAGCTTCTACTAGTAGCGTTTAGAAAACGCTACAAGCTTTTAGCACTTTAAATTACTTAAATAACCCTCCAAAATAGATACATTTATTATTATATTTTTTAGTTATACACATTTTGATCATTTTATACATTTTATTAAAAGTTTCAACTACTCTGTCAAACATCTAAGCATATCTAAAAAGCTACAGCTACCAGCTTCAAGTCACCAGCCACCAGCTTACAGCTACAGCTAGTTTTGCCAAACATATCCCATATATACAACATATGAATGACGGATATTAAACTACGTAGCGGTTATATAAATAATAATTATAACTACTTGGTAGATATTTAACTAATTAGTAACGCTAACTACCTAATACTGTCCCATATAACACAAAGACCCTTTGACTAAACATAAGTACATAAATGGCCCTAAATATATATGTATCGAACTTGATCACTTTGTTAATTAGGCAAACAGACTTTTTTGTGTTATTTTCTTTTTATTTTTTAACAAAAATGCTTTTGAGAGATATGGGTAGGAAATTAAGACCAAAAACTTTTCTAGGAAATGTGTAAAGAAATAATTTCGTCATAAACGCGCAGGGATATAACGCGGTGGAAGTGCGCAGAAGGAACATGCACGACGGTCTGACACTTATAATAAGAAATGAATGTAATTACACAAAATAGTGTGATGTTCAAACACACTTTGTTTTTCTCTAGATATGTATGCACGCGTCATTTTTGCATTATGTATTTTGAGTGTTGGTAATCAAGATATACCTTAGAATTGACCAGCAAAGCTAGTTTATATATATGTGGTTGTCAACAAAGCAATAAGCCTCTTTTTTCTAAGTAGGCTAGAATGGTCCACCTCATAATTGAAGTTTTTCTACTGTCTTCATATTTGGCTGATTGGTTTACATCATATATCATTGATATATAACTATGTGATTGCTAATGGAAAGACTAGTAGAAGTTTCTACACTAATCAGATTGTTGCGGTATGCACTTATCTAACTTGAGACGTGTCGGTTGACAAAGACATCACATGGTTGCAATTTCACCATTCCTTTTTCTTTACTTTCGCGTGCAACATAGTAAAGATTCTTTGAAATGTTATCCTTTCACATTAACAAAAATAAAGTAATAGTAATTAATTTGTTGAAAGTTTCAAGAATTAATATACATAGATGAATATGTGACATACATATATAGTGCTTCCTTTTATTTGCAGATAACAGGAATCAGTACAGCTTCCAAAGAACTTGCATACAGATTCTTCATCAATCCAATTCCATTTGGAGACTGGAGCTTTTTCTCTCTCTACATAAGAAATTTTGCAATTGAATGCTGTCTGATCTGCAGTTCCAAAAGCACATGACAGCTTTACTCTCTGTGAGTAATTAGTTTTTAAGGCCATCAATACCTTTTGATCAAAGTACGGCCGCAGATTGATATTTGATTTGCAGGTATTTATCAGCCATCACATGCAAATGATCACAGTACGTTTTACTTTCTTGTTCATTTTCATCTTCTCAAATATAATCAGTTGCTATCTATAATAAAAAAAAATATGGAAAGAAAACCCTAGTTTTTGGTTGATATGTTCAAGAAAAATATTCACTCATCTACTTTTGTGATCCTAATTCATATCAAGATAGGCATGAGAAGCAATCTACCTAGTTTACTTAGTTTTATTAACCTAAGCAAACCCTGATATTTCAGAATATTAAAAAACACAAAAATCTTGTACATCCCAGATGAAGATAAGTAGCCTATGATGCAAGAAATAAGATGTTCAACAATACTTCAGGAGGAAAAGACTTTCAAGCAAAGCAAGAAGGCGATAGCAATGAGCCAATATTACCAAGGTATACATCATCTTCAAGACAGTGGGCTGGTTTTAAGAACCCAAGAATCATTAGGGTATCTAAGGCTTTTGGAGGTAAAGATAGGCATAGCAAGGTTTGCACTGTAAAAGGATTGAGAGACCGAAGAATTAGGCTTTCAGTTCCTACGGCTATTCAATTGTATGATCTTCAAGATAGGCTCGGATTGAACCAACCGAGTAAGGTCATAGATTGGTTACTTGATGCCACTAAAGATGATATTGATCAGCTTCCACCCCTCCAAATGCTAGCCCGGGAGATTTCAATCAGTTCCATCCATTTATGCCCCCGTCTTTAATGCCACAAGATTTTAATTCATCTCAAGTTTCTTTCTCGCAGTTCCTTAGTTCTCCGAATGCAACATTTGTGAAAGATGTAGGAAATCGAACCTCGCTCTATACCAAACAAGGAATCAAGCTTGACAACAACAATGATATCAATGGAGATCATCAAAGAAAGAAAGGGAAGGAAGCACTAGTTGAAAACAAATGGAGCGAACACGAAGATGGAGATGGAAATGGAGGTTTGAACTTTTTCCCAGTACCTCAATATTCTTTTCAAAGATTGTTTCCATATAATCCTTACAATAATTGGGAGCCTTCTCCAAATCTAGCAATATCCCAATTTGGAAACCAAGTACAACTTTCATCTCAAACTGAATCTTCATTAATGACCCTACCATCTGCATCCCAATTTTCTTTGTGTCCTCCTTCTGCCATCACACCATATTTCATGCCTAGTTTGGGAGAGAACCATGATCTTATTACACAAAATAATCACTTCCATTTGTTAAGCTCAAGCTCCCAACATGTACCACCAAACTCGTGCATGCCACTGTTTAACCTGAGTGATTCTCAAGAGAAAGTACCCTTTGCTTTGGATGCTCACTGCAAGGTTCCGTCGCATAAAAATGAATATAAGTAGTCACTTCAACAGAGATGGAAAAGGCATCACTTCGCATATGCTTATATTTTTCATTACCTGATACACAAATATATGAATTCTTGTAATAGATGTCAATTGTGTGTAGTGTGTATATATATGCAGACAGGTTTTTAGTACCCTTAATGTTTGAGTTATTTGTCTTGGTATCTTGATTTCCATAAAGGGATATGAACTTTAAATTTTTATAATTGAAGATATATACTTAAATTAATAGCTAGCTTTCATCATCTGCAAGAACTTCTACTTCTGCAATTCTTGTAAGTTTAAGTACCTTAATTGTGACTCCTTGTTTTTTCGGTTGTAGCAATATTTTATTTTGAAGTAAAAAATTTAGTTTATATTCAACTAGCTTGTAATTATCAGTCATTTATGAACCTCAGGAATTGGGATGGATTGTTAGAACTTAATGGCCTCTTATATTTATCTCTTTTGATATCAATTTGTACGTTGATTAGCAGTCTTTTTCTCCAAAACCTGAAGAAACAAAAAGGCATGAAGGATTGAGTACAGACCATACGATTCTTGAATGTAATGGTAGGAGTTATTTGCTGTTTGCTGATATGTTGGTGTAGTGAATGGTCATCACACATGAACATGTGTTAGCAAGAAAAAGTTAGATCTAGCAAATACGATTACATATTCATAAAGACGCGTATTAGGTATTAGTATTAGTATTAGGGTTTAATTAATATAAAGTAGCTTGTTATTTGTAATAAGAGCATGATAATTGTCCAAGTGGACATGGTGTCATACTGTCACGCAATCTAGCAAGGTGTCTCTCCTCTATTCTAGAGGTTGGATGTTTCAAATTCTGCAAGGTGCAAGTTTAGGTGGTTTATAGGGCATTTAGGAAGATTAATTTGTCATTCAAAAACACTTTAAAAAAATAAGAACAAGATAATTTCTACTGGCATTATGCATACATATATATATAACTGTCATGCAGACAGTTTATGTGAGTAACTACCATCCCAAGCATTGTGTTGGTTACTAATCAATACACTTATACACTAATGATATAAAGCATACACTTACTTATATTAAATTTAATTTATTTTTTACTCTCCATAAGCTAGATTGATCAAGCTCCAATCACCTCCTACAATCTGTTGAAATCACCTTCTCCAAAATGCTTTTGTAAATATGTTCACCCTTTAATCCCTTAAACTTTCTTAAAGCTTATAAAAACTTTGTTTAAAACTTTCTCAGGTGGTCTTTCATTATATACCTTTCAACGTTCTTAGCTTTTGTTGAAACTATTTAGAAGTTAAATGGTTGGCTGTGGCATAGACCGTAAAGTTGTTGATTTGTTTCATTGCCACTGATCATAGGATGGTCGTTGCAGTTATATCAGTAGTGGTACTCTGTTGCGTTCATGCTATTGACCTCAATTGATCTTTTGGCGGTCGATGTATGGTCCGATCTTAGCCTTGATCGTGAACTTCATTTCGCTAACTTGTGCAACTTATTGAGTAGAGTTGTGTTATAAGGCTAACATTTGTGAGACTGATGCGTATCAAACGAGCTACAACATGCTCTAGATAAAATAAGAGATTTTTTTTTTTTTGAAACTAATGATTTTCTCAAGGATATGATCACAACTAATGTCATGTTTAAATTCTTTTCACATATAGTATCATCTCTA
Organism: Bidens hawaiensis; assembly: GCF_021521415.1. Lineage (NCBI taxonomy): Eukaryota > Viridiplantae > Streptophyta > Magnoliopsida > Asterales > Asteraceae > Bidens > Bidens hawaiensis. The sequence continues at coordinate 18,606 of NW_027493008.1, read as the reverse complement.
ATACGAATGGCGATTTGGTGTGGGATTATAGGTGTATAAGATGTTGACTCAGATAATGACATGGGAATTTTCTGGAAAAGGAAACATATTGCCACTAGCACTGGCAATTTCTGTAAAAAAGTACCATATCGCCATTCTTAATGGCGATTTCTACCAATCAAAAGGTAATCGCCATTAGTAGTGGCATTTTCTGCCACGAAGCCACAGCCATTGACAATACTTGACAAAAAGTTAAAGTGTTTCCATTCTTAATGACGATTGCCGTAATTCTCTTATAATTATCGGGACCAAGAATAAGACTTGTGTAGAGCCCAAATTGTCTATTTAAGTCTTTTATATTTGTTTGGTTAGTTCACGATATATTATGTTAGCTTACATCTTGCTTTGTATGTTTGAGTTATTGTAAACAAAAGCCCATTTGGGCCCATGAATAAAAATAAAGCATGACGTGCTCTACTATAAATAGTAAGAGCATGCCCATGCATAATAACCTTTTGACAAAATCGACAACTTTCACCAACTCTCTCTCAACCTTGTCTTCTTAACTTTCCACTTTTGGAAATAAACAAACACTAATAAGATTCGAGATCTTGGTTAAGTTGTAAACGATTTCACTAGTTTACAACCGAGATTGATCCGAGAACAAGTTGTTTGATCCCGTTTGAGGACCTACAATTGGTATCAGAGCTTTCGGCTCTACTAGTTGAGGTTCTTAGGTCACAACCTTGTATTTTGGTCTTGTTTTCGTATTTGAAGAATGTGTTGAAGTGTTCTAAGGGATATTCGGGTTGTATAAAGCTTCAAAATTGTCAAAGAGAGTGTTTGTGAAAGGATTCATACTTAACAACGTGATACGCGATTGCTTTTCTTCATATAACCAATCGCATCGCATTTGGAACCAATCACATTATATTTGGAATCAGAATCGCAACGTATTTGGAATCCAATCGTATAGTATTTTTCCCAATCGCATCACATTACTGTTCACTCCCAGAATCAAATTTCCTTCCGATCACATTGCACTGAAACCCAGTCGCATCGCATTACTGTTCACAGTGCGATTTCGATTCAAATTACTTAGAATTTTTCTGAGTTTTTGCCATTTCAGGACTGCTTTGATTTAAGGTTTTCCGATCTGCTTAGAAAGATGTCTTACGATCCAATGTTGAAGAGTTATATGATGTTTGAAAATGAGACTGGAACTACAAGTAAACCAACCAAACTATTGAACATTGAAAGTAATTATGATGAGTGGAAGTGGAGGTTCAAGAATTTTGTGAGAATAAATGACTTTTCACTGTTAAGATCTATTGAGAATAGACCTCATAAGCCTACAACAATGAGTGCTGATGCACCAGTTGATGTCCCTTCTGAAAGTTTGACTAATAATGATAAGAAACTAATGCTTGATGAAAAGGCATATGGGGTAATGTATGTGGTTGTCCACTAATATCTCTCAAACCTTAAGAGAATGCACCACTGCAGAAGGCCTTTGGGATGCATTGGTTGAAAAGTTTGAAGGTAATTTATACATGAGGGAAAGTTGAGGAGAAATGCTAAACGGAGAATTCAACATGTTCAATCCTATTCGAGGGGAAACGGTTACTTCTCTCCTTAGCAGATTTGAAGCACTAAACACCAAGATGAGAAGTGCGAGTATCATCAAATAGATGTCAGAGATCAACAAAAAGCTGTTAAATTCACTGCCTTACACATGGAACAGCAGTGTGACTACTATCAAGAGAACTACCAATCTGAATACATTAACACTCACAAAATTGACCTCTACCATCAAATCATTTGAGATTGATGATAAACTATGTATGAGCAATCATGTCAGTTCTCTTAATTGTGCCGGTGTTTCTAATGCTTCTGGAGTCAGCTTGGTTTTTCTCAACCAGTCACATCCCACCGCTCATTCAGTCAATGGGGTAAAGGTTGTTCAGTTCGCAGTTCAATCTGATCAAAACAAAGCTTTCAAGTCATCTACACGTGCTTCAGAATCGTCAGCATCAAACTCAATTCAAGACTTGGTGAATCAAGTTGTTAATCAGACCCTGAAGGCTCATGGGATCAGTAACTATTCAAGCAACAACTCCAGCAACTCAAGCAGCTCCAGTCAACCCACCATGCAAGTTGATGACTCCCACATCTCACTGTTCCATGCCTTTATGGCCAGCCATGAGGAATTGCTACAAGGAAAACTGTTTCCTTCGTCTTTTCATCAAAGAGATCTTCCAGATATCAACGAGCAAGAAGAAGATGGATATTAAGTACCATATGGACACGACTGTTCACTAAGCCACAAACTTCATGAAGAAGTATGAGGAAAACTTCTTCAAGGATTTCGACGGCAACTACATTGGGTTCAACAAGAATAAGATTCGTTGTTACAGCTATAACGAAATGAGGCGCTTTGCAAGAGAATGCACTAACCCAAGACAACCTGCTGGAGATGTGAAGATTGTTGATGTATCTGACTGTGAAGGGGGTAAAGGGAATGATACTGGTAAAAGACCAGTTGGTCAAGGTAGCTCATAGGGTCAAGGGGTTCCAAAAATTGGTCAAGGAAGCTCAAAGACAAAGGCATTGATCAACCAATCTTGTGAATCTATCGAGCCAGACTGGATGGCTCAAATGGGTGAACTGGTGAACCCGATGAATTTGGCTGGTATGGCGTTTGTGAATGGGAATCAAGATTCAACAAGCACTGCAACTGGAAGCAGTCAAGGAAATCCCGACATTCCTAAGGTACACAAACATCTATGCTCTAAACTGTGTATAGATAAAGTAGAAAATTATAGAACCTGTATGTAACACCCCGGCTTAAACGGAAACGCCCAAATATGACGTACAGATTGTTCAAACACACATGACACTATTAAGTGGTCATAATATCATTAATTCATTTAAAATCTCAAGTACACAAGTTTAGGGAACGAAATACAATCATAAAATAAAAACAACTAAACTTGTCCAGTTATTCAAAATAACCTAAGTCTAATGTGTTCATCATAGCATTATCCTCTAATAATGGTACCTGTAGCATATGTATAAAATAATGTGTCAACTATATGAATAGTTAGTGAGTTCACACAGTTAATATAAATACGTAAAACACATACAATTCATGAATAAGTGTTAAACGAGAAAGTAAAGTCCTTTCCAGTTGGTAACAACCAACATACTCGGATAATCGCGCAAGTAAGGTCCTTTGCAGTTGGTAGCCACCAACGTACTCGGATAATGAGGCCATTTTCCACTCATAAAAAATGGTCCTGGGTGCAAGGGGCATATGATCATACTTATTGAGGCTACCACGTGCATGTAAGTTTGAGCAAGTAATCAAGTAACACACGAGTCCATATAGTGAATTGTGGTTTATAAAAAAATCGTAAACACTTTGAGTTTGTAGGATACATATGCTACCCCAAAAGAAATAAAAGAGTAAAAAAGGGGTGTGAGAAACTCACCTTTGATATTTAAGCGCAAATAAAAGAAAAGCCGAAACGCGACAAAGAAGTCAAAACGGTTGAACCTCACGAACTAGAAACAGAATACATACGAATATTTAACGACTAACTAAAGGAATTATTAAAGTTCATTATTGTATAATTTTGTTGGGAACATATATTATTTTATTATAGTTTTTACTATTTTAAGGCATTTGATTAATTTAATAATATTTTATGCTTTAACGGAAACTTTAACGGTTTAATATTATTTTAATATATTTGATTAATAACTTAAATTTAAATAAAGAAATATGATATTTGCAAGGCACGGGTTTTAATGGTTAATCATATCTCGAATTAAAGCTAACAAATTACAATTCTAACAGATTAAAGTTTAGGGTTTAATATCATATCTCGAAATATGATATTTGCAAGGCAAGGGTTTTAATGGTTAATCATATCTCGAATTAAAGTTTACGAACTAATTTTTAATGGTTTCACGAATTAAAAGTTAAATAGTTAAAGTTTAACAAATTAAAATTAACGAACGAATTAAAATTAACGGGTGAACGAGTACGGAAGTTTGGTTTTAAATGGAAAAACATAAGTTATAATTTATAAAAATTTTATTTAAGTTGAAAATAATTATATTCGATTTATTATGATTTTTAAATCATTTATTTGATTAATAAAAATAAATAAAACTGATTTTGAACAAAAAAGAGAGAGAGAGAAATAAGTGGTCTGACCCGGGTTCAAACCAGGGTCCTTCTAGTCACACCCACACACACTAACCACTGAGCCAGCTTGATTTGTTGTAAACGTTACAGAAACAGTTATATAAATATAGTATTACAAGTTCATCACCTTCTACATAAGCCCTAGAGTTTTAATTCAATCAATTCGTTCCATGTACGGTCAATATGCTAGGGTTTTTGTTAGACGCGTAAAAACAATGAAAACTCATAAATCAATTACATGGAAAGATTATGCTTTGACGACGAACGGGGACTTGGCTGGAAAACGGTCTTTGGACGGGAATTAAAATACTTAGAAAGATTTTCAGAGGAATTAGATGTTATGAGCATGTTTAGATGATGATGTATGGTCTATTTATATTTCTAATTGGTCGGTTGGATGTTAATCGCCCGTTACTTCATGGTTATTATTTTCCAACTATTGAAGATTTTAATTCGGCCATTATATGCTCGTTAATGCACGTTATAATGGTCGATTATTGATTTATGTTAGCGGAGAAAGGTATTAAAATCATTGATTGGAGTTAAAACATGTCTTTTGTTGTGATTTAAGGTTCGCCGGAAAGCCGGCGTTGCTTGGCCGGAGAATCGAAGGCTGGAAGGGGAGGGGGAAATATTATAATATTTTAATTATATTTTACATAAATGGCTCGTGAACTTTCTAATTGTATTAACTTTAAATTAAAGTATATTTTTACTACTAACCTTGAACTTTGAATTGTTTTGAAAATGAAATATAATATACTTGGATATTTACGTATTAAAGCTGTGTAGTTCAGTAATCGCTTAAATAAGAGTTTTAAATCCTCTGAGTTTCGTTTATTGGACAAAATGAATAGAAAACCAATGAATTGACAATCGTAAATCATCGAGAACATTTTAATATTGAAGAATAATCAACAAAATAAATCAAAACGACTCAACGGGTCGGATACAAATCCAAATACGAATAAAATTGACGAATGTCACACCATAAAACGGACCCCAATCGATAAAATAATAAAATAATATTTTTTTGAAATCCCAATGTAAATATATTGGTCCTAGAGAAACTATAAATTAATAATTACTAAAATATTCCAAAGTTTTATGATTTTCTAGTAAATATAGTCACTTGTTTTTTTGTGAACTTCAAATATATATTGAGTTCATCTTTGAACCGTCTTTTCTATAATTAACTCTCCTGTTATATTCACACGCTCTTGATGTTGGAGAAACCATTCATAAACAACTTTAACCATGTCCGGATACTTGGCTGCTTTGCGACACTTGAAAGATCCATCTTTGTCAAATTTAGCCAATAGGAACTCCAATGATCTCTTAAGAGTGTTTTATATTGTTCCTTGACTAACTTTCAAATCGAAAGTTTTGTCAGCCCACTGCTCCAAATCTTGTTGAGTGCATCCTTGATGATATCTCTTATACTCGCATAATAGTTTTCATTGTTGATTGGTCAAGTTGATTTTTTAACACATTTTAGTTTAGAAGCTATAGTTTATGTGATTTTAAAATTTATCATTAGACATTTTATAGTGATCAATCTAGACTTATGTAAATTAAACTTGACAAGTTCATTAATGTGTTAATGTACATGAGAATTTTGAAGGTTCTTGTTTCTGTTTTACTCAAACGGGTAAAGTGAACGGACATGAAAATTTTGAAGGTCCATTCATTAATTTGAGAGTTGCTCACGAATATAAGCCAGCTCTTTAAATTAATAATTTATTAATTTATTGATATTATAATATCTCGTTAAATTAATAAATTATCTCGGTCCTATTATTACTAATTTATAGAGGTTTTAGTGTAGTTTTAATTTGTTCTTGTTTGTTTTGGTGTCCTAGGGTTTCAATTCAATCAATTATTTTCATGTACGGTAAATCTATGTTAAGGTTTTTGCTAGACGGGTAAAAAAAATGAAAACCAATAAATCAATTACCTGGAAAGGTTATTCTTTGACGACGAACGAGGACTTGGCCGGAAAACGGTCTTCCGACGGGAATCATAATATTTAAAGAGATTTTCAGAGGAATTAGATCTTATGAGCACGTTTAGACGATGATGTATGGTCTATTTATAGTTCTAATTGATATGTTGGATGTTAATTGTCCGTTATTGCATGCTTATTATTTTCCGGCCGTTGGAGATTTTAATTCGGCCATTATATGCTCGTTATAATGGTTAATTATTGATTTATGTTAGCGGAGAAAGGTATTAAAGTCATTGATTGGAGTTAAAACGCGTCTTTTGTTGCGATTGAAGGTTCGCCGGAAATCCGGCGTCGCCGGCGCCCTTGGCCGGAGAATCGAAGGCTAGAAGGGGAGGGGTATATATTATAATCTTTTAATTATATTTTACACAAATGGCCCCTGAACTTTCTAATTGTATTAACATTAAATTAAAGTATATTTTCACTACTAACCTTGAACTTTGAATAGTTTTGAAAATGAAAATTAATATACTTGGATATTTATGTATTAAACCCGTGTAGTTCGGTAATTGCTCAAATAAGAGTTTTAAATCCTCGGAGTTTCGTTTATTGGACAAAATGAATAGAAAACCAACGAATGATAATCGTGAATCATCGGGGACATTTTATTATTGAAGAATAATCAACAGAATATATCAAAACGACACAACGGGTCGGATCCAAATACGAATAAAATTGAAGAATATCTCACCATAAACAGACCCCAATCGATAAAATAATAAAATAATATTTTTTTAAATTCCAATGTAAAAATATTAGTCCTAGAGAAACTATAAATTAATAATTACTAAAATATTCCCAAATTCTATGATTTTCTAATAAATATAGTCACTTGTTTTTTTTGAACTTCAAATCTATATTGAGTTCATCTTTAAACCGTTTTTTCTATGATTAACTCTCCTGTTATATTCGCACGCTCTTGATGTTGGAGAAACTATTCATAAACAACTTTCACCATGCCCGGATATTTGGCTGCTTTGTGACGCTTGAAAGATCATCTTTGTCAAATTTAGCCGATAGGAACTCCGATGATCTCTAAGAGTGTTTATCAATCTGGATTTATGTAAATTGAATTTGACAAGTTTATTAATGTGTGAATAAACTCCGATGAGAATTTTGAAGGTTCTTGTTTCTGTTTTATTCAAATGGGTAAAGTGAACGGACATGAAAATTTTAAAGGTCCATTCATTAATTTGAGAGTTGCTCACGAATATAAAGCAGCTCTTTAAATTAATAATTTATTAATTTATTGATATAATAATATCTCGCTAAATTAATAAATTATCTCGGTCCTAATATTACTAATTTATAGAGGTTTTAGTGTAGTTTTAATTTATTCTTGTTTGTTTTGGTGTCACGAGTAATCGATTTACGCTATAAATCATTTTCTCTTGAATACAATAATGCTAAGCAACCACGTTAGTGTCCTAACATGATTCCTTCCTAGGCCGGAAAGCCCAAATTTTTGTTAAAATAAATTGTATTCGTAATGAAAGAATACACAACCGAGGTTATAACACAATTACCGAAATTATTTAAACTCAATTTAAAAAAAAAACATAAAAAAAGTTATGCACTGCCCATACCATAACCCAATTACCCAATTAAAGTTCATTTGTAAATTTAATTGTTTAAACCCAATAAAAAATATTCACTCTTTTCATTTATTATCTTAGTTACTTAGGGGCTAGATATTTATACGCTCTTGGCAAAGAAATTTTAACGATTCTCGAAGACATCCTTGACGATGAGTAGCTTGGCAACGTTGAGGGCATGGCAGTTTTTCTTTTTTTCTTTTAATTAGTGACTGATAATACAATCAATTATTTCACTCCACGAAACTCCACAAACACAATCACATTTCACTCACCATAACCAGTGGCGGATGCACCATATAAGGAGGGGTAGCCTCCGCTACCCCTCAACGTTTTACCGGTAATGTAAAAAAAATTGATCGGTTTTCGTGTTTCGTTACCTCTGAACAAAAAATAAAGTTACCCCTATGTATTTTAAGTCCAACCAATTTAATACTTAAACCTAATAAAAGCCCAAGCCCAAAGCAAAAAACCCAATAACCCAAATAATACAATAATAATAATAATAATAATAATAATAATAATAATAAGAAGAAGAAGAAGACGACCTGGTACTCTGCTAGGGATGAGCAAAATCGGTATTGGTATCGGTTGGTACCGGTACACCGGTACCGAAATTGGTACCGATTTGGTGCAGTCGGTACCGAATCGGTACCAAAGTTTTGAGTTTTCATGACCGGTACGGTACCGGTATTTCCCGAAATTTACCTTAAATACTGGTACTGTCCCGGTATAGTACCGGTACCGGTACCAAACCGAACATTTTGGTACCGGTACCAAAATTTTTACGATTTTCGGGATCGGGATTTTCAGTATCGGTACCGGTATGGTACCGAGCTCATCCTTATACTTTGCTCAGCCTCTGAGCCTCAATGCACTATAACCAACCACCACCACCACACCTCCGCCTCCAGTCCGCCACTAGCCAATCCATCTCCGACCTCTCCATCTTTCCGGTAAGATTTATTGTATTTAGGAATTTAGGGTTATGTTTAAATTGTACTTAATTTGGGATTTAGGGTTTATGTTTAATTTGATTAGGCATTTAGGGTTATGTTTAAACTAGAATTAATTAGGGATTTAGCCTTTAGCTTTATGTGTAAATTGGAATTGATATAAGGTTTTTGGTTAAAATTTTGTTTAGGGAACTTTGAAGATGAGTAGGCAACATCTTATTAGCAATCTTTTTAAGCGCCAAAGAAAAAAAACGATGACATCGGTTCATCACAAAGTTTAAATATTCCAACTTCAAGTTCAAACATATGTGACTCTTTTAATTTCTTATTTAATTAAATATTGTGTTTATCTATATTTTTGTTGAGTAAACTTAAAACTACTCATTAACAATATACGTTTGATCTGATCGAAAGATATCAATAAAATCAATGTATTAGGAAGCTAATAAGTTTGAATAATTTTACAATATCATTAAACAAACAAGTTTAGGTTATTTTGATGCGACACATTATAAACCAGCTTGTTTTGATCCGTCATTGCAAATAGGTTAACCGGGTGCCGGTACGCTTGTAACACGAAACCGAGCCCGGGACATGCCAAGCGCGTAACCAGACACCTACACGAGCAAAACGCATTACTGGGCTCCGCTATGCGCGAAACGTGTAATCAGGCCCCATAAACACAAAACCGGTAAAAAAATTTCTTAATGTACAGTTAAAAAAATTATACGCTACCGCTGAAATTATTTTCTAGATCCGTCACTGACTATATATAACATATGTTTTTGAACGTGAAATTCCCAAGGTGGCACTTGGATATTGTAAAATGCCCCCTTTCACATAACCCAACTCACACACCTTTATAACACATGCCTTGTAGTGTAATTGAACGTTTTTCACCTTTTCTTAAAACGTCATTAGAAGTGGCTATGGATTTTTTAATAAATGGTAGTGATGACGGTAGTTGTATGAGAAGCAGCAAGAAATTGAAAAATCACTTTGAAGGTAACACTAGCAAATATTTGATTATTAAATTACTTTCAAGGTAGCAGTGTATAAGGAAAATCTGATGATTATAACAATGGGATGATCATTTCAATGTATTGCTAGACTCTTCGTAGTGGGCGTTATATATGAGGCACTTTCTTTCAAAATGTTTGGGATCGGAGCCGCCGCCTGGCGTCTTCGGCATTTTGGTCGTCGAAAAGTCTCTCGGCCTTTTGTACAAAAGGCTTGATGAAAAGGTAGGTGGGACCAAGGAGGATTTTGAGCCAATGAAGAAGAAGCTGAGAGCATTTTGAAGTGAGAGCGTTTTGAAGATTTTTCACTACACACTTTCTTACATTTTTAAGACTTTAAGTATATGATGTAGCACGTTACTTTTTTTTCCCTAGACTAACTTCACATTGTTGATGGTTTTTTTTTTTTAATTTAAGTAAAGCTAATTTAAATTTAAACATTTAAATAAGAAAACCAATAATAACAATAGAACTTATGACGCAAATAATAAAGGATTGACATTATACTCCCAATCCTCATGGAGATTCATAGAGCCCCATTACTTAGTTCTATAAACTTCCATTTACAAAAACAACCGGAAAGAACTTTAAACATCTTCTCAGGTTGTACTAAGAAAGAGAAGTGAAAGTTCTTGTTCTATAGACAACCACATGGAATTTGCAGGCCATACGACTCTCCTTCGACGTTCCAGCAAGATGATGTTGCGTCCTTCTTCTCGCCCGTGGTAAGCCAAGTTAATGTCCACAAGTTTTATCCCTTCACAAGGCACGGTTTTGCTGCATTGGATCTTTACTGCAATCTTAGAACTCGATGTACCACGCACTTTTCTAAATGTCACGTTTCGTATTTGAACACTTGATTGTGCCTAAAAAACAAGTGTTTAAATAAATCATCAATTATGTTATAAAGACAACATGTATTATAGGGGTAGAGTTACCTTATGATTGCAAGGGTCGCGCGTACAATATTGTTGGTCGATAAAAATCGGGTTATTCACGTTAACCATGGTTATGTCATCAAACATAATATCCGAAGCAAGGCTAGGATTAGAGGGTGCCCGTGTTTTAATCCGAAGTCCATTTTGGGTCCCATATAATGTTGAGTTACGTATAGTTATACCGGTTACATATTCTTTGTTGTGGGACCCACCCAAGCTACCGATGCTAAACCCGTGACCTGGCCCACAATGCACTCCTGTCACCGTGATATCGTGACTGCCCGCAAGAATTGACACACAATCGTCACCGGTCATTATGTTAGAGTCTTGGATCCTGATCTTGGTCGAGCTACCGATGTGGAAACCGTCCGTGTTCGGGCTATCCTCGGGGGCACTGATCCGAATGTTGGACATGTTCAAGTTGTGGCATGCAAAAATGTTGAAATGGGCATTCTTGCTGTTGATCGATCCAATGTGGCTTATTCTTGAATTAGTAACAAAATCAAGCCGCATAGTCTAATTTCAATTCGTAAGTAATATATCCATTAAAACAAAATATATGTTAGAAAATAAACAAAAGTAAATTTTTAATATTTAAGAGCATTAACTCACCCGATTTTTTATTTATATATTTAATCAACCATATGATTTTGTTATTATAAGTTCTTATACTTTCTTGTGAACGGAAAAACATTAATAATTGTAAAAGAATTATTGAATCTTTATTATTTAATTGAATACAGATAAATATAAATTTAAAGAAGAGATAATGGTGGAGGTCTTCCAAGAAGTAAACAATATTTAGGTAAATTAAGGTAAACTTTATTTTATTATTAAATTATATTACTAAACATGAATACTCTAAATATAGTAAAAAAAATATCTATAAAAGTGTGTTTGATTCCTTATCATTACTACATTAACTTTTCAAAAATCGTTACAGTATTACGTAATAACTACCCATTTAAAATAAAGATAATGATTAATAGAAATTAATATGCACACTTTCCGTATTCTCAGTATTCTATTTTTGTTTTTTTTGTAAATTATTACTTTTTTTCTGTTAAGAAAAATACACTTACAACAGGAAGAGATTTGCAACGAGAATTGCGGGCACAGTCATTGTAATGTCAAGCAGCACCGCCATGACCAAGCAAAGAACCATCGCCTCCGACCGTCAGTTGATCGATATATTTGAAAGTAATCCAGTGATCAATAAAAAAGTTTGCTGGATTATTTGAAGCTTCTAACAAACCCCTTATAACAAACTCTATAGGTCCTCTACACGGTCCAATGAACATGATCGCATCGAGCATATACGTCCCTCTCGAGACCACAAGCCTACCTCCACCGCTATGACTGCACGCGTCATTCCATGCTGAAATGAACTCCTAGTAAAGCCCGAATAGCATATTCATAAATATTTAAGAGTAGAATATTAGTTGTTCAAAAAGTGAAAAAGACGATGAGCAATGTACCTTGGTGTTATCGTTGACTCGATTGGGAAGTGCACCATAACGTAAGACGTTGAACGTAGGCGGAATCGGATTTCTGTATGCGGCGCTAACAACATATAGCAACAACGGAATAAGATTGATGAAGATGAAGGAGGGCTTCATTTTGTTTTTGTTTTGGTTTTTTTGATTGTGTTCATCTCTAAGCACACTTTATATAGAACTAAAGAGAAAGGTGATTACAAAGTTGACTTATTTAATTTCGTAATTTTGGAATTTATTTGATCTCTTCCTTGATTTCCTTGATGTTACTAAATACGTATCATACGTATTTATGGATTTATAAGTTTACTTTTGTGGTAATGCAAACAATATAATATTAGGCGTTATGTTATATAACATAAATGCGTATTACCTATTAGAGCACAAGACAAAATATAAACTATACGAAGTTAGACAACATATGTGAGATTATATATGTATTTTAGAGTAGTTATATATTTATATTATTATGAATTCATGTTATCTTGGATAAATTATTGCATGTCGTTATATAATTTAACATGATATTACATTTATGTGTGATGAATATGAAATATACGGAGATAACAAATCCGAAATCAATAGATGTGTTAAAACATAGTTTTGTTTATAAATTTATCTTATAAAGTTTGTATATCGTTTTGATTAATTGGTATCACGCAAAACATTTAAGTTATTGCAATATTTATGTTTAAATGATAATTAAAATGTTGTATATTTGTTTCCAAAAAGTTTTGTTTAATTTCTTAATAAGTAGATTATCTTTGGCTAATTCAAATGGAAATAAATCATTTGAGTTACTGCAAATTTTTTTTAGAAAATAAGATGCTTAAGATTTTTTTTTACTAAAAACTGGTGTTTGCCTTATGTATTGCTAGCTAATGGTGTTGTTTTGTTATCCTTTAATTAGACTTTTTCAAGAATACTAAAGGACCTTTTTTTTAATTGCATATTAATGTTTCAAGACTTTTTTTTCTTCTCTTCTCTACTCAAGGATGGTCAAGCCCAAGTAATTAATTAATTAATTAACTAAATTTGTTTTCTTCCGTTTTATAAGTTAATCTCAATTTCCAAAAAAAAAAAAGATATATTATACGCACGCTAAAGTAAATATTATGCTTTATATGTGTTACAAATCACAATCTACTTGTTAGGCATACTTTAAGCATGAATTGTTATATATATAAATCATTTTTGTTTTGAAACCTAACCACGTTATATACTATGTTTGTCGTCTTATATTGTATACTAGTTTTTAACACATGTATTATACATGATTACTCAAATGATAAAAATAAATAATGTTCGTTATTTGAAATAAACAAAAAAATTAAAGATAAAAACATAAATGAAATAAATAAGGTACATTATTTCAATTGTGATTCTCAAAATAATGTTTATAACTGAAATTGTTTGTAGCTTAGCATACCATATAATAAATCTAAGGCCATGCATAGTGGGACGCTATCTCGCCCCATGGAGCCTCCATAGCACTGGGAACACCGGCCCCCAGGGCGATATGGAGCGGGGTGGGCGCTTCCCACATAGCGCCGGTGAGAGAGGGAAGAGTGGAAGGTGATTGGTAGCTTGTTTATTTGTTTATTTTATAAATAATAATAATAAAATAATAATGAGGTAATGATTCAAGTGGGCTCTATCCACTACACATGATCTAAAATGTTTATTGACGGTGATAAAACCAAGCAACTAGGTAATTTTAACTTCCAAATTGTATACCTTGTGAATAAACGTATTACAAAAATAATAGTGTTGATATGTATAAATATATTTAAAAATGATGAAAAGTTAAAATATAAAGGGAGATAAAAATAAGAAGTTTGAAAAAGATTTTTGGCTAAAAAAACCCTTATTCAAAAAAATAATAAAAAAAATCATAACTCAAAATATAAAATAAAAACAAAAAAATTTCAAAAACTAAAATGTTTTCTTCGTCATTCTCATTCCAATAAAAACGACGAACAGACACAATGCCAAAAAAAAGACACGACGAAAATAAACAGAAAACACAATGATAACACAAAAAGACATAATAGATCGCAAAATATAATACAATGTCGAACAAAATATAATACAATGATAAGTAATATAACAAAATATCAAAAAAAAAGATTCAATGTCAAAGATAAAAGACACAATCAGTGACGAAAAAAAAAACAAAAAACACAACGATAAATAAAAAGACACAATGATATTTTTTTTTCTCAACATTGTGTCTTTTTTAGAACGGAGAAGACGGTGAAAACATTTTTGTGTCTTTACTTTTTTTGTTTTTTTAATTAAATTTTGAGTTATGATTCTTTTTATTGATTTTTTATTATTTTTATGGTTTTTTTATATAAATCATTCTCATGCTTCTCATTTTTGTCCCCCTTTGTTGAATCACCTCAATCATGAAGACGTGTATATGTTCTAGAAAAGCTTTAAATGTTTCAATTCTAGAAAAATAAATAAAAATATGTGAGGTTTTTGCTTACCACCCATCCCAATATTAGGTCCAAAGTACTGGTTTTTTGTGAAAGTTAAATCTAAAGTCATCACAATATTATCCATTACAGACATCTATCTACAAAATAGATAGACAATTATCATATTATTATATATAAAGAAAACAATAAATGAACACAATTAATAATAAATATCAATCAAATGGGGTTGACCCCATGTGTTTTGAATCATATATAGTTTTTCCATCTTCAAGCACTAAAAATCTAACTTCATGTGCTATTAAGATAATACATAAATATTTCAAACAATATTTTTACAGCACTATCTTTAATAATTGATTATTTAATCCTAACTATTTTGTAATCTGTAACCAGTGCAAAATTGAAGTATTTTAGGAACATTTGAGAAAATTGTTGCCGCAAGTCACGATTTCTATTAGAATAAAGCTTATATCTCAATCTACATGTTTCCGTTGGTGTAGAGTGTTTAAAGCATTAGAAACATTAAACACTCTTAAGCTCATTTTTATTCAAATGCTTTATTTTACACATTTTCCCAAATTTTAAATGCTCAGTTATTTACATCACAAGCATTAAACGTGTTAAAGGGGTTAAACCATTCTTAAAATTTATCTTTTCTAACTCAAGCCACTTTGACCATTTACCAATTCGGATAACAGCCTGTTGTGACCCATATAAATTTTTATTAGTGTTGTTTTGACCCGAACCAGAGTTATAGTTTTTAAAAATATCCATTTAAATTCGATAATTGGGTTAGTTCAAAATCCAAACCAGCAGATTAAGTAGTTTGGGCCATTTTTTTTTATTTTTCTTCTCGAATCGAACCATTTGACCCGTTACAAAATTTTTAAAATAACCCGTTGTGAGCTGTCACATCCCGACTTAGGGCCTAGACGTGTGACTAATAGTTGGTACCTGTTTTGTAAATACATCAGATTTGCGGGGTGTTTTAGCGGAAGACTTTATTTAAAATAAATTATTTATTTATTTGAAAACTTCTCGGATATTAAATATCCGAGTGCCTGCAAATAAAATATTAATTTATTCAAAGAAAAACTTTTGGATAGAATATCCAAATGCTTGATTTATAAATTTTTGGTAAACCCATTTATATTAAAGAATTAAAACTGAGCCATCTCCATATAGCGAACCTCTATCTCCATAAGTGACTCAAATCCTTGCTACATGTACCATACTTGTTTTCCTGAAATGTTAAAAAAATACGTCAGCTATATGCTGGTTAACACACTGACACAAAATAATTTTGATACTTAATTATCCCCTCAAGACATCGTAGACCTCGACCCAACGTAGCCTAGGAAATAACCAAGTTCTGAAAGTCTGAATTACTATTATCAACTCCAACTCAACTCGAAACCACTCAGCGACACCACAGCGTCGAGAACTTAGCAACTACCCATATACACAAGATAATCCCCTTTTGGACATTACTTAGGTCCGGCCCATCGTGGCAGAGGCATTAGCAAGTGTGGTGGGGTGTGCCCACCGTCTACCCACATATGTAAGGATCCAGGCAAACGTATACGATAGCATGAGGGCCAGCGATTACCTTTGTTTATAAAGTTTTAGGAATACATAATCCCATGCAAACAATTTATATGACACACAAATGAGTTAAGCATATTCACGCTTGTAAAGAGTTTAGACGTATTCACCTTTGTTATGATCAGTGTAGTTCACTGACTTATGCTTGAGCGTTACCTCATACCTATAGTACGAGAATAACCTTTTAGAAATACTAGATCAACGATCTAGCTTTAGACCTTTAGTCTATTTCGCATAAGCTTTAACCTTGATATATCACTTGTTTTTATAAAACACTCGGACCTTTAGTCCCTTTGTTTATTCATCATACATGTGCTACATTTCTTCATCATGAAGAAACATCCTTGTTTACGCTTCTTTTATAAGAAGAAATATAAATTTTGACCATAACTTTTACATATAGAGTTTTACGTTTCTTAGCCATATTAAAATATTAATTTGGCTATATTTTGTATATAATTTGTGTTTGTTAATCATAAAGAAACACTATTCTGACTATCATCCTTTGTATGTAAAATCCTATGTTTCTTAATCATGAAGAAACAATATTTAACTATAATAAACTTTTATGTTTCTTAAGTGTAAAGAAATATTATTTTGTCTATACCTTAGAATTATGAAAGCTATATTTAACTTATAATCGATCAAGGTTTAGGCTATACCATCAACTAGTCAAAGTCATATAATAATAAAATAATAACATAAGTAGAACCCCTACCTTACACGGATACTTGAAGTTAAATGGCTAAGTTTGAATGAGCAGCACTTCTATTCTATGTCGCGTACTGGGGTTTACACTGTTGGAACCCAGAGTGGCGTCGGGATAGCACGAACTTCGAGGCACGGGGTAATATCGTCGGCGTTCGACACAAAATTCGTGACACAAAAACGGCTCGTCGGAACTCTAGAAAATAACTCGTTCTTTGAGGACGGCTGTTCAAAACCATCTAGTGATACCTTAACAACCGACTACCGTTCTTTCTTTCCCGACCCTGTTACTTTCTCTATTGTTTTAGTTGTCCTCTATTGTTTGTGTTGGGTTGTGAGGGATTCATACTGTGCTTCAATGCTTCATGTATACATATAAATAACCATGATGAGTTAGCATATAAACAATGAATCGTGTCTTCACTATGTTACTTACTTCATTATTAAGACTTCCTTATTAAATCAATATGGTTATTATAATAATAAAAGAGAGGTCGGATGATATTATTCTTCATAATGAAGAATTCGCAAATGTTGTAATTATAACATGATTTTGTAAATTGATGTTTATTTATATAATTTTGTGAATTGATGTGTAGAAACAAATGTCACATGGTGTTACAAAAGACTTTTCCTTCAAATTTTGTTTTAATACATACTAGGATAATAACCCGTGTTCCACACGGGTGGAAAACATATCAACAAACAATATAAAATATAAACTACGCATTCAGTCAACACAAATATTTGACATAAGTTTTTTACCCTTAAATGTTACAAAAGATGTTAAATTATATCTATAACATAAAAAGAAAATATTTTATAAATAAACAATACAATGAATAAGAAATAATATAACATAAATGAATCATTAGACCTAAAAAAAAATAAAAAACACATATTAGTAAAAGATTTTGTAATATTAATTTAAAACTAAGTTTACAAATACATATCAACTTTAAACTGTATCACATTAAGTTTTCGAAAATCTCTTTGTAAACATCTTTGTTTAATTTTTTTTAAATGTTCCTAATTGTTCTAAAGAATGTTGTTTTCTTTTTTCTTCTAGAGTGTTTTTTTATAAATAATTTTCAAAGATATCTATATTTTTATAGCATTTTTCATGTTGTTTCTTAATAAGTAAATAAAACTTAAAGAACACGGTTTGATCATCATTCACCGGCTCTTCTTCTTCCTCAAGAGTAAACTAAATCATTGACAAGGTGGTTATTAATTGGAATAAATAGACTTAATCATGGAGTTAATTGCATTAATTTGAATAAATAGATTTAATTGTAAAATTAATTGAATTAAATTGGAATGCTTATTTTAATTTAGTGAATTAAAAATAATTGTGAATATCTGAAAATTATTGATATGGAAATGTGATTACATGAAATCCTATGTAGATAGGCTAAAATAAAGATATGTGAAAAGGAATTATCTTGCTTTAATATATTAGTAAGATATGAAATTATGTTTGTTCTAAATATTTAAATGTTGTTCTATAATAAACGTTCGTTTAAATATATTGTAACTCAAACGACCATTTTTTCTATTAAACGTTAAGTAAAAATAATTTGAATATAAACTTAAACATTTAATTTGTAAACGGACAAATCGTTCGTTTACACCGATT